>NC_044981.1:101984307-102308614 GCF_008728515.1 Papio anubis | reverse complement strand
AACCCTTGTTGAGACACGACTGTGACTGCAATCAGCAAACAGGGTTTCCTGTGTAGCTTCATGTTACCACTATGTGTTATCAGCATGTATTTGGTTTTATATTTACTTATTACTTACTTACTTATTTTCATGTTCTGTCTCATTCCTGCCCTCCAAAGTATTTTGAGTTAACTTATAAAAATATGCATTAAACAACAAGTTACAAATAGATTAGGAATTTGAGGTAGAGGACAGGTAAAGGTAGAAAAAAATCCATCAGTTCATGGGTAGGATTCAAGGATGTTTGCCACAGGGTCCTGAATAACTGCTATAGCTGATGGGATGGAAGGCCTATGATTAGAAACAGAAGCTAAACCGCCTTTGCATTAAAAACACACGACTAACCCAGAAGTGCTGAGGTCTGAGGAAAGATTCTCATATGGGTCCTGATGAAGGGGCTTCCAGGTGAAATGTGATCACTGTTATTGACACCATCCCTACAATGACGGCAGCAGGCAGATTTTATAATCTTCATGAAGACAAGTGACACAGCAAATACTTAAGCAGAAGCAATATTACTAGCAGCTAAAATAGTGCTAACCAAATATGCAGCTCTAAAATTGAATATGTATAGGAAGACCCCTGATTATTTAGAGGAATACATGGACAACATTTTCCGTGAATATTATTTCTTATAATTTAGCCTTTTGATAAGGGTTGAACAGAAAATTGTAATGGCAAACACCACATACCAGTCACTATTCTCAGGGTTTTTACATGTATTTGCTCACTTAATACTCACAACATTTTTATGGAATCAGTGCCTTGAGCATCATGATCTTTTTTCTACAGATGTGGAAACTGAAAGACATTGGGTCGCTTGCCCGGGGGCACCCTGCAAAGCCCATGTTGGGTGGCTCCTTGCTGTTGGCCACTGCACTAGCATTTCCTCTGTGGGAGTTTGGGGGATTCTCTTTGACAAGATCTTGGAGTTTGGCTCTTCTGTTTGCTGTTAAGAGCAAGTGCATAAGCTTTGGCACTTAATCAAGTCCAGGGTGAAGCTGACATCATATCATAACCATAAAGGAGCCAGCTCATGGATGGTGAACAGCCCATGCCTACACTGGGCATAATTATTTAAAAATGATTTTTAGGCTGGGTGTGGTGGCTCATGCCTGTAGTTCTAGTACTTTGGGAGGCCGAGGCGAGTGGGTCCCTTGAGTCCAGGAGTTCGAGACCAGCCTGGGTAACATGGTGAAACACAGTCTCTATTTAAAAAAAAAAATTTTTTTTTAGTGTGCACATTTTTTTTTTTTTTTTTCCTTTTTGAGATGGAGTCTTGCTCTGTTGCCCAGGCTGGAGTGTAGTGGTGCGATCTTGGCTCACTGCAAGCTCCGCCTCCTGGGTTCACGCCATTCTCCTGCCTCAGCCTCCCCGGTAGCTGGGACTACAGGCACCTGCCACCACGCCCGGCTAGTTTTTTGTATTTTTTTAGTAGAGACGGAGTTTACCGTGTTAGCCAGGATGGTCTCGATCTCCTGACCTCGTGATCTACCCGCCTCAGCCTCCCAAAGTAGTGTGCACATTTTTAAAGCTTGTGATATACATTGCCCTACTATCTGCCAGAAGGGTGTTAGCAATTTCCATTCCCACCAGCGTGCAGTTATTTTAGTTAGAAAATTTTGTGAAAAAGATTAGCAATTACTCATCTATAGTCATTAATATTTTGATGTATAGAACATTATATATAACACATAAAACATATCCTATACATATTCTCTCTACAAAATACGTTCTATGTATCTATATATGCTATCTCTATCTAACATATAGAGTATGTGATCAATAGAATGCCCAACTTTAAGTAATTTAACTTGCAGTATACTTTCAAAAATAACATTTTTATATTTTTTGGAGACAGGGTCTCCCTCTGTTGCCCAGGCTAGAGTGCAGTGGCTCAGTCTTGGCTCACTGCAGTCCCTGGCTTAAGGGATCCTTCCACCTCAGCCTCCCAAGTAGCTGGGACGACAGGCAAGTGCCACCATGCCCGGCTAACTTTTTAGTCTTTTGTAGAGAAGGGGTATCACTATGTTGCCCAGCCTGGTCTTGAATTCCTGGGCTCAAGTGATCCTCCCACCTTGACTTCCAAAAGTGCTGAGATTACAGGCGTGAGCCACCATGCCTAAGATTATTTCAAATGGTTGCCTAAGTAACCAGGCCTTCCTCGAGACAATCTGCTCTGTAAATTATCAATTAACATCTACAAAACATGCATTTGGGGCTGAGAATATTTGATCTTCAGTCATTTTCTCTGCCATTTGTATTTCTTGGCAATAAAGCGATGCCATTTGCATATAAGATGACCTT
This sequence comes from Papio anubis, assembly GCF_008728515.1. Classification (NCBI taxonomy): domain Eukaryota; kingdom Metazoa; phylum Chordata; class Mammalia; order Primates; family Cercopithecidae; genus Papio; species Papio anubis. Next base: position 102,306,268 of record NC_044981.1, on the reverse strand, counting down.
GTCTTTCTGTTTTCTCTGAGAGGAAAATGTGATGGTTCATGTTCTGCTTGGCTCCCATTAGTCACTCCCTGCCTTTCTCTGTCCTGCTGTCTGTCCCGTGACACTGATTGCCCGCCTCGGACTCCTTTGGCCTCTGGCTACTGGCTGGGTCAGTTAATGGGAAGCACTGGCTGGAGATTGGAGGGTGGGAAGAGAGGCTTGGGGTGTTTTACCTCCTCAGCAACTGGGCTTCACTCTAGTAGGGGCTGCCTCCTTCTGTGTCCACAGTTCCTGTAGGAGGGTCCCCCTCTCCCAATTCCAGTACTGTCCTGGAACCTGAGGGAGACCAGGGCTTTTCAATGTTGCTGAACATATGGGTTTCCCTACTAGTTCCATTATTGGCTCCCCTATTCCTGCCCAACATTTTTGCAAGTAATTCTGTCACTTGGCTCTCCTCAGTTATACCTTTTGGGGTGCCATCTGTTTGCAGGGTCCTGCTTGTTAAAGGGACTGTACTCGTCCCAAGGATCAAAGTTAAATATAATAGACAGGGGACCTCTAAACCCCCTTCTTTACCTTCTCACATCCTCTCTGATCCCTCTTTTTTTTTTTTTTTTTTTTTTTTGAGACGGAGTCTCTCTCTGTCATCCAGGCTGGAGTGTGGTAGTGTGATCTTGGCTCAATGCAACCTCTGCTTCCTGGGTTCAAGTGATTCTCCTGCCTCGGCCTCCCAAGTAGCTGGGATTACAGGCACCCGGCTAATTTTTGTATTTTTGGTAGAGATGGGGTTTCACCATCTTGGCCAGGCTGGTCTTGAACTCCTGACCTTGTGATCCACCCGCCTTGGCCTCCCAAAGTGCTGGGATTACAGAGGTGAGCCACTGCGCTGGGTCAGGGTCCTGCCTATTATAGGGACTGTACTCATCCCAAGGATCAAAGTTAAATCCAAGAGGCAGGGGACCATCTAAACCCCCTACTTCACCTTCTCACAATATCTTTTCTGATCCCTCTTTTTTTTTTTTTTTTTGAGACAGAGTCTCACTTTGTCACCCAGGCTGGAGGGCAGAGGTGTGATCTTGGCTCACTGCAATCTCTGCCTCCTGCGTTCAAGTGATTCTCCTGCCTCAGCCTCCTGAGTAGCTGGGAGTACAGCTGCCTGCCACCAAGCCCTGCTAATTTTTGTATTTTAGTAGAGATGGGGTTTCACTATGTTGGCCAGGCTGGTCTCGAACTCGTGACCTCAAGTGATCTGCCCACCTTGGCCTCCCAAAGTGCTGGGATTATAGGCTTGAGCCACCGCGCTGGGCCTCTGATCCCTTTCTTTATCCCTAGAATAAAGGCAGTGGTCCTGAGTGGAGTTTGCATTTGGGGACAGGCTCCCAGTGAGCCTCAGGGGCCTGTTTAAGCCACTATGGCTTAGTGCAGCCAGTAGCTGGCTCCTGCCAGAGTTAGACTGGGAGTATTACAAATTCTCTGATGGAATTCCTGGCTGATTTATCACCAGTATGATACACACCAAACCATGGTCTACAGTGGAACAGCCCATCCTAAAACCCCCTAGCTTCTCATTGAGAATATGGCCTGAGAAGCCAGACTTGCAATTTATCACGGAGGACTTTTTAGTTTAATTTTATGTTAATTTTATTTATTATAATTTTTTTTTTTTGAGATGGAGTCTCACTCTGTTGATCAGGCTGGGGTGCAGTGGCATGATCTTGGCTCACTGCAACCTCCGCCTCCCGGGTTCAAGCAATTCTCCTGCCTCAGCCTCCCAAGTAGCTGGGATTACAGGTGCCTGCCACCACGCCTGGTTAATTTTTTTTGTGTGTGTGTGTGTATATATATATATACACTTTTTTTAAAAGTAGAGACAGGGGTTTCACCATGTTGGCCAGGCTGGTCTCGAACTCCTGACCTCGTGACCTGCCCACCTCCGTCTCCCAAAGTGCTGGGATTATAGGCATAAGCCACTGTGCCTGGCCTTTTCATTATAATATTATTCAGAAAGGTCTTTAAAAATAATTATAGCATACATTTATATCCTGACGTCTTAAAAGCAACTTCCTAAAAAAAAACAAACTTCAAATGACCAAGAGAAATTGTCAAGGATTTTAAGTCGGATCCTTAAGTGATTAGGTTTGTGTTGAGGGATTTTAATAACAAGATTTGTGGTTTTCAATAGAGAGAAAAGCAAAAACCACCAACCAACCAACCAACCAACCAACCAACCAACAAGCAAAAACTCCCTAAAATTTAAATACTAGATTTATTTTTTGGTGTGGTGGGGGGAAGGAGAATACAGAAAAGTACATGGGTTAATATAATAACCTGGGCTTTCATAATCAGCATAAACAAATGTTGATGTTTTATTATGTTTGCTTCAGTTCAATATGTTTTTAGAAATACCACATGCAGACCAGGTGCAGTGGCTCACGCCTGTAATCTCAGAACTTTAGGAGGCCAAGGCGGGCAGATCACGAAGTCAGGAGATCAAGACCATCCTGGTTAACATGGTGAAACCCTGTCTCTACTAAAAATGCAAAAAATTAGCCGAGCATGGAGGCGTGTACCTGTAGTCTCAGCTACTTGGGAGAATAGCTTGAACTTGGGAGGCAGAAGAATCGCTTGAACCCGGGAGGCAGAGGTTGCAGTGAGCTGAGATTCCGCCACTGCCCTCCATCCTGGGCAACAGAGTGAGACTCTCAAAAAAAAGAAGAAACAACTATTATAAATAATTTGATATGTACCCAATTTATGCTAAGCTAGTACATACAGTAATTTATTTATTTTAACTCCTATGAGTATTCTATTATATCCACAATTACACAATTGCACCACAATTTATGTATCTAATTTTCTGCTGGAAAACTTTTAGGTTTCTTTCCAATTATGATCCTACAAACACTGTTGCAATGGCCCTCCTAGTACGTGTCTCATTGTGCATATATTTCACAGTGTTTGTACCTAGACATGGAGTTGCCAGGCCGTGGGGGTGTGCTCATTTCCAGTTACACTAGATGGTAAGAACTGATTGTGTAGTCAACCGGCTGATTGGCGTTGCCTTGACTGAACCTCCAGATGGCTGTTAAATAGATTTCTGAGGTTTCTCAAGAAGAAGTGGCATGACTGGGTGCAGTATGCGACTTCAATTCTAAATACATGCCCAGGTACAGTGGAATGACTAGAATGAACAAAGTCACCTGCAACTATGAGACTAGGCAGACCTCTAGTAGTATTTATGTGATGTAGTACTTGTCTGTAGTGTTTAAAAATAATTTTAAGCTGGGTGCAGTGTCTCATGCCTGTAATCCCAGCATCTTGGGAGGCTGAGGTGGGAGGATTGCTTGAGCCCAGGAGTTTGAGACCAGCCTGGCCAATATAGTGAGATCTTTAAAAAAAAAAAAAAAATTAGCTAGGTGTAGTGGAGTAAACCTGTAGTCCTCGCTACTGGGGAGATTAAGCAGAGAGGATTGCTTGAGTCCACGAGGTCCAGGCTGCAGTGAGCTATGATTGCACCACTGCACTCTAGCCTGAGTGACAGAGCAAGAACCAGTCTCAAAAAAAAAAAAAAAAAAAGGAATGATAATAATAATTTTAAAACCTCAGAAATATGAATATATCATGCCCCAAGAAATCTCTTACCAAATGTCAGAGTTAAACAACAACACTTTTATGCACCTTTGCTATAAAATCTCCAAAACTAGTCTAAACAAATCTCAGAAACAGATGGCGTGAAGTCCCTGAAAAGAGTGACTTTATATTGGAACAGAAGCACAAGTGGTCAGAGAGCAGTCAGTCATAACTGTTTTCAGTACCATGAATTTTCCTATTCTTTTGGTAATGCCTTTGAACAACTTCACTGAGTTTGGTTGTAAATGAGGACCTTTATATCAAGGTCGGCTAGTTCCTTGGATCAAATTGCATAAGGTCCTGTCTTGCATTCATAACGGCACTCTTGTGTCTATCAACCTCAGTTCATATTTACATGGACGTAAAGGGAAGGCATTACTTTTCTTTTTTTTTTTTTTTTTTTTTTAGACAGAATTTTGCTCTGTCACACAGGCTGGAGTGAAGTGGCACTATCTCGGCTCACTGCAACCTCCGCCCCGCCAGGTTCAAGCGATTTTCTTGCCTCAGCCTCCCGCGTAGCTGGGACTACAGGCATGCACCACCATGCCTGGCTAATTTTTGTATTTTTAGTAGAGATGGGGTTTCGCCATGTTGGTCAGACTGGTCTCGAACTCCTGCCCTCAGGTGATCCACCTGCCTCGGCCTCCCAAAGTGCTGGTATTAAAGGCGTGAGCCATCGTGCTTGGCCTAAGGGAAGGCATTTACCTGCTTTCAGATGGTTTAGTGTTTGAATTTTGTGACAAGAAGTTGGTGTTATTTCCTTTTATCTGGATCACGTTCTATGCTCAGCAGCTGCACTAGAGACAATTTTAAAATAAAGTACATGCTGTGTAGTCTAGTGCTGCTTAAGATTTTGTTTTTTAAATGCTGCAATTCCTTTCTTACAACCACAGCATAAGGTAATCCAAAGTTCCATTTCATATTTCTGCTTGTGTCCTTATTTTAAAAGGAACAGGATTTCTTCTAGATTGCAGTTCCTATTTTGAGAGGAAATATTTTCACTCTTTTGTTCCAGCCCCAAGAAAGAAGCCAGATCATCTCTAGTTAAGAGTTCTTGGCTAGGCCGGGAGCGGTGGCTCAAGCCTGTAATCCCAGCACTTTGGGAGGCCGAGACGGGTGGATCACGAGGTCAGGAGATCGAGACCATCCTGGCTAACACGGTGAAACCCCGTCTCTATTAAGAAATACAAAAAACTAGCCGGGCGCAGTGGCGGGCGCCTGTAGTCCCAGCTACTCGGGAGGCTGAGGCCGGAGAATGGCGTGAACCTGGGAGGCGGAGCTTGCAGTGAGCTGAGATCCGGCCACTGCACTCCAGCCTGGGCGACAGAGCGAGACTCCGTCTCAAAAAAAAAAAAAAAAAAGAGTTCTTGGCTACCCAAGGGAATTCTCTCATATTATAGGTCCTCAGCACGCATGACTGGGCCACTAGATTCTTTCTGAGTGACTTCTGGGAATGAAATGGAGCGGCTGAGAAAGTGTAGAACAAAATTCCAATATGGAAAATTACCCCACAAAGAAGTGACTTGTAACTTAAGATGTGATGTTACCACCTGATTTCCCATGATTGCATTTGTGGTTGACTTTATATACTCTTTTTCTCCCTTAAACTCTTCCTACTTAATAAAAATTAATTACAAATAAAAATGAGTGATGATCACAAACTATAAAAGCAACTGTGAAAAATGACATCTAGAAAGTTTTACTTCATGTTCTCAAAATTTGTGTTTTGGAGTCATTCTCAAATAACTCACCACAGAAGCAAATTTCTCAGACAACAATGATAAAGAGAAATATTGAAATGAAAATATGTAAATAAAGCTGCTTTTCACAGAAAAGTTTTTTATTGTGGTGTAAAATATACATAATGTAAAATTTACCAACTTCGTTTTCTTTTTGGGATGGAATCTCGCTCTGTCACCCAGGCTGGAGTGCAGTGGTGTGATCTCGGCTCACTGTAACCTCTGCCTCCTGGGCTCAAGTGATTCTCCTGCCTCAGCTTCCCGAGTAGCTGGGATTACAGGCACATGCCACCATGTCTGGCTAATTTTTGTATTTTTAGTAGAGACAGAGTTTCATCATGTTGGCCAGGCTGGTCTCAAACTCCTGGCCTCAAGTGATTTGCCCACCTCAGCCTCCCAAAGTGCTGGGATTACAGGTATGAGCCACCGTGCTTGGCCCCATCTTGTATTTTTTTTTTTTTTTTTTTTGAGATGGAGTCTTGCTCTGTCGCCCAGGTTAGAGTGCAGTGGCACAATCTTGGCTCACTGCAAACTCTGCCTCCTGGCTTCAACTGATTCACCTGTCTCAGCCTCCCCAGTAGCTGGGATTACAGGCGCCTGCCACCGTACCTGGCTAATTTTTGTATTTTTAGTAGAGACGGGGTTTCACCATGTTGGCTAGGCTTGTCTCGAATTCCTGACCTCGTGATTCACCCACCTTGGCCTTCTAAAGTGCTGAGATTATAGGCGTGAGCCACTGCGCCCAGCGCGCCGCACCCCCCCTTTTTTTCAGAAGGAATTTTACTCTTGTTGCCCAGTCTGGAGTGCAATGGCACGATCTCGGCTCACCGCATCCTCTGCCTCCTGGGTTCAAGTGATTCTCCTGCCTCAGCCTCCCTAATAGCTGGGATTACAGGCATGAGCCACCACGCCCTGCTAATTTTTATATTTTTAGTAGAGATGGGGTTTCACCATGTTGGTCAGGCTGGTCTCGAACTCCTGACCTCAAGTAATCCACCTGCCTCAGCCTCCCAAAGTGCTGGGATTACAGGCATGAATCACCACATACGGCCTTTTTTTTTTTTTTTAAAGACAGAGTTTTGCTCTTGTTGTCCAGACTAGAGTGCAATGGTTCAATCTCGGCTCACCACAACCTCCACTTCCAAGGTTCAAGTGATTCTCCTGCCTCAGCCTCCTGAGTAGCTGGGATTACAGGCATGTGCCATCACGCCTGGCTAATTTTTGTATTGTTAGTAGAGACAGAGTTTCACCATGTTGGCCAGGCTGGTCTTGAACTCCTGGCCTCAAGTGGTCTGCCCACCTCAGCCTCCCAAAGTGCTGGGATTACAGGCATGAGCCACCATGCCCCGCCCCATCTTGTATTTTTAAGTGTACAGTTCTGTGGCATTTACATTGGTCTGCAATCATCACCGTCATTCATCTCTAGAACTTTTTATCTTACAAGGCTGAAACTGTACCCACTAAACACTAATGCTCCCTCCTCATTGCACACCCAGCCCCCATTGCCCTGGTCCCTGGCAAATACCACTCTACTTTCTGTCTCTGTGAATTTGACTACTATGGTATCTCATATAAGTAGAATCATATTTGTCCTTTTTGTGACTGATTTATTTCCTTAGCATGATGTCCTCGGGGCTCATTCACATTGCAGCATGTGTCAGAATATCCTTCCTTTTTTTTTGAGATGGAGTTTCGTTCTCGTTGCCCAGGTAGGAGTGCAATGGCGCGATCTCGACTCACTGCAACCTCCACCTCCCGGGTTCAAGGGATTCTCCTGCCTCAGCCTCATGAGTAGCTGAGATTACAGGTGCGCACCACCACACCCAGCTAATTTTTTGTATTTTTAGTAGAGACGGGGTTTCACCATGGCCAGGCTGATCTTGAACTCCTGACCTCAGGTGATCTGCCCACTTTGGCCTCCCAGAGTGCTGGGATTACAGGCGTGAGCCACTGCGCCTGGCCAATATCCTTCCTAAGGCTGAATGACATTCCATTGTGTGTATATGCCATATTTGTTTATCTAGTCATCCATTGATGTGGACTTGGGTTGCGTCCATTTTTTGGCTATTGTAAATAATGCTGCTGTTAACATGGGTATACAAATATCTGTTCTAGTCCCTCCTGTGAGTTTTGGGTCTATACTCAGATGTGGACTCAGCCTCCCCAGTAGCTGGGATTACAGGCGCCTGCCACCATGCCCAGCTAAATTTTGTATTTTTAGTAGAGACGGGGTTTCACCATGTTGGCTAGGCTGGTCTCAAACTCCTGACCTCATGATCCGCCCACCTCAGCCTCCCAAATCCTTGGCCTGGGATTACAGGCGTGAGCCACCATGCCTGGCACAGTATTTAATTTTTTAGGGAACTGCCATACTGTTTTCCATAGAAACTGCACTATTTACATTCCCACTAACAGTACACAGGGGATCCAGTTTTCCACATCCTCACCAACACTTACTTTTTTAAAATAATAGCCATCCTAATGAGTGTAAAGAGCCATGAAAATCTTTAATGTCAATACATATACAGGTATATTTTATCTTCTTGAGAAATGTTTAGCTTGTTTTTAGCTTTTTACTGTGAAAACAAATCTATGATGAATAAAATCCTTGCCTGTACATCTTTGTGATTGTGGCTTATTGTCAGCTTGTATTATGTTACTAAAAGTTGAATTGCTGGATTGAAGGATATACATTTACAATATTTATTGCCATTTATACTTTGAGGGTTTCTTTCTTTCTTTCTTTCTTTTTTTTTGAGACAGAGTCTTGCTCTGTCACGCAGGCTGAAGTGCGGGGGTGGGATCTCAGCTCACTGAAATCTCCGCCTACCTGGCTCAATCAATCCTCATGTCTCAGCCTCTTGAGTAGCTGGGACTACAGGTGGGTGCCACCATGCCTGGTTAATTATTTTTTTGTATTTTCAGTAGAGACAGGGTTTCACCATATTGGCCAGGCTGGTCTTGAACTCCTGACCTTATGCAATCTGCCTGCCTCAGCCTCCAAAGGGTTGGGATTACAGGCGTGGGCCACCGCTCCCCACCTACTTTGAGGGTTTCTAATTCTCACACATAACCCTCCCCCAACAAGGGCAGGTATTATCAATTAATTTTTTTTTTGCCAGCAAGATGGGCAACAACTGATATCTCATTGTTTTTATTGTGTTCTTTAGTTTCTAATAAGGGTTAATATCTTTTCATCTTTTTATCTCAATCTTTAATTAAATGAATTGAAAATTGCAAATAAGTGGTTTCCCAAGGAAAACTGGGGTACTATTACCAAAAGAAGGATGAATATATGCCATACAGGCAAAAGCAACACTCTTCTGTAGTTTTACTTTTCTTATTTTAACATTTGATTCATCCAGAATTTATCTTAATGGCTTTATTTGTCCAAATACTTAGCTAGTTTTCACAACGTTATTTACTTGGTCCATATTTTCTCCACTGATTTGAATTTTTTTTTGTTTTGTTTTGTTTTGTTTTTGTTTTTTGAGACAGAGTTTCACTCGTCACCCAGGCTGGAGTGCAATGGTGTGATCTCGGCTCACTGCAACCTCTGCCTCCCAGGTTCAAGTGATTCTCCTGCCTCAGCCTCCTGAGTAGCTGGGATTACAGGCGACCCACCACCATGCCCAGCTAATTTTTGTATTTTCAGTAGAGATGGGGTTTTACCAAGTTGGCCAAGCTGGTCTCGAACTCCTGACTTCAGGTGATCTGCCCGTCTCAGCCTCCCAAAGTGCTGGGATTACAGCCACTGTGCCTGACTATTTTTTGAACTATGTATTTTCTTATATTGATTTGTCTGTCATTTCTTGTGCTAGTATTACACTGCTTTACTTACTGTAGCTTTATCATCTCTTTCAGTGGCTGATAGGGCAAATCTGTTCACTTTTCTTTCCTTCCTAAAATTCCCTGTTGTTTTCACATGTTTATTCTTCCAGCGCAGTAGTTCTCAACCTTGGCTGCACATTGGAATCACTGAGGGAATGTTAATAAATGCTGATAACCTCACCCCACTCCCAGAAGTCCCAGCTTAATTGCTAGGGGTACAGTATGGGAACAGAGTTCTAATAGCTCCCCAGATGATTCTAAATGTGTAACCAAGTTGAGTACCACTTTGCAGGATGAACTTTAACACCATTTTCTTCCATTTCTGCTATGATTTTTATTTTTATTGCATTGAATTATAGATTAATTTAGAGATAATTGACATCTTTATAATACCGTGTTTTTCTATTTCATTTGGTCACGGTTCTTTAGCTGAGAAAATCAGAAAGAGATTTTGGCTGATGCTATGGACTGAATGTTTGTGTTTCCCTCAAATTTATTCATATGTTGAATCCTAAATCCCCAATATGATGGCATGAGGAGGCGGGGCCTTTGAGAGGTGATTAGTGTTCTCATCAGGCAAGGAATCTGCCAGGCACCTTGATCTGGGACTCCCAGCCTTGAGAACTGTGAGAAATGAATTTCTGTTGTTTAAGCCACCCAGTCTATGGTTACTTGTTATAGCAGCCTAAACTAAGACAGCTGACTTAAAGGAAAAGTTGAAAGAAAGGATTTTCTGAAAGGATTTGGAGTAGCTCAGAGATGTGAAGAAAAGCTGAAGAACTAGATGTGCGAACGGGAAAATTGAAGCAGCTCTTAGACTTGAAGCAGCTGAACTCAACTCCACTTACATTCTTAGCTCCTCCAGCTTTCCAGCTTTCAGGTATTTTGCTTGAATTTCAGATTCTGAAAAAGAATTCAATGGTCCTCCTTTGGGTAGCTCATCTACTCCTTGCCTGGAGGATGCTTTGAGTGACAGTTGCTACAAACCTGCACATGGTGGGGAACCTACAGAAGGGAAATCAGTAGCCAGGATGTTGGGGCGGTGGTGAAATGACAGTAATAATGACAAGTGCAACAAAAATAGCCATGCAGTATGCTGGTGTGAGCACGGCATTTCTCTTCACTTATATTTTCTTCAGCGTTCCTTGATGTTTTATAGTTTTTCTTATTTAATTTGCATATTACTCATTTAGCTAATTTGTGTTTCATGCATTTTATTTTCTTTGTGACTAGCAGCTTTTTTTTATTTTGTTTTGTTATTATTTATTTATTTATTTATTTATTTATTTATTTATTTGTTTGAGACAGAGTCTCACTCTGTTGCCCAGGCTGGAGTACAACGGCGCAATCTCTGCTCACTGCAACCTCTGCCTCCCAGGTTCAAGCGATTCTCCTGCCTCAGCCTCCCCAGTAGCTGGGATTACAGGCATGCGCCACCACACCCTTCTAATTTTGTATTTTTAGTAGAGACGGGGTTTCTCCATGTTGATCAGGCTGGTCTTGAACTCCCGATCTCAGGTGATCCACCCACCTTGGCCTCCCAAAGTGCTGGGATTATAGGTATGAGCCACTGCAGCTGGCCTTGTTTTTTAAACTAAAATGTTTTCCATTTTAGTTCACAAACTAAGTACATAAACCTTATTCTTTTTTTTGTTCTTGTACATTATGCCAGTTTATAGATATACTATAATGTATCTAACCTGTCTTCTACTATATGAGTTGTTTTTAATCTTTATCCATGTGTGTGTATATGTGTGTGTGTGTGTGTATATATATGTGTGTGTGTGTGTGTGTGTGTGTGTGTATATATATATTTTTTTTTGAGATGGAGTCTCGCTCTGTCACCCAGGCTGGAGTGCAGTGGCGTGATCTGCACTCACTACAAGCTCTGCCTCTTGGGTTCACGCCATTCTCCTGCCTCAGCCTCCTGAGTAGCTGGGACTGCAGGCGCCTGCTACCACGCCTGGCTAGTTTTTTGTATTTTTTTTAGTAGAGACGGGATTTTACCGTGTTAGCCAGGATGGTCTCCATCTCCTGACCTCGTGAGGCACCCGCCTCAGCCTCCCAGAGTGCTGGGATTACAGGCGTGAGCCACCACGCCTGGCCCAGACATTATATATTTTTATATTTGTTAATCTTACAGGTGAAAAAGGTGTCTGTGAGATTTAATTTGTATTTCTCTCATTATGAGTACAGCTGGTCACCTTTTCATATTTTAAGAACCATTTAAAATTCCTTTTATGTAAAATTTTGCCAATTTTTCTATGAGGTTGTTAATCTTTCTCTTATTGTTTATAGGAGCTCTTTATATTTTAGGGAAAGTAGCCCTTCATTTTGATGTGGCCACAAATAATTTATTTCCATATTTTTGTTTGACGGTTAACTGCTTCTGGTTAACCTTAATGATCGAAGGTTTTTTTTTTTTTTTTTTTTTGGTGTGTGAGCCAAAGATTTATTTCTTCATTTCTTGCATTTGAAGTACTCTTTGATGACATCCTTGGCCTGAGACTCCTTGCCATAGTCCTTAACTACTACACAACTGCAACCAACAACTGTATGGGGTTTCCTCTCTGTCAGTTTTACAGAGGCCTTCCCATTCCTCTAGTTTCTTGTTGTCATGAACCTTAATTAGGTTGATTTGGTGTTCAGCACAAAGGGCCTCCACCAACTTGACATACACAGGCTCATTACAGTTGGACGCAAGCACACAAAGATGGGCTTGGTCCTTGTCTAAGGCTTTGGCAGCTTCGCGAATTCCACGCGCTAGGCCTTCGTGAATGAGGGTGGTCTTCAGCAATTGTAAAGCAGTATTAACGTCCATTACACCTCCAGCAGCAATGCCTTCCTCGGCCATGGTGGTGAGTTACGGGTGAAGCTGAATCTTGAAGGCACCCAAGCCTCCGCCTCGGCGCGACTTGGCGGCGGCAGGGAAAGAGCAATCGAAAGGTTTTTATAACTTGCCATGAGTGCATCAATTGTAAACTATTTTATTTTATTCTTTTCTTTTCTTTCTTTCTTTTTTTTTTTTTTTTCTTTTTTTGTGACGTAGTCTCGCTCTGTTGCCAGGCTGGAGTGCAGTGGCGCAATCTCGGGTCACTGCAACCTCTGCCTCCCGGGTTCAAGTGATTCTTCTGCGTCACCCTCCCGAGTAGCTGGGACTACAGGCACCCACTACCACGCCTGGGTGATTTTTGTATTTTTAGTAGGGACGGGGTTTCACCATGTTGGCCAGGCTGGTCTCGATCTCTTGACCTCGTGATCCACCCGCCTTGGCCTCTCAAAGTACTGGGATTACAGGTGTAAGCCACCGCACCCGGCTATTTATTTAGAGAGAGGATTCTATTGCCCAGACTGGAGTGCAGTGGTATGATCATAGCTCACTGTAATCTCAAACTCCCAGGTTCCAGCAATCCCTGCCTCAGCCTACCAACTAGCTGGGACTACAGATGTGCACCACTGCACCTGGCTAATTTGTGAACTATTTTAATTCTGATAAACATTGCTGTTCCTTTAATAAATTCTTCCCTTTAGTTTCTTCTCTTTTCTGGATTTCTATTAGTTGGATTGTAGACCTCTTTGATTAACCTTCTAACCCTCTAATTTTCTTATCTTTTTTCATATTTCTCATTATTGCTAGAAAATGGGTTAAACTTTATTTTCTTTCTCTCTTTCTTTCTTTCTTTCTTTCTTTCTTGCTTGCTTGCTTGCTTTCTTGCTTTCTTGCTTTCTTTCTCTCTCTCTCTCTCTCTCTCTCTCTTTTGATGGAATCTCACTCTGTCACCCAGGCTGGAGTACAGTGGCACGATCCTGGCTCATTGCAACCTCTGCCTCCTTGGTTCAAGTGATTCTTCTGCCTCAGCCTCCTGAGTAACTGGGATTACAGGTGCCCGCCACCATGCCCAGCTAATTTTTGTAGTTTTAGTAGAGATGGGGTTTCACCATGTTGGCCAGGCTGGTCTCAAACTCCTGATATCAGCTGAACCACCCGCCATGGCCTCCCAAAATGCTGGGATTACAGGCGTGAGGCACCTCACCATGCCTATTTTCTAATTTATTAATTAATGTCTTTTCAATTTGGCAATCATATTTTAAATCTCCTGGAGCTATTTCTTGTTTTCAGAGTGTTCTTTTTCCATAGCATCGTGTTCTTGTTTTATGGATGAATTATATTTCTTGCTTCTCTGAGGATATGTATAATAATGTTTGGAAATTTTTTTCCATACGTAGAACCTTTAGTGAGCATCTGCCATGCAGAGTGATGTGCCCAATGTGAGAATCCTCCACTCCAGTCCCAACTCTAGTTGGTATCTCCTTGCTTCCCATGGTGCTCCCACCTCTCTTTGATACTCACTTCCTGAATACATGTGACCCCTAGAGGCTGGGATCCCCAGTATCAGCCCCAATACCACCCCCAAAAGCAGCAGGCCCAGGGTCCCTGGGCAAAGGGATCTTCTGTCTCCAGAGGGGTTGAGGGCCAGGAGCAGCTGTGAGGCTCAGTGGGGGTGGAGAACTGGGGTCCTCAGGATTTCCAGAGTATCAATGGGAACTTACAGGTGATCAGGGTTGCCACGGAGGCAGTGACCAAACTCTGTATGCCCAGGGTACTGAGGGTGCCATGCAGGAGGCCACAAGTGAATCCAGGAACTTGGGTGCTTCCTCCAGATACTGCAGGCCCAAGATCATCGGGATGAGGAGTGGAAGCTGTTGTCCTGAAAAAAGTAGGTCCCTTGGTGATTGGTGCACAGGCTGTCCATCTGTTGGAACACAGTCACCCACAGATTTTTGCGATGAACTTGAGGACACCCAGCTCCTCCCTGAGATGAGCATCTCCAGGGGCAGTCTCTTGCCTAGAACCTGGCTCACACAGAAATCCATGCTCTCCAGGATCAACAGGCTTATCTTCTGTCCGCCTCCCCACCGGACAGGGTTGGTTTTGTGATGCCACAGCTTTGCTACCATCTCCGTGTGTAGAAACTCGAACAGCACAGCATCTACCATGTGTTAGCCTCATGCCCCTAATCTGAAATTTTTATATATTTTTGAGACAGCATCTTGCCTTGTTACTTAGGTTGGAGTACAGTGGCATAATCAGAGCTCACTGTAGCCTCAACTCCCTGGGCTCAAGCAATCCTTCCACCTCAGCCTCCCAAGTAGCTGGGACTACAGGTATGCGTCATCATGACTGGTGGAATTTTTTTTTTTTTTTTTTTTTTAAATTTTTGTAGAGATGGAGTCTCACTATGTTGCCTAGGCCAGTCTTGAACTCCTGAGCTTAAGCAATCCTTCCACCTTGGCCTCCCAGAGTGCTAGAATTATGAGTGTGAGCCACCACAGCTAGCCAATGTTTTTTAAACATTAATAAATATGTATTGTGTTATCTGTTTTCTCTAAGATCCTTTAATTCTATTTCTTTGTTTTGCTCTTTTTCTTCCTGTTAGTGGTCCTCTTCAAATGTCTGATAATTCTTGGACAGCCAAGACACAAGTACTCAAAAAGCTGATCAGAAGTTCTAGGTGTTTGTCAGAGAGGGGAAGAAAGAACTCATTGACTGGTGGAATTCACTGTAGAGAGAGAAGCCAGCAAACGAACTTTTTTTTTTTTTTTTGAGAAATCCCAAATGTCAGTATTTATAGGTGTTTTTCTTGACTTGGTCAGTTTCCACAGAAAGGTACCGTCTCATTTTCTCCCTGGGAGTATATGTCTGGCTGTCAATGTTTCGATTGCCAGAGGGGAAAGAGGGTTAGAAGACTCATTTGAAACTCCGACTTTCTTTTTCTTTTTTTTTTTTGTAATTATACTTTAAGTTCTAGGGTACATGTGCACCACATGCAGGTTTGTTACATATGTATACACGAGCCATGTTGGTGTGCTGTACCCATTAACTCGTCATTTACATTAGGTATATCTCCTAATGCTCTCCCTCCCCCCTCCTCCCACCCCACAACAGGCCCTGGTGTGTGATGTTCCCCTTCCTGTGTCCAAGTGATCTCATTGTTCAATTCCCACCTATGAGTGAGAACATACGGTGTTTGGTTTTCTGTTCTTGCGATAGTTTGCTGAGAATGGTGGTTTCCAGCTGCATCCATGTCCCTACAAAGGACACGAACTCATCCTTTTTTATGGCTGCATAGTATTCCATGGTGTACATGTGCCACATTTTCTTAATCCAGTATGTCATTGATGGACATTTGGGTTGGTTCCAAGTCTTTGCTATTGTGAATAGTGCCACAATAAACATACGTGTGCATGTGTCTTTATAGCAGCATGATTTATAATCCTTTGGGTATATACCCAGTAATGGGATGGCTGGGTCAAATGGTATTTCTAGTTCTAGATCCTTGAGGAACTCCAACTTTCATTAAATCCTCATTTCCTTATAGTCTGTTACCCATACCTTTGTATACCTGTACCTGCCATGCTTAAATCTTTCATGTCCCAACCCTGCAGAGATTAATGGACCTTTCACTTTTTGCCAGAGTTTGGGAATAGAGGTTGCCTAGCCTGGCATGGGAGGCAGTGAGAGTGTCCAGGGGACCTCACTGCTCCTTACACAGACTTTCTGCACTCCCTTTTCTTTTCTCAGTCCCGCACAACTCCAGCATTCAATGGTAGGCTCCTCCCCCTACCTCAGGGAATCTTTTTGGTCTGAGGTGAAGGGTAACTCTTCCTTATTTATCCTATAACCACCCAAATCTCTTATCTGTTCATTCACTTCCTTCAAAGCCTCGGCCTTTGAAATTCAAAAGCTAAGGAGTTATACCTCTTTTCTCTGCCTTCTGCCCTCGTACTCCTTACATGACGATCTGCTTGACTGATTGGGGCCGAAAGTCAAATGGTAAGAGAATACTTGGAAAAAAATATCAGTTAAGACTTCAAAAAATATTGTCCTATTGCACTATTATTATACAGTACTGTCTTAGTTCAGACTGCTATCCTATTGCACTATTATTATACAGTACTGTCTTAGTTCAGACTGCTATCACAATCATATCATAGACTGGGTGTTAAACAACATAAATATATTTCTTACAGTTCTAGAGGCTGGGAAGTTCAGGATTAAGGTGTGGACAGATTCAGTTCCCGGCCTATTGTGTGGACAGCTGCCTTTTTGCTGTGTCCTCACCTGGCAGAAAGAGAACTAAATCTTGGATCTCTTCTTATAAGGTCACTAATTCCATTCATGGGGGCTCCACCTTCATAATTTAATTATCTTCCAAAGGCCTTATTTCCAAATACCACTACATTGGAGATTAGAGCTTCAAGATATGAATTTGGGAGGTGGACACCAACATTCAGTCTGTAGCAAGTATCCACTAGGTGAGGTCACTGTTAGGTACCTCAACTACATTTTCTATCAGTCTTCTCAACAACCCATTCTATAGATGAAAACTGATGTTTGGAAAAGGTAAATAACTTGCCCAAAGTCACACAGTCAGTTTGTCACAGAGCAGGCATTTGGTATCTGATTAAACACCAAGCTGATGTCCTTTCCACAGTAGCAAGTGGCCTCCTGTGAGTTCATAATAAACCTTTGAAAGTAGCAACCAGAATCTAGGATTTCTTCTTGTTTGACTAGATAACAAAAGGAATTTTGATTATGATTCTTCAACAGTACTTACTTATTATGTCTCCTTTCATTGGTTGTTAAATTTTACCATACATCGTCTAGTTTTCTAGGTTATTTAGAGACTGGCGCATGCATTTCAGCAAATCAAACTTATTTGGGAAAGCATATATTTGTGTTATTCAGCAGTATCTGTATTTACTATCCAAACATCTGGCAATTAACTTTCAGTGCTGACACAATTTCCAACAAATTACAGAGCATTTACAACAGTGTACTATATGACACAGAATTCCTGGTTTTAGTGAGATCCTCCTAAATACCTGGTAACTGAATCAAACCTCTCAAAAGCCACCATTGGTGGAGGTGGGTTCTGTGCCTCAAAGATCCCTTAGGGACCTTAGGATTTAGCACAAAGCCAGTCAGTTCCTAGCCATGTTCATTTCTTCATTAGATGCTCAGAATCAGGAAGAGAGACAGAAGGGAGAAGGACTAATCCATTAATTACATTTAAAAGGAAGCCACAGAAGCCAACACAGATACAAGTGTTGTTGGCTGTCTGAGGTCTCCCCTGGCTTAGTGAGACTGCGTTATTTTCAGCTCTGCTGCAAGAACTACTGCCTTCTCCAGCCCTGCCAGCACCTCTCCCCATTTGAGTCTTTACCAAGAAGTCTATCTGATCTACTAAGAAGTGATAGTTTGGAATAGGTATAAGCTAGAGGTGAATCCATTAGCTAGAGTGATTATCCAGACTCAAGGAAAACTGTAAGTAGGAAAGTTTGCTATGAGGCTCTCTTAGCTTTCCCTTCAGGATTCATCTTGCCATCTCTCTTTCGTTTACCACTTTTGGGTGGCTGCCTAATGTTGAAGTCCCATAGGAATTCTTTCCACCAGATCTTCCTCTCACTAAGTTCAGATGAACAGTCATATGTAATTAAGGTGCAACGTTTCAACAAGCAAGTCTCCAGAGCTAAAAGGAAACTCTAAAATAGTGGCATTTCAGGCATCACAATAGGAAAAGAGTTGGGTGCCTTCAGTTCATATTTGCTGTGACCCCAATTGAGAGTTGGGATAATAAACAAAAGTAAGTTCCAAAAAATTCAGAACATCCCCTGAGTCTGCTGTCTGCTAGGATGGCCCTCCAGAATCTCCTTAAAGGCTCCGCAAATTTAAAGCCAAAACTCTGTGTCTTCTAAAACTCTGAATTTGTCTGGTGTCTCTGGTTAGGAGTGGTCACATGACCTAAGAAAGCCAACACATCCTTCTGCAGTGGGTAAATGGCTCCCTCAGTTCAGATCTGTTGGATCAGCTGCCAGGTCAGCACCCTCTCACTGGAGAAGCAGAAAATCCATGGGTTTTGCTGTTTAGTTGAGAAAAAAAAAACAGGCTCTCCTTCTGTTGTGAAAAATTTCAATCTACAAAGGCATGTGTTTCTAAAATGACTAATCATTCAGGGTTTCAGTTGCTGCTATTGTTTTTTAGAATTTTGTTTAATTTAGTGCTGTTATAGGTAATCGTTTTGCTACTGATCACCTTTCACTACTGAGTATTTCATTTTTTTAGGCATGTGATAAAAATTCAGCAATGGTAAGATTTGTGTGGGGAGGCTGAATGAATAATTACATTTATGCATTTGTTGTGGCTAATTCTGTTGGAGTTATGTTATGTGTGTGCTCATGCGTGACCTATTATTTTAGTTTTGGAGCCCAGTTTTAGTTTTGGGGATTTACTGCAACTGTGAGTGACTCCATGTTACACATAAATGTGTCTTTGTTGGCTCCCTCCATCTCCCTTTTCTCTTCATGTTTCTTTTTTTTTTGGAGACAGTCTTGCTCTGTTGCCCAGACTAGAGTGCAGTGTCACGATCTCGGCTCACTGCAACCTCCGCCTCCTGGATTCAAGCAATTCTCCTGCCTCAGCCTCTCAAGTAGCTGGGATTACAGGCATGTGCCACCATGCCCGGCTACTTTTAGTATTTTTTTTTTTTTTTTTTTTGAGATGGAGTCTTGCTCTGTCACCCAGGCTGGGGTGCAGTGGCGCGATCTCGGCTCACTGCAACCTCCGTCTCCCTGGTTTAAGCAATTCTCCTGCCTCAGCCTCCCAAGTAGCTGGGACTACAGGTGCATGCTGTCATGCCCAGCTAATTTTTTGTATTTTAGTAGAGACGGAGTTTCACTGTGTTGCCCAGGCTGGTCACGAACTCCTGAGCTCAGGTAATCCGCCCGCCTCGGCCTCCCAAAATGCTGGGATTACAGGCATGAGCCACCGTGCCCGGCCCATGTTTCTCTTACATGTCTTTGATTTTAACCTCCACCCAGATGACTCCCACTTCTATATCTGCATACCTGACCTGACTACTGGTTTCTCGCTGTGTGCTGGGAACTTCCTCCTACAGGCTCGCTGATAACTGAAACACGGAGTTCCCCTTCATCTCCACAAACTCTTCATTTCCCCCAGCCAGCAACTGCTCCTTCCTATTGCTTTCCGTCTGCTCCTGCCTTCTGCCCTGCAGTTTAACCAGTTCGGGGCTTCCTCACAGGCAAAGTCTTCCTGGGCCAACCCACCTGGCAGGGACCTCCTGTGAGATGGGACCGGATGCAGGGTCAGGCAGGGACATTTGGGATTTCAACTGTGCCCTGGTTAATTATGGGAATGTGGCAATTTTCTTTCCTTCTATGAACCTTCATTTTCAGTGAGACTGTCCTGATCTACCCCGTGGAGTAGCTGATGGGATTATGTAAACGTTTATCTGAAGCTTTTGAAATATTTGCCTCCGTTCCTACTCTTCACTGGCGTTCTCCAAAGTGGGATGTGAGCGTGGGGCCCCTGACACTTCTTTGGAGCACGGTAAGAAGATACTAAAATATCTATTTATATTTATTTTATCTAAAAATGTAAATTCTGCTTTGCTAATATTCTGCTTTGCTAATATTCAATGTTTGTTTTGACTCCTGGCACTCACCCCTGTGAATTGTACTAGATAATATGATCCTTCTAGTACAACTGAGGGCCATGATGCCTGTGTCAGGTGTGCTGTTGGAGAGGCCTCAACTCAAAGGGGGGTGGGCGGCACCCTCCTGTAGCCCCCCAGTGCGTTTTGACCACTTGTAACTGATGTGAGCCCAGTTTAGTGGATTTATGGGTTATGCTTTCTAATTTAACGAAAACATCCACCTGATCCATGGATAAGTGACTGGAAAGAAACTGTGGTTGAAATAGAATTAATAATGCAAGCTCAGGAAAGCACGGGAGTGGCCAAGGGGTCCCCTCTTCTAATCCTTGTCTGAGCTCTTTTTCAGTCCATGTCTTCCTGAGATATTACTTCCTATAATTCAAGAAACAACTTGGGAGCTAGTTTGGTCCCACCAAAATAATTGGCCAATGATCTTTCTGTATAGGATGTTATTTTAAAGGAATTCTACTCTTTTCTATTTCAGAGATTGATCTTATCCTCCATCTCCCCAGTTCTGGGTCTCTCTCCTGCTGGTTCACAGGTGTGACATTGTGTGGTAAATATGCTTTCTTTTTTTTTTGAGATGGAGTCTCGCTCTTGTTGCCCAGGCTGGAGTGCAATGGCACGATCTCGGCTCACTGTAAACTTTGCCTTCTGAGTTCAAGCAATTCCCCTGCCTCAGCCTCCTGAGTAGCTGGGATTATAGGCTTATGCCACCACACCCGGCTAACTTTTATATTTTTAGTAGAGACAGGGTTTCACCGTGTTGGCCAGGGTGGTCTCTAACTTCTGACCTCAAGTGATCTGCCCACTTCGGCCTCCCAAAGTGCTGGGATTATAGGCGTGAGCCACCGCACCTGGCCTAATATAATTTCTATAGAGTGCATGACATGGGCACAATGGCCATATGTTAACATATTTTAAAATTCAACTAAACATTATATTTTTAAAATTATTAAAGTAATATATATTCAATATAGAAAATGCAGTTACCATAGAAGAAGAAAGTAAAAACAAAAATCATAGCACTTAGGATAGTAGCTGACAGCTGACATTCCTTTTTGTGCCTATCTATTTCTTTTTGTCAAAAATAGATTGTATTGGACACCCTATTCTCTAAACTACTTAAAATTTTTTATGTAGTAATCCATCCAAGGATTAGCTAAATTAAAGCTACTCCAAAATTGTCTGAGAACAACTGAAAGGCTAAAAATATCTCCTTAATCCAAATTTTATGGTCACATTTTCTTTTATTAATTTTCTTAATCTTTTATTCTTTTCATGGGTAAGAAATCAATATTATTTATTTGTCTTATGTTCCTGCAGAATTCTCAGTCTGGCAATTAGCTTCTGGGAAAGATTTCAGATTTTTTTTTGTTTTTTAGTCTTCTTTTTTTTGAGATGGTGTCTTACTTTGTCACCTAGGCTAAAGTACAGTTGGACCATCACAGCTCACTACAGCCTCGACCTCTTGGGCTCAAGCAATCCTCCCAATGCAGCCTCCTGAGTAGCTGGGACTATAGGTACACACCACCACATCCATCTAATTTTTAAATTTTTTTGATAGAGATGGGATCTCACTATATTGCCCAGGCTGGTTTTGAACTCTTGCACTCAAATGCTCCTCCCTGCCTCAGTCTCCCAAAGTGCTGAGATTATAGGTATGAACCACTACACCTAGCAAGATTTCAGAGTCTTCTGCAACCTCAGTAATCTCTGTTTTATGTAAGAGGCAAGAAGCCCTGCCAGGTAGAGAGAATAATGATAGCTATTGCTCACTCTGCTGTTCTGCTGCAAGCTTCTCCTGCTTTGCTTTTCCTTTTCCATTGACTTCTAATAATATGAGTGGTTCAGACCACAGACTGGGCATGTCCAAAACAAGGGAGAGAAAAAAAAGAGGAGAGGGAGAGTAGGGAGTCCTGACGAAATAGCCCATGTGGAGTAATGCAGCATGCTCATGTATTGAGGCAAAGAAAAGCAATTCTTTTTTTTTCTGAGACAGACTTTTGCTCTTGTTACCTAGGCTGGAGTGCAATGGCCCAATCTCGGCTCACCACAACCTCCGCCTCCCGGGTTCAAGTGATTCTACTGCCTCAGCCTCCCGAGTAGCTGAGATTACAGGCATGTGCCACCATGCCTGTCTAATTTCATATTTTTAGTAGAGATGGGGTTTCCCCATTTTGGCCAGGCTGATCTCTAACGCCTGACCTCAGGTGGTCCGGCGGCCTCGGCCTCTCAAAGTGCTAGGATTACAGGCATGAGGCACCACGCCTGGCTGAAAAGCAGTTCTTTTAAGTGAAGACTCACACTGCAAAGGTAATTGCAACCTTGTTCCCTTTTGCTTAATGGTGATTTTTTCATGTATATGAACCATATCTCAATTATTATGCTTTTGAGAGGGCAGAGACTATGTCCTTTTCATCCTTTTGATCCCCATATTATCGAGTACAGTGATTTTTACCAAGTAAACACTCACTAAACATTTGTTGTTTGTGATGACAATTATGATAATAGGGTAGCATGCACAATAAAATACGGAATCTCCACAAAAAAAAAAAAAGCAGTTTTAGCTAATTCACAGATGACGTGACGTGATTGACTAGAATGAAAACTCAAAAGAATCAACAGACATTTATTGGAGCTGATAGGAAAATACAGCCAGTTTGCTGGGTTTATATGGAATATCCAAAAGTCAGTTGATTTTTTATAGTTTTATGCGTTGAATGGTGGTTCCCAAAAGATATGTCCACATCCGAATGCCCAGAACATGTAAATATACTTATATAGTTAAAGAGTGGATAGTACCTCTTATGACAAAAAAAGGTGTTTATGTTAAGGATTTTTTTTTTTTTGAGACAGGGACTCACTTTGTCACCCAGGCTGGAGTGCAGTGGCACAATCTCCGCTCATTGTAATCTCCACCCTCCAGGCTCAAGCGATCCTCTTGTCCCAGTCCCACAAGTAGCTGGGACCATAGGCGTGAGCCACTGTGCCTGGCTAACTGTTGTATTTTTTTGTAGAGACAGGGTTTCCATGTGTTGCCCAGGCTGGTCTCGAACTCCTGAGCTCAAACGATCCTCTTGCCTTGGCCTCCCAAAATGCTAGGATTACAGGCATGAGCTACCGCATCCAGCAAGTTAAGGATTTTTGAGAAGAGAAACTTGTCTTAGATTATCCAGATGAGTCCCAAGTCCGGTGACAAGGGTGAGACACATGGAGATTACACACACACAGGAGAAGGCCATATAGAGACAGAGGCAGAGGTTGAAATGATGCAGCCACAGCCTAAGCAGAAATGCCAGGGCAGGCCAGGCGCAGTGGCTCATGCCTGTAATCTCTGCACTTTGGGAGGCTGGGGCGGGCGGATCTCCTGAGGCCAGGAGTTTGAGACCAGCCTGGCCAACATGGTGAAACCCCGTCTCTACTAAAAATACAACAACAAAAAATTAATCAGGCATAGTGGCGGGCGCCTGTAATCCCAGCTACGTGGGAGGCTGAGGCAGGAGAATCACTTGAACCCGAGAAGTGGAGGCTGCAGTGAACGGAGATTGCACCATTGCACTCCAGCCTGGGCAACAGTGCAAGACTCCATCTCAAAGGAAAAAAATAAAGAAATGCCAAAGAACCTACCAGCAGCTGGAAGAGGTGAGGAAGAATTTTCCCTTACAGCCCCTGGAGAGAGCATGGCCCTGCTGGATTTTGTATTTTTAGCCTCTGTAACTGTGACAGAATAAATTTCTGTTGTTTTAAAGCCACTAAGTCAGTGGTAGTTTGTTATTGCAGGCTCAGAAAATTAATACAAGAGTGTCCAGAAGAACAGAGTGCTGTGATTAAGAACGTGTGCTCTGGAGCCAGACTTCCTTTGTCAGAATCTCCACTCCACCAGTTACTAGTTAAGTAATGTAAGGCACACTAGGTAACAGCACAGGACTTGCTGTGAGCCTAGAGCATGTAGACCTGTGAGTGGTATATTGTGAACACGGAACACACGCTAGTCATTTTTATCATCATCCTCATTACTAACATTATTATTATTACCAGCATAGCTAGAAAGTGCAGCATGAGGCCGGGCACAGTGGCTCGTGTCTGTAATCCCAGCACTTTGAAAGGTGGAGGTGGGAGGATCGCTTGAGTCCAGGAGTTCAAGACCAGCCTTGGCAATATGTTGACACCTGTCTCTACAAAAAATTTAAAAATTGGCCAGATGTGAGGGCATGCGCCTGTAGTCCTAGCTACGTGGAAGGCTGAGGTGGGAGGATTGCTTGAGCCCAGGAGGTTGAGGCCGCAGTGAATCATGTTTGTATTACTATCTGTATTTACCACTATCTGTATTTTGTAATAATAATTCCCCTGCTGTTCTTAATAATTTAATCACATATTGTTTAGTTTTTGCCTGTTTATAAAGGGTACATATTTGTCTCTGACTTTTTTTTCTTTTTTATGAGACAGAGTCTCACTATGTTGCCCAGGCTGGAGTACAGTGGCACAATCCTGGCTCACTGCAACCTCTGCCTCCCAGGTTCAAGCAATTCTCCTGCTTCAGCCTCCTGAGTAGCCAGGACTACAGGTGCCCGCCACCATGCCCAGCTAATTTTTCTACTTTTAGTAGAGACAGGGTTTCACCATGTTGGCTAGGCTGGTCTTGAACTCCTGACCTCAGGTAATCCATCTGCCCCAGCCTCCCAAAGTGCTGGGATTACAGGTGTGAGCCACCGTGCCCAGCCAATCTTTCAGTTTTTTTTGTTTGTTTGTTTGTTTTTTTGAGATGGAGTCTCACTCTGTTACCAGGTTGGAGTGCATTGGTGAGAGCTCGGCTCACTGTAAACTGCACCTCCCCAGTTCAAGCGATTCTCCCATCTCAGCCTCCTGAGTAGCTGGGACTACAGGCACGCGCCAGCATGCTGAGCTAATTTTTTTTTGTATTTTTAATAGAGACAGGGTTTCACCATGTTGGCCAGGATGGTCTCTAAATGCTTACTCAATTGAGAAAGGAAATTTATATACATGTATTGAGAAGTGTTTTCAGAAAATGCATCCCTAAAAAAATCCATCCTTTAAGTGACTTACATTACATTTATGATTTTAACAAACTGTTAATCAACAAACTTTTTTTTTTGAGACGGAGTTTTGCTCTTCTTGCCTAGGCTGAAGTGCAATGGCGTGATCAACAACCTCCACCTCCCGGGTTCAAGCGATCCTCCTGCCTCAGCCTCCTGAGTAGCTGGGACTACAGGCATGCGCCATGATGCCCGGCTAATTTTGTATTTTTAGTAGAGATGGGGTTTCTCCATGTTGGTCAGGCTGGTCTCGAACTCCTGACCTCATGTGATCTGCCTGCCTCGGCCTCCCAAAATGCTGGGATTACAGGTGTGAGCCACTGGCCTGGCCAACAAACACTTTTTAAAAAATACATAGTATCTTAAGAAAATCATCCACAGAAAATGAAGTTAGTAAGCCAGTGAAGCCAAAAGCAGAGTTTAAAAACAATATATATAAGCAAGTATCTTCTCAGGGGAGTACTGTACGAGATGGTGAAGAGGAGATGGTGCGACTGATACATCCTGATTCTGGATGTTTGTATCTCTAACTAGCTCAATGTTTTTTTTTGTTTTTTTTTTTTTTGAGCTGAAGTCTCAAAGTCTTGCTCTGTCACCCAGGCTGGAGTGCTCGGCACAATCTCGGCTCACGACATCCTCTGCCTCTCAGGTTCAAGCAATTCTCCTGCCTCAGCCTCCTGAGTAGCTGGGACTACAGGCACGCACCATCACATCTGCCAATTTTTGTATTTTTAGTGGAGATGGGGTTTCACCATGTTGGCCAGGCTGGTCTCGAACTCCTGACCTCAAGTGATCTGCCCGCCTTGGCCTCCCAAAGTGTTGGGATTACAGGCATGAGCCACTGTGCCTGGCCAAACTAGCTCAATTGTTAGCTCTATTACAAGTAGGAGAAGGAATGGTAAAGGCCCTATGAAGCAACTAAAGAAACAGGAACACATGCTCTCAGATGGGAGGAGGGAAATTCAACGGCTGTGCTGAAACAAGAAAAGTGGAAGAGGCCGGGCCCGGTGGCTCACGCCTGTAATCCCAGCACTTTGGGAGGCCGAAGTGGGTGGATCATATGAGGTCGGGAGTTCAAGAACAGCCTGACCAACATGGAGAAACGCTGTCTCTACTAAAAATACAAAATTAGCTGGGCATCATGGCGCACACCTGTAATCCCAGCTACTCGGGAGGCTGAGGCAGAAGGATCTCTTGAACCTGGGAGTTGGAGGTTGTGGTGAGCTGAGATTGCGCCATTACACTCCAGCCTGGGCAACAAGAGCGAAACTGCATCTCAAAAAAAACAAAACAAACAAACAAAAAACGAAAAAAAAAGTGTAATCAGAAATGCAATGTAAATCACTTAAAGGATGGGTTTTTTAGGGTTGCATTTTCTGAAAACACTTCTCAATACATGTATATAAATTTCCTTTCTCAATTCAGTAAGCATTTATGGAATATATACCATATGCCCACCCAATGTCAAGGGTGAGGATGTTCCAGGGAATGAGTGTGTTACAGTTAAAGAGTCATCAGTTTGAGACTATTGATGTTTTCATTAAGAAGGCTCTTATAGGTGACTTTTTGTATCTGATTTTTAAACGTAACAAGGGAAATGTGAAAGTTCTTATTAAGTTTTCATGATCATCAGGTTAGGTTTCTACCATAAAGTAATAGGTTTATATTGTTTGGACACTATAAACAGCTTTTTTTTTTTTTTTTTTGACAGAGTCTCACTCTGTCACCCAGGCTGGAGTGCAGTGGTGCAATCTTGGTTCACTGCAAACTCTGCCTCTTAGGTTCAAGCGATTCTCGTGCCTCAGCTTTCTGAGTAGCTGGGTTCACAGGCAGCCACCATCACGGTCGGCTAATTTTTGTATTTTTAGTAGAGACAGGGTTTCACCATGTTGGCCTGCCCGGTCTCGAACTCCTGACCTCAGATGATCCACCTGGCTTAGCCTCCCAAAGTGCTGGAATTACAGGCATGAGCCACTGCACCTGGCCTAGAAACAGCTTTTTAAGTTAGTGTGCTTTTAAAATATTAAAAATAGATGGTTAATGAAGAAACAAAAACTTCAATTAATCAGAGGTGTGGATACAAATGTTTGGCTGACACGCCTATTTTATTTCGATTTAGACTTCTTTTTCAAAGAAAATTTTTGACTAGAGTGTTTGCTTATAGGAAGAGCCTTATTGCCGAGTCTTTTTTCAAGTGTAAAAAAAAGTCCCACATTGGAAGAAGAAGAGGCTAGAACGATCCCTGGACCAACCAAGCCTGCTCAGCGCTGCATCCTGCGTCCAGCGCCTATGTCCCGCCACTGTCACCGCCAGCATGCCCAAGAGAAAGGCTGAAGGGGATGCTAAAGGAGATAAAGCCAAAGGGAAGGATGAACCACAGAGATCTGCGAGGCTGTCTGCTAAACCTGCTCCTCCAAAGCCAGAGCCCAAGCCTGAAAAGGCCCCTGCAAAGAAGGGAGAGAAGGTATCCAAAGGGAAAAAGGGAAAAGCTGATGCTGGCAAGGAGAGGAATAACCCTGCAGAAAATGGAGATGCCAAAACAGACCAGGCACAGAAAGCAGAAGGTTCTGGAGAGGCCAAGTGAAGTGTGTGGATTTTTGATAACTGTGTGCTTATGGTGACTGCACAGTTTGAAATACTATTTTTTATCAAGTTTTGTAAAAATGCAGAATTTTGTTTTACTTTTTTTTTTAAGCTATATTGTTAGCATACAGAACACCTCATTGTTGTTTTTGGGGGAAGGGGCATATGTCACTAACAGAATGTCTCTGAAGCTGGATTGATGTGGGGACAACGCCTTTCCCTTCTGGTTTTGAGAGACTTCCTCTTGGCTCCCAGGAGGAGGGATTCCCTGACTTTGATGCGCGTGGCCTCTTGGCACAAAAGCCTCGTGGTATGGAAAAACAAATTCGTTTTTATGTCCTCTTCTCCCTTTCTATTTTTCAGCATAGACTTAACTCCCTTAAGCCCAGACATCTGTTGGGACCTGACCCCCAGTCATTGCTTACCAGTGTGTCAGGCAATCTGGACTTTCCAGTGATGCTGCTGAGATGGCATCTGTCAAAAGGAGCAGTGGTTCCATTTCTAGTTTGTGGATCTTCACATAAATTCTGCCATCTTCATTTCACTTTCTGAAAGTCAGGGTTGGCTTGTGAAAAGTTGTTAAAAACATGCTAAATGTGAAATGTCGACCCTCACTCTAAACGTTCCCTGTTCAGAGCGTCAGATGAAGACTTCATTGGTTTTTATAGTGGCTTTCTGATTTTTGGTAGTCCATTGAAGAAGGGAGTTTGAAAGTTGTATACTGTTAATGATTGTCTGCCCATGTCCTGCCTGAAATACCATGATCGTTTATGGAAAGTATCTTTAATAAAGCTGGATACAGTTTGGCTTGGAAAAAAAAATGTTCCACATCAATATAACTGGGAACACAATGAATAATCATTAAGAAGTATAACAAACATTTATGTGTGACATATGGACTTTCTAACTTCAAAACAGTTGGAATTAAAGACATGTTTAACATGACCATTAAAATGAAAATAGAACATTAAATTCTATATCGAAGGAAGGAGAAATAAGTAGAGCAAAATCTAAGCTAATGTTTTACCCTGACTTATGTATAAATTTCTCTGTAAGCTTCCTAGTAGTCAAGCTATGATGGCATAGGTTATAGGCTATAAACTAGAGAATTCTCATTATTTGCAAACAGAGAGATAAGTTCCTTGGGATAAAATATTTTAAGTTTTAAAAATATTTAACTTCAAAACTATCATGTAGTTAATTACACAAGAAATATTGAGCCACATATTTAACCATGGTTTCTGAAAGATAGATAAATATTATTCATATAGGTAATTTATATATTTTTCTTCAACAAAAGCCTAAATTGTAGTATTTAGATTTTACAGAGTAAGGTTTTTTTGTTTTGTTTTGTTTTTTGAGGGGGATGGGAGGTGGAGATTGTATTAGTGAGGATCCTTGCAGGAAAGAGAAGGTAATTTGAGTTGATAAAGGGACTCTTTACAAAGATATATGTAGGATGCAGGGAAACCATAAGGAATTGTGCAGTTCTGTGGGGCTAGTAACAAGGGATACTGTTACTCTCCTAGGTTTGAAAGGGATAAAGAGAAGATGCCATCACCAGAAGAGAACTTGGAGACAGAGACTGAGCAGAGAAGGCTCTTGGACAGGAGTAGTGACTTTTAGTCAAGAGATGAATCCAGCCTGTGGTACCCCCACAGAGAGCCAAGGAAATAAATACCTTTAACTTTCCACCCACTCCCTCTGATCTCTTGCTGGTACTTTTCATTGACTGAATTCAACTAGAAGCTAAGGGCAGGCACAGGGAGTCTGGTGGTGCTTGTTAGCCTTCTGGTGCAGAGAAAGGATGAAGAAAGGACATATGGAAGCTATCAAGCCAGGAGGACATATTGGAAATTGCAGAGCTTTATAGAGTTCACCCTTCCCCCATTTTGATAAGCCTCTCTGGGTAGAGCAGAAAGAGACTTGCCCTTCTGCCTTTCCCACTCAGACTTTGGTGGAGAATCACTGCAGTGTAATGAGAAATGGTCTCTCTGTTAGCTGCATGTAAGGAAAAAATGTTGCGAACCAATGATCTATAAGAAAGGACAATATCATTTTCCTTAAATGTTTCTTTTTCTCACATGGATTTTACACTGGAGCTAAGTCACAGCTCTGAAATAGAGAAATTTAATAAAATGTGAAGACACTCCTTAAGTTTAGAATATCAGATGC
Organism: Papio anubis; assembly: GCF_008728515.1. Lineage (NCBI taxonomy): Eukaryota > Metazoa > Chordata > Mammalia > Primates > Cercopithecidae > Papio > Papio anubis. Next base: position 102,276,757 of record NC_044981.1, on the reverse strand, counting down.
ATTATGAGTCAGTGCCCACAGGCAGAATTAGATAACCCTTGGGGAGAATAGATTCCCTTCCCCATGACCTGTGGGTAGATCTCACCCTATATGAAGGCGAATACACTAATAGGGGCCTCTGAGGACTATGTCTGGTGACCTGACATCTGGATGTTGCTTTATTGCTCATAGATAAGTGCACCCCAAGCCCAGACAACTTGAAACCTATGTATCCCTATAGCGACAATAATTATAATAACAGCCAGGTCTACAAAGCCAACTGCATTGCCAATGAGGCCATTTAAAATATTGGACGATACATTCTAGAACTTATGAAATCTCTGGCCTAATCTCCAATATTATATGTTCTCTCCAATTTGAAAATCTACCATTTAAAAAATAAAAACAAAACCAAGTATAAAAAATGTAAATACAGGTCTTATTTGTTTGTTTTTTTTTTTGTTTTGTTTTTTTGGCAAAGAATCTTTCTCTGTTGCCCAGGCTGGAGTGCCGTGGTGCAATCTCAGCTCACTGCAACCTCCGCCTCCTGGGTTCAAGCGATTCTCCTGCCTCAGCCTCCCGAGTAGCTGGGGCTACAGGCATGTGCCACCACGCCCAGCTAATTCTCGTATTTTTAGTAGGGACAGGGTTTTGTCATGTTGGTCAGGCTGGTCTCGAACTCCTGACCTCAGGTGATCCACCCACCTTAGCCTCCCAAAGTGATGGGATGACAGGCATGAGCCACCACGCCTGGCCCACAGTTATATTTTTATACTTAAACTTTATATAAATTCAAATGTTTCTTTTTTTATGCCAAAATATAAATATTTTTCAGACTTAATCGTGTGAATGGAAGATTGTTTGGTTCCAGCACAGCACTGAGGAGTAAATGGAATTTATTGAATTCACATTCTGTATTATCTTCTTGTGCTGCTAGGGAAAGTAGTGACAGGTTGAAAAAGTTATTAACTTCTCGTGTGTATTAAGACAACACTTGAAGGCAACTGACTTTAGATAAGACAAAATAATCAGTATAGCCTGTGATGTTACTTTAGTTTAAATCCAGTGTGCTCTGAAGCTCAAACAGAGATAAAGAGCAAGAGTAGGATAAATGTTTTCATTGAAGTCCTAACTTCAAATATTGTGAGGGTCTCAGGAGGTTATCCAGTCTATTTCCAGCCTTTGGCAGAATTACAGTTAAACCGGCTCAGGCAGATGGCAATCCATCTTATTCCTAAAATTGTCCACTCAAGGAATTCCACATAACTCTTTCCATCGTCCTTTTTATAACCGTATTTTTCTTTAAACCCTCAGGGAATATGCATATAACAAATGGAAAGCATAAAGTAAAGTACATATGACCCTCTTCTCATCATGAAGGGGGCAGAATTATACGCTAGTATCTATCATGATTTGTAAACAATACCAGTCCTAGACAAATCTCTCTTCTTTATCCAACCTCACAAATATTCTGCCTCTCTAAGTAGCCCTTGTCCCTTTGCCCCTCTTGTTTTCCTTTGTTTCCTCCTTTCTCCCCTGGTTCAGAATGCCTAGGAGAGTTTGTATACGATTCCTAACGCCCTAGAAATAGGAAAAGCAATCATGCCTCAGGCCATAGGGATGTTGTCAGCACCATGGACAGCGGCTTATCGGGCTCGCAAGCGTTGTACAGAGGTATAACTTGCCAGTAGAGTATGTTGATGACCTTTTTAAAATCTTTGAAAGTCTTCATCAATTAATTCCCCTTCTCTTCTTAGCGTTCTATTTTATTGAGGTAGATGACGTTAAGACTTCAACTTTTCGGTGCAGGCAGAGGAGTCCACATCTCAGTAGTCTATGACAAGGAGGGGCTGACGGGAGGTAAACTCATCTAGGTCTGCTGAAGTTAATTCATCACTTGGCCCTAGGGTTCAGGGAGCAAAATACAGAAGGCAATGAAGAACAATGGAATCAACAAGAGAGGTAACTCCTCTCTTCTCTTGCAGATGCCTCAATTAAATCTATTTCACAAAGGATTAGTGGCCCCTAAAATACGCAATTATGCCATTCTTCACATCCCCTATTTTACTGGTTAGAAAACATTTGTTGTAACTTTACATCCATTAAAAATTAGCTATTCAGTCTTGGCTATGTCACCTAAAATCTCTGTCTAATCTTGGAGAAAATTTCACAATACTTCTCAAAATTTTAAATGCACATATTTTTTGACCCTACAACTCCAACACAGAAATGATTCAACAGGCTGGCATGGTGGCCCACACCTGTAATCCCAGAACTTTGGGAGGCCAAGGTGGCAGGATCACTTGAGAGAAGCCTGGGCAACATAGCAATACCTCATCTCTACAAAAAATTTTTAAACATTAGCTGGGCATGGTGGCACATGCCTGAAGTTCCACCTGCTCAGGAGGCTGAGATGGGAGGATTCCTTGAGCCCAGGGGTTTGGTGCTGCAGTGAGCTATGATCACACACCTGCACTCCAGCCTGGATGACAGAGTGAGACCTTGCCTCTTAAAAGAAAAAAAATACATCAATATAAGACTGTTTAAATAAAGTACAAGTTTATACAATCAAATATTAAGAAGTCATAAACAAAGTGGAAATTCACTATATACTCATATGAAAGATCTCCAGGATATATTAAGTTTAAAAAATCTGGGTTCAGAACAACGACTATATTAACATATTATATAAAAAGAAGAAAACTCATGTATAGCCATCTGTACTAAGCATACAATATCTCCAGGAGGATATATGTTAGAAATAAGAAATAGCAGTTTCCTCTAGGAAGGGAAATTGGGTGGATAGAGGTGAGAAGTGGAGGGGAGTTTTTTTCACCATACACCTTTATGTACTTTTGGAATTTTGAATAATGTGAATTCATCAACTATATAAAAATGAATAAATAAATTTAAATAAAAATGAAATAAATTATCTGTGACTCAGTTTCTTTCTCTGCGAAATGGATATAGTCATATCCATTTGATTGTCCTGAGAATCAAATAGAATAGTGTATGTAAAGGTGTTTTGAAAAATATGCATTCTTCATATATGATGTTTATTGCTAGTATTTTAGTAATGTATGGACTGTTTAAGTTCTCCACACGCCTCCTAAAGTTTGGAGTTTAGAATTGAACATAACTCTGAAATAATGATAATAAAAAGTGAATTAAATATTTGTGAGGTATTTTAGACTTTTTCACTGTAGTGTGGCTATGATATAAAAATAACTTTATCCTGCACTTCCTTTTGCAGTCTTTTCCTTCATGCAGTTAGAAGAATTTTTGCCTTTTAATAATGGGTACTTTTCAGCTGCCTCAAAAGAAGGTGAAGCATGCTCAAGCTGATTGGAAGGGCTTAATGAGATTATTCAGTAACTTGTAGAAAACTGCAGTGTATCAGAAAAGGGAAAACAGCTGGATCATTAAAATGCTCGTGGAACCCACTGTGACACTGGAATGGGAAATCCTTTGATGGATATGGAGAAGGAAGAAACACTATACTTTCTGGGAAAAAAATTTTGGGAGTCTTGTTACAACATATTTAAAAAATAATTTTAAAAAGTCAGTTTAGAAGGGTTTCTTGTCAGTCCTAAAAGACAGGAGATTTGAAAGGTGGTAGTACCCCTAAAGCGATGTGTTTTGAAAAAAGGAACTCGTTTCCCACATTCCAAGGGGTCCCCTGAGACCATCCTACACCTCATTAAGTACATGAACAAGCATGAGACTTGGAACCTCTGGAGAGACTTCTGGCCTAGCCTGGCAGAAAAAATGAGGAGAGATTTGTGGGCTTTATGAGGTGGATCACAGCACAATATAAAACCAAAACAAATCACCTCGGGCCCTACCAAGGGAGAAGACTATTAAAAGAGGAAAATAAACCCACCATCTCAGTTCATTTCTTTCTCCTAAGGAATATTTTTTTTTTCTCCACACATTTGTGCCAAGAGAATCCAATTTATTTTCAGAATGTCTTCTTCTTTTCCCTTCTTTCTTTTCCTCCCTGCGCTATTCCTCCTTCCTTTTTCCTTCTTCTCCTCCATTCTTTTTCTTTCTCTTTTTCCTCCTCCTCTTCTCCTTGTTCTTCTTCAGTACTAGGAGTTAGCAAACTTTCCCTGTTAAGAGCCAGAAAGTTAAATATTTCAGGCTTTGCAGACCAAACTGTCTCTTGCAACTACTCAACTCTGCCCCATGTAGTGCAAAAGCAGCCTAACATGACATAAACAAATGGGCAAGCTATGTTCCAGTAACACTGTGTAAAGACAAGCTGTCAGTCAAATTTGTCCCTCATAACGTAGTTCATCTGCCCTTGTTCTATGTTATAATAGTTTAAATAAAGTTCACAGTGTAGCAGGACAAGCTGCAGACAAAACCCCTCAGACAGCGAGTTAAAGAAGGAAGGGTTTTATTCGGCCGGGAGCTTCGGCAACACTCACGTCTTCAAGAACCGAGCTCCCCGGGTGAGCAATTCCTGTCCCTTATGATGGCTTACAACTCTAAGGGGGTCTGCGTGAGAGGGTCGTGATCGATTGAGCAACCAGGGAGTACGTGACTGGGGGCTGCATGCACCGGTAATCAGAACGGAACAGAGCAGGACAGGGATTTTCACAATGCTTTTCCATACAATGTCTGGAATCTATAGATAACATAACCGGTTAGGTCAGGGGTCAATCTTTAACGAGGCTCAGAGCGCGGCGCCGGGCTGTCTGCCTGTGGATTTCATTTCTGCCTTTTAGTTTTTACTTCTTTATTTGGAGGCAGAAATTGGGCATAAGACAATATGAGGGGCGGTCTCCTCCCTTAACAGAAGAGATATAATCATCACTGTTAGGGACAACAGAGTAACTCTCTGGAAGAAAATACATTTGTACCCATACCTCACACTTCTTTAAAAAGCTCAAAGGTGATTTTTAAAAAAAGAGTAAATAATAACAAGACTAGAAAAGAACATAGAAAATTATTTTAATACATCAAAATAGGGCAAAAATCTCTTAAAATTATTTTAAAATGATAGATTCAAGTCTGGAGACAAATGACAAGCTGGAAAAAATATCTGCAACTCATGTCACAGATAATAGAATAACCTCCTTAACATATTGATTTCTATGAATCAATAAGAAAAGTAAACAAGCACTCAGAAGAAAGGTGGGACAATGTCTGGAATTCACAGCAAAGGAAATACAAATTGTTGTTAAATATTTTAAAAGAAATGTTCTACATCATTCATAATAAGAGACACACAAATTTATACTTAAATACCATTTTCGCACATCAGATAGGCAAAAATCCAGATATTTGATAAAACACTGGGTTGACAAGGCCTTCCTTTATATTGTTGGTGAAATGTAAATTGATATGGAGGGCAACTTGGCAATACCAATCAAAATTTGAAATGCATGTCCTTTTTGATGCAACAACTCACTTTAAAGAGCTTAGTCTATAGATATCACTGGGCATATGCAAAATGTCTATACAATGTTAGTTATTGTTGCACATTTTGTAACAGTAGAAATAGGACATGACATATGTGTCCACTAATAGTGGATTGGCTAAATCTCTTAGGGCATATCTGTATCATGGAATATTATGTATCTATAAAAAAGAATCACTTCTTCTTAAAAAACTGTGCATGATATGTTTATGGTTATTTAAGAAGGGAAGCATAATATATATTTGTATTTGTGTGTATAAAAAGTCTCTGGAAGGACACACAAGAAACTAGTAATGGTGCCTTCCTGTTTAAAGGGGAGATGGGAAGAATTATATGGATGAATGACAGAAATAAGGATAAGACTTCTCACTATATGGCCTTTTAATTTTTTTTCATTTTTGAATCATTCAATACTATTATTAATATTAAAAAATAAAGTCCAGTAAAAATCACCTAAACTTGGTTTTACACACACACAGCGATGCACACATACACTTTTGTTATTTTTAGACTCATTGGACATTATACTACTATGGGTTATGCTAGTAAGTATATTTTAAAATATCTACTTAATCTTGAAAAAGTCTTCTACTTTGTGTGTGGGGAGAAGACTAAGAGAATAAACCTTCTTTTTGTATAGTCCCAACTAATTAATCAGAGTAGATACAGAGAAGACTAATAAAAGCCCAGTGACGGAAAGACTAATAAAAAACAATGTGTTATGAAGAGGAACTGGGCTGTGTTGGAAAGCAGCGAATTCCCTATCACTGGGCTTGTTTAACTTGAGGGGCTACTGCGGAAAGTAGGGGCTACTGCAGAAAAACTCTGAGTTCTATTCCAATTTTGACAGTCTACAATTATAAGAAAAAGGTGAACACCATGTATTTTATCATAAGCAGTAAGATTCTTTGAAAAACAAAAAACACCCTAGAGATTCATGTTTTTTGTTTGTTTGTTTGTGTTTTGGAGACAGGGTCTCACTTTGTTGCCCAGGCTGGAGTGCAATAGCCTAATCATGGCTCACTGCAGCCTCGACCTCCCCAGGCTGAGGTGATCTTCCCACTTCAGCCTCCCGAGTAGCTCAGACTACAGTTGTGCCACCATGCCTGGCTAATTTTTGTATTTTTTGTAGAGACAAGGTCTTGCTATGTTGCCCAGGCTGGTCTCGAACTCCTGGACTCAAGGAATCTGCCTGCCTTGGCCCCCAAAGTTCTGGGGTTACCAGGCATGAACTATTGTGACCAGCCCCAAAACTAATTTCTAAAGTGCGTAAATCTCAGGCTGGGTGCAGTGGTTCACACCTGGTAACTCCAGCACTTGGGGAAGCTGAGGTAGGTATATTGCTTAAGCCTGGAAGTTTGAGACCAGCTTGGGCAACGTAGTAAAACCTCATCTCTCCAAAAAAAAAAAAAAAAAAAAAAGCCAGGCATGGTGGCTCATGCCTGTAATCCCAGCACTTTGGGAGGCTGAGGCGGGTGGATCACCTGAGGTCAGGAGTTCCAGATCAGCCTGGCCAGCATGGTGAAACCCCATCTCTACTAAAAATACAAAAAGTAGCCAGGCACGGTGGCGGGCACCTATAATCCCAGCTACTTGGGAGGCTGAGGCAGGAGAATTGCTTGAACCTGGGAGGCGGAGATTGCAGTGAGCTGAGATTGTGCCACTGCACTCCAGCCTGGGCAGTAAGAGTGAAACTCTGTCTCAAAAAAAATTCACTCAGGAAGCTGACGTGGGAGGATCACCTCAGCCTGGGGAGGTCGAGGCTGCAGTGAGCCATGATCAGGCTATTGCACTCCAGCCTGGGTGACAGAGTGAGACTGGTTTTTTTTTTTTTTAAAAAAAAAAAAAGAAAAAAAAGAAATTAATTTGGGTAACAAAGAAGGTACAAAGAAGGTAACAATGGTGGAAGGAGAGCAGGATCCTTGGGGATGGAGCAGGCAGTTAGCCTGGGTTAGGAGGAGAGCCCAAACTCAAAGACATGCAGATAGTCACATCAAATTAAACAGCCCTCATAGATGAGCAGGATGCAGGTTTCAGGGTTTTGCTGGCAGAACAGAACAGAGTGAAACACACCACTTTTCAGAACACTATGCAATGTGTAGATGGAAAGTAATTTTTAAGGAAATGATTGGAAATTATTCACATTGATTTTGAAATCATCCCTGTTTGTCAGCTGGTGAAACACCTGGCAGCTAATGCTTCCAAGCACTCTAATTTAAAGTCTGCTTTAGCTGATGTTCATACCCTTAGCTGGATACAACAGCTAATACAGTAGAAGACACTTAGTTAATTTTTTGATGAGAAAAATGCTGGACAAAAGGCAATGCTTTTACAGTAGGCATTTGGAAAGGTGAGAGGGGTAGTATGGAAAAACCCTTCTCTCACTGTCTTTGCTTTTTTCTTTCCCATCCCTTTTCCTCCTCCTCCTCCTCCTCCATCATGCTAAGATGATGATAGCAGTCATCTTACCTACTTCATGAGATTAAAAAAAAAATCCGGATCCTGCACAACTTCATGGGATTTTTGTGAAGATCAGATGAAAGAAAATGGTTAAGGCTGTGCACAAATGTTATGGTGCCATCTTTACTTGATTATCCAACATTAAAACGTCCTCCAGCCTCAGTAGCCCTCTGTAAAATGGAGACACTGGATTTCATGATGCCTAGGATTGTCGTGCTCTTTTTCTGACAGGAAAGAAACTGCCTTGAGATAAAGAATCACATAAAAAATACAAAATGGCTAACAGATTTTGCTAATTACCACCAACCATGTCTGGATCATATTTGGGAACTAGCAGCCAATGTAAACAGTGGGAAATGAGTGGTTATTGAAAGCAACTGTCACATTAGATAAACTTAATTTTATAACCATTTCTCAAACTGGTGGCAATCCCTAACGTGTCCATGTGAGCTACAATACATTAAATGTCATTAATTGTTTAGACTTTGCCAGAAAGCCAGTCTAGGGTGACAGGATTTATGGTAGAAAATCCTGTAGTGGCACAAAATCTACTAAACCACATTAGTTGGGTGAGAAACAAGTATTACTCCCAGTTGATTCTCATTTTACATAGAAGTTCTTCCATTTCCAAAGTATAATGTATATCAAGTCCTTATATTAAAAAAAGGAAGGCTTCGTAATAGAACAAGTCCACAACTGAAGTAGATGTGAGCAGACATTAAGAAAAAATAAAGAGGAAAGGAAAGAAAATGATTGACTACATTACATAGCCACGCATAGTCTTGGAGTTTTTGTGTAATTTTTTATGGGATGAGAAAATGGAATCTTTCCTGTTCCTTCATATGCGCAGAGGCAGGTCTGATGTGCCAGATGAAGTGGCTTAGAGGCCTCTGAAAAGAAATATTTTCACATCTCATGGACACTGCTTTCATCTGGTTGTCAAAATGTAGTGCTGGAAAGGAAAGCCATTAGTAGTTCCCATTAGGAAAAGTGATCCATCAGGAAAAACCCCAGGAGGCACTTCCAGGTTGGAAGAACGATGCATGAACTGGAATCAGCTGTGATGGATTCTGGAATGGTGGGAAAGGACATCCTGGGGAAAAAAGAGACAAAAACACAAAACCTGTGAAAACGTACAACATGTAGCAGCTGAGAGTAATGCAATAGAGTTTCCTTGGATGCACACACACCGACTCCTCTGAGCAAGCATGTTCCCAAGGCCACCTGTTTCCTTTTGATACTGGCAGCTGCTTCTCTCAGCAATGGCTTAAACAGAAAACCAACAGGAATTATTTTGGCAGGAAAATGGGATTATCTTAGGTGCTTAATGAGAGAAAAGATCTGAGCTTGTTTGTAATAAAAAATAAATATTAATGGGTTGGAGCACATTTGGAAATTTTCATCATAGTAATAAATGTCAAAGAGAAATGTTTTTCCTTTATCATTAGACCTCAGACTAATTTACCCAAATACAAAGTTGTCTTTTCCCAATGAGAAAGAGAAAAATAAAACTAAATGAAGTGAGTAATTAAACAGGGAAAAGAAAAACAAAATGAGACTGTATTTTACATATGGATCATGAGGTTCTCTTTGGGCTGAAGAGGATTAACTGTTATGAGGATTTTATGCTGTGGGGAGTTGATGGAATGGATTTGTGACAGATGAGAGAGATGGGGATGAATGTGCAGTTCATTCAGACACCTCCAGTTTCTCGTTCAACATTTTGCTAAAGATTAGGGGTAAAAAATCAAAGCAGAGCCAAGTTCTACAGCTCCGTATGGAGAACTACAAAGCCTGGAACAAAATATGCTTACACTTAGTCTTGTTTGGAGTTGATTTGATTTGTATACATTTGAGTCATTGTATTAGAGTTTTCCAACTCTAGTTTTCCATGTGTATATATTGAATATGTGTATATATAGAATGTATGGTATATTCTATATATTCTATATTCTCTCTATATAATGTATATTCATATATATTCATATATAATACATTATATAAATATATTATGTATTAATCTATACTATTTTATCTATTATATACATATATTATATGCCTAAATATATATTCTCTACATATCACATATTATATATATTCTATTTATACATATCATATATATGTATTATATAAAAAGATATTTATTATAAAGAATTAAGGAACTGGCTTAGGTGATTATGAAGACTAAGAAATCCCAAAGATCTGTGGTCACAAGGTGGAGGCCCAGCAAAAACGATGGTATAGTTCTAGCCTGGGTCCGAAGGCCTGAGACCTAAGAGAGCAGATGTTGTAAGTTCCAGTCTGAGTGCAAGTCTGAAGGCAAAAGAGGATCAACGTCCTAGCTTAAAGATCATCAGGTAGAGAGAATGAACTCTCCTTTACTGTTCCTGTTGTTCTATTTAGGCTTTCAACAGGTTGGATGAGGCCCACCTACGTTGATAAGGGTAATTTGTTTTATTCATTTTACTAATTCAAATGTGGATGCCATCCGGAAACACCCTCACAGACACAGCCAGAATAATGTTTAATCAAATATCTGGGAATCCAGTGGCCAGAAGGATGATGCATAAAAGTAACCATCACGGTCATATTACGGAAATATTGAATTTAGTATTTTTTTTTTTTTTTGAGACAGAGTCTCGCTCTGTTGCCCAGTCTGGAGTGCAGTGGCAGGATCTCAGCTCACTGCAAGCTCTGTCTCCCAGGTTCATGCCATTCTCCTGCCTCTGCCTCCCAAGTAGCTGGGACTACAGGCGCCCACCACCACACCCGGTTAATTTTTTGTATTTTTAGTAGAGACAGGGTTTCACCATGTTAGCCAGGATGGTCTCGATCTCCTAGACCTCGTGATCCACCCACCTTGGCCTCCCAAAGTGCTGGGATTACAGGTGTGAGCCATTGCACCCGGCCTGAATTTAGTACCATTTTAAGAACTTAGTTCGTGCCCTAACGATCACACGGGACCTTCATTTCCCACCCCACACTCTCAAACACTCCTTTATGAAATTAGTATCAGAGAATGAGGCAGGAGGTAAAGAGGAAAACAATGACAATTGTTCTCCCTGCCCTCTCCTTTTGTGTCACCGTTTTTTTTTTTTTTTTTTCCATTCCAAGAGACAGTGTGGAAAAGGAAAGAGAAGGAGGCAAGTATGAGGAAGAACTGTCAGATTCTATTTTACAAGTAGAGGAAAAATGAAAGGAACTCAGAAAGGACTGAGTGTTCTCCCCACTGGCTCAGAAAATGTCATCTGCTGGGTACCCACTAAGTAGTTTTGTGTCATATTTAAGAAATATGACACAAAAGGCAAGCCAAAGACCCTAGCCAAGAACACAGATTTCATCCTCTGTTTTCTTCTAGTTGTTTTATGGTTGTAGCTTTTACATTTTGGTCTATGATCTATTTTAGTTATTATTATTTTTTTATATGGTTTGAGGTAAAAGTCCAGGTTTCTTTTTTCCCAAAGGATCATCTAATTATTCTAATACCACTTATTGACAAGATTCTTTCTCCATTGAATCAAACTGGCATCTTTGTTGAAAGTCAATTAACTACATATGTTATCTGTGGTTCTATTTCTTTCTCTTTGTTTGAGACAGGGTCTCACTCTGTTGCCCAGGCTGGACTCAAACTCCTGAGCTCAAGGGATCTTCCTGCCTTGACCTTCCAAAATGCTGGGATTACAGGCATGAGCCACTGCTCCTGGCCTATAATAAATCTTGAAATCAGGTAGTGTATAAGTCTTTCAACCATTCTTTTTCAAAATTGTTTGCCTATTCTATGTCGTTTGTATTTCCACATAAGTTTTAAAATTAGCTTGTCAAGTTCTACAAAAAATTTTCTGGAATTTTATTTGGGATTGTTTTGAATCTATAGATCCATTTGGGAGGAACTGATATCTTAATAATATTGAATCTTCCAATCCATGAATAAGGAATGTCTCTCCATATGTTTAGATCGTTCTTAATTTCTCACAGAAGTGTTTTGAAGTTTTCGGTTTATATGTCTTGCACATACACTTTGTTAAATGTATCCATAAGTATTTCACATTTTTTATGTTATTTTACTCTATTGCTTTTTAACTCATTTTTAAATTGTTCATTACTATTCTATAGAAATATAGTTAATTTTTATGTATTAACCTTGTGTCTTTCATATTTGCTATATGTACTAATAGGCACAGATTTTAAAAAATCAATCTCAAGACGTTCTACATTGATAATCATGTTATCTGTGATAAAGGCAGTGTTATTTTTTTTCTTTTCAATCTGGGTGTCTTTTATTTCTTTTTTCTTGCCTTATTTCATGGGCTAAGACCTCTGGTACAATGTTGAATAGAAGTGGTTAGAATGGACGTTCTTGCTGATCTTCAGGAGAAAGCATTTAGTCTTTCACCATTAACTACGATATTAATATTAATGATAAGTTTTTTCTCAGATGTACTTTGTCAAGTTGAGGAAGTTTATTTCTAGTTCTAGTGTCCTGAGGGATTTCATCATGAATAGGTGTTGAATTTTGTAAGTGCTTTTTCAGCATCTATTTCTTTCTTTATATATATATATAAAGATATAAATACATATATATTTTAAGAGACAGAGTCTCTCTATGTTGCCCAGGGTGGTCTTGGACTCCTGGGTTCAATGATCCACCTGTCTTGGCCTCTGAGAGTGCTGGAATTACAGGCATGAGTCACTGCCCCTGGACTTTGGCATCTATTAAGATGACCAGATGGGCCGGGCACGGTAACTCATGCCTGTAATCCTAGCACTTTGGGAGGCCGAGTTGTCAGACCACCTGAGGTCAGGAGTTTGAGACCAGCCATGGTCAACATGGTGAAACCACATCTCTGCTAAAAATACAAAAAATTAGCCAGACGTGGTGGCAGGTGCCTGTAATCCCACCTACTCAGGAGGCTGAGGCAGAAGAATCTCTTGAGCTCGGGAGGCAGAGGTTGCAGTGAGCCAAGATCGCGCCATTGCACTCCAGCCTGGGCAACAAAAGTGAAGCCCGTCTCGGGAAAAAAAAAAAAAAAAAAAAAAAGCCCGGGCGCTGTGGCTCACGACTGTAATCCCAGCACTTTGGGAAGCTGAGGTGGGCGGATCACAAGATCAGGACATCGAGACCATCCTGGCCAACATGGCGAAACCCCATCAAGATTAAAAATACAAAAAGAAAGCTGGGCATGGTGGCAAGTGCCTGTAGTCCCAGGTACTCGGGAGAGGCTGAGGCAGGAGAATCGTTTGAACCTGGGAGGCAGAGGTTGCAAAGAGTTGAGATCGTGTCACTGCACCCCAGCCTGGTGACAGAGAGAGACTCAAAAAAAAAAAAAAAAAAAAAGATGACCAGATGGTCCCTCCTGTCATGAGCTTTCATTATGTTGGTAAAGACAGACACCAAACAAATGAGAACAAAGAATGTGATGTGTGAAAGATAGGGAAGGCCCAGGGTCAGAAAGGTCTTTTTCAGGAAGTGAAATTTAAATTGAGACTGCAAGAGAAGTAGGAACTAGCTAGGTGAAAGGAGGTACAAAGCAAACAGGAGCTGAGGTCACAGGACCTGTGTTCCAAATCTGGCTTTGCTGCTTTCTAGTTAGGTGAGGAGGGGAGGGTTCCTACAGAAACGCCGAATTACGTCTTGGAGTCATCCTCTTAGCATGTAAGAGACAACTTCACGAACTTTCCTCTTGATGGTAATGTGGAGGTGTCACTTTTTTTTTTCAACCACTCTGTGAAGTCCTGTAAGTATTTTTTACTTTACCTTAGCAATTGTTTGTTTGTCTTTTGGTGAACAATGAGATTCCAGTAACCTATCTGATTTCTGTTTTGTCTCAGGCACCTGGAAGTTCAGAGACAAATCTGAGCCTCTGTTTAGTGACAGAGCAGGGCCTTATGCAAACACGTGTTCTAATTCTCTCCTGGTCATAACCTTTTAAAACATTTTGCATGTTTTTGACTTTGTATTTTATTAAATATATTTCTTATATCCTATAGACTACTTAAATCTTTTATGGAATAAAGTAGATTATAAACAAAAAATAGGTTACATAGAAATACACAAAAACTGTAGAAGGGCATAAAAATAAAAACTTTGGAGAAACCACTCCTTTATTACTAAGTTTCTAGGTCACCTAACAGGCCGAGCTGCTTCTCCTTCCTTCTATGACAACTATGTGTCCTGTCCAAAGCTTCCCGACTCACCCTGTTCCTCAGGTTTTCCTTCTCCTTTCAGGCTGTCCCAGCACATGATTAACTGTTGCTCTCAAAACAAACACACAGATCTTTTTGTTTTAAGCATTTTGAAAAGGTTGTGCTACCAGAAAGTATACTAGGAAGATAATAGAAGAAGCAAACATGAGGAAATTAGAAAGGTTCCAGAAAGTTCCCAAGGCCTTACTTGTTCCTGGTCCCTGACCTATGCTTTCTCACTTTCTTTCAATATGGTACTTAGATGAGCCTTTTGAATTTCTCTTCAGCCTTTTCCTCCCACAGTATAACACTTAAAACTCTCTTCCTCACGCTGCGCACTTGGCCCCTTTAAAGGCTCATCTTCCACCCCAGAGGCCCATGAGGACAATCAAGGCCAGACAGTGGCTGCCTCCCATCTTCATAGTAACTTGCTTTTATGAAGACCTCAGGACTTGAGGAGCCCAAGAGGAGTAAACCCCAGTGGGCATTTCCTTGCATCCTGTATCTCTTATTTTAATCTCTGTGACTCCCCAAGGTCAAGGTTCTGCATCTTAGGGGTAGATGATTGTGGTTTTGTTGTGATGGCCGCTGGAAGCTCTGTAGTCATCAAGGCAGCAGTGCTAGAACCTGGTAAGAGTGCCGAGGTGAGAGAGCGGGTGGGCAGGGAGGGTGATGCTGGCATTGCTGGGGCAGGTGAGCTGGGGCCTTCGTGCATGTTAGTATGGAGGGCTTCTTCTACCAACTTTTCAGAGCCATGGGTGGAATGGTGTAGTTCCTGGGTTTCTGCCCTCATCTCCTGGAACTTGCTGAACCCCTCTTCTCTGGCCTGGGTCTCCTTCCCCAAACCAAACAGTACATTAATATGGCTTCTTCTACTCAAAATCATGCTTCAAAAGTGCCTTGTGACCAGTCACTCCAGCCAGAGAAAGTAGATGGAGTCTTTCACTAGCAATTCTTTATAGGATCTTATGTTTACTCCATCTTTGGAACACTCAGTCTTTCCAGCCAGGTGCTAAATCCTCTTTATGTTGTGCGACACCCTAAATAAACAGTATATAGGCCAATGGGAGTGAATTTCCCAGGGGAATTCTGATTTTGTTATTCTTTCTTCATGCCATGTTTTGTTTTTAAAAGACATCAAATTTCCTTTCTTTGCTAACAAATTCCCATCTCTTACCTTTCATTAATAACTAACATTGGAACCAAAATGGAGAAGCTTTGCCTCAGAAAGCCCTATGGGTAAGATTTGCAATACTGAGAAAAATAAAACCTAAGCCCCCCCAACTGACTGAATGAACCCCATCCTGGCCAAGGGGACCCCAAAGAAACCTTGAAACCTGAGTTCCTGGTCATGATGGGATGGGAGGTCAGATATGCCTCATTATACCCCCTCCCTTGATAACTGCCATTAGTCTTTCTTCCCTAAAGGTTAAACAGAAGCCAACCCTTTTGAAAGCCTCCACTGTGGATATCACCCAACTCCCTGACACTACCCCTGCCTTTTTGTGGTTTTGACACACTGATAAGCCTGCCTTCCTGAGAAGAGAACACTGCCTGTGGAGTGGTCCTGCCAGTCTACAGATGATATGGACTGAATACCTGCGTGTCCTCTGCTTCACCTTTTGACATTAGAAGGCCCAAAACTCCACCCTTGGATCCATGAAGAGCATAAAGTTCAATTGCACAGGCTTGTGTTTCTCCTTTCACAACTATTCATGACTCATCTTATAGTTTACTCAATATGTATATTTGGCCACCCTGCTCAGCATAAATTCCTGTTCCCTTGAAGTGCTGTTTCTGGCTTCTGACCGGAAGCTACACTTCCCAGCCTGTTAAAACAGTCACCCTGCAAACTGCAACCCTTTATGATAAATAAAGCTCTCCTTTCCAAATTTGTGAACCTCATGATTCTTCAGTTGACAGTGTGTTAAAATACCTACCAAGCAGTGCTGCACCAAATAGCTGTTGAATATTGAATCACTAAGAAGCAGCACGTATACCTTGGGCAAGCAGCATCTGGCCTCTGTTTATTTCCCTGAGCTGCAACTAGAGGGATGGGGCCTCCTAGGGGAGTGCAGCTCCTGGTGAGGCTTCTGTGAGTGCCCCATGTCATATTTGTGTTCCGGTGAAATTTGGTTAGAGTCAACACTCAGAAGGAAGTTTTAAGAACAAAGGGAAATGTGACAAAAGATCCATGGGTAGGTGTTCTTAGAAATCCAAAGAGGCCATTAAATAAAAGCCTATTTCCTTTATTTTAGTCTACTGGCGTATTTTTACACATATAAAATGACAAAACAGAGTTACAAAATATTCATTTAGCCATAAACACTTTCATACATACAAACACAATATTTTGTGTTTAATTTCCTTTGACAATAATGTTGTGTGTATAATTCCATTTGACAGTAGCATCAAAAGCAGAACTACATGGACGGTAGAGTCAGGTTAAATACGTACCCCCTCCTTTCCCTCTTCTCCTCTCTCTACCCTCACCTCCTGTGGCTGTCATCACCATGATAGGCTCTGGAGGGAGGGAATGAGGTTTGGTGAGGTTTGGTTGCCAGGAAACCACACTACGTATATGATCAATCTCTGAGTTCTCTGTCTTTCTCACCCTACCTGTGAAATTCTTCACAGAAATTTTTTTGAAATAGGTAACATATTCACATAGTTCAAACACCAAAAAGTACAAAAGGCCATAAAACAAAAAGATTCTCTCCCACCTATCCATCATCATTCAGTTCCTATCCCCAACAAGTAGCCACTGTTCTTTCTTTTTTCTTTTTTGTTAACAACTATTTTAGATCCAGCTCTATATTATTTCTTTCTTGTTTGTCCTTTTAGATTTTTTTATGAATAAGTAAGTCATAAAGACATATTTAATTCTCCCTCATTTTTTCTACATATGTGGCTGTCTGCCTTACCCACGTGGGTGTTATGTGTTTTGGTATTTGTATGCATGATTTCTTATATTGATTCATTAAGACCCTGTTTATTCTTTTATTGCAGCTAAAGATTATTTCATTGTAAGTATTTACTGCAGTTGATCAAATCAGTTCCCTTTTGATAGACATTTAGATTTTTCCCAATCTGGCTATTCTGGACAATGTCTCATAAATAAACCTATACAATGTGTTATTTCCCATGTGTGAGCATATCTGGAATACATATTCCTAGGATCAAAGGACATGTATATTTGTACTTTGGATAGTGCTAAATTGTTCCTCACAGAAATTGAACCAATTTATACTCCCACCAACAATGTATGAGATTGGGTTTTTGCAGTCTGATAAGTGAAAAATGCTATTTCCTTGTCATTTTCATTTTCATTTCTTTATAATGGGCTTTTAAAATTTTTAAAGAGCTAGTCATTGTTTCCCTTTAATAAACCCCTTTTTAAATATTTATACCTTTTTCTATTGGGTTGTTAATATTTCTTATTGATTTGATTTTTGCCAATCTGTCATTTATCTTCTGACTTTGTTCATAATTTTTTGGGGGGAGAATGTGTATTTTAGAATTTTTAAATTTTTATTTTTATTTATTTATTTTTTATTTTTGGAGACAGAGTCTCGCTCTGTTGCCCAAGCTGGAGTGCAGTGGCGCTATCTGGGCTCACTCACTGCAACCTCCGCCTCCCAGGTTCAAGCAATTCTCTTGCCTTAGTCTCCCGAGTAACTGGGATTACAGGTGCATGCCACCACACCTGACTAATTTTTGTATTTTTAGTAGAAAGGGGATTTCACCATGTTGGGCAGGCTGGTCTTGAATTCCTGACCTCAAGTGATCCTCCTGCCTTGGCCTCCCAAAGTGCTGGGATTACAGGTATGAGCCACTGTGCCTGGCCTAGAATTTCTAAATTTTTTATGTAGTTAAATTTGTTAATCTTTTCTTTTAAGATTTTTGGATTTTGTGCTGTAGTTAGAAAGACCTAATCTTCTTTTTTTTCTTGAGACAGAGTCTTGCTCTGTCCCCTAGGCTGGAGTGCAGTGTTGTGATAATGGCTCACTGCAGCCTCGACCTCCTGAGTTCAAGTGGTCCTGCTGCCTAAGTCTCAAGAGTTCCTGGGACCATAGGTGCAGCCACAGCACTTAGCTAATTAAAAATAATTTTTTTTTTTTTGTAGAGATGGGGTCTTGTCATATTGCCCAGGCTGGTCTTGACCTCCTGGCTTCAAGTGATTCTCCTGCCTCGGCCTCCCAAAGGGCTGGGATTACAGGCATGAGCCATTGTGCCCAGTCTATCCTAACATTTTAATATACTTATTTTTATAATAATGTTTTTATTTAGATGGTATTTATCCTGTGGAAAATTATCTTGTGTAAATTCCATCTAAACGAATGGAATGAAACGGAACAGATGCCTATCCAGTTGTCCTGGTAGTTGGTAGCTGACTAGTCTTTTTTTTTTTCTTAAGCATGACCTAGTAGAGGACACTCCCTTATTAACTGTGGCAGTGTCATTTCTGAGCAACATGGGGCCTGATCAAGGAAAGCCCCAAGGCAATTCTCCTATTTGCCTAAACACAGAGAAGAGCCCCTCCCATACATTCACACCATCCTGCCTCAGAGACAGTCTCCTGTCCAGGGATGCGCTTCAGTGTTGGCCACTCACCCCTACCACGCTCTGGCTCTGGCTCTACTCAGCGAGTGCAGCAGCTCAGAACCACCACACTCAGGGGTGGAATTAGGCTTTGGGCTTGAATAAATAATTAGAAATTGGCTGCTGAGAGAATGTCCCTGCTGATTGCTTGCTCTGGAATTTTTCTGGGTGGCACACAGAGTTTTATGACCCAATTAAAATACAGCAGATTAAGTAGTGCAAAAGGGAGATGGAGTGGGCAATAAATCTGCTGTGGAATGGGCTGTGGAAGGCCTACCCCGAAAGGCATGAATTTATGGTTCAGGGAGAATTGAGGAAAAGAGTAATCTGGTTTCGCCAAAAGGAATCACTAGTCAAACTATTCTTCAAGGGAGACTTGGGGAGGAGGGATGGGGCAGGGGTGGGGGATGTTGGAGGCATTGATAAGTTTTCCAAGTTTTGAGTGAAAGTCCTGGTTGAAAGGGAAATGGAGGATGAGTGAAGGCAGCCATAGGTAATGCGAATAAGCTCTCCTGGTGAATGATAGCCTTTTGTAACATGCTGAACGCTGAAATCGGTATTTCGGGCTTTGGCGGTGCCCACCATGGCCCATTGCTACATAACCTGAAAGATCAGGTCAAAGGGAGTTTTTAAATAGCAATGAAGTAAGCCGAGGAGGGATTATCGTATTAACTACACAGTAGAATGTACTTTTCTTGATCTCAGTTTCCTAGGGCTGCCATAACAAAGTGCTATGACTGGGTGGCTTCTATAACAGAAATGTGTTGTCTCACTGTTCTGAAGGTAGAAGCCTGAGATCAAGGTATTGGCAGGGCTTGTTCCTTCTGTGGGCTGTGAGGGAAGGATCTGTTCCAGGTCTCTGTCATTGGTGTGTGCATGGCCACCTTCTCCCTGTGTCTCTTCACGTCATCTTCCCTTTATGTATGCCAGAGTCTAAATATCATCTTTTTATAAGGAAATCGGTCATATTGGATTTGGGCCTGCTCTGATGACCTCGTTTTAACTTCTTACCTCTGTAAGGATACCATCTCTAAATCAAGTCACATTCTGAGGTACACAGGGTTAGAAGTTCAACACATAAATGTTTTTGGTGTGTGGTGTGAGGGTGGCCATGATTCAATTCACAACATTTGATTATCTTGAAAAATAGCAATTTTCTTTTACAAATATATATTATATATGTATTATATATGCACATTCATCCTTTTTTTTTTTTTTTTTTTTTGGAGACAGGGTCTTGCTGTGTCACCCAGGCTAGAGTGCAGTGACACGATCACAGCCCATTGCAGCCTCTGCCTCCCGGGTTCAAGCAATCCTCCCACCTCAGCCTCCTGAGTAGCTGGGGCCACAGGTGTGCACCACCATATCTGGCTAATTTTATTTATTTATTTGTTGTAGAAATGGGGTCTCCTTATATGTTGCTCAGGCTGGTCTCAAACTCCTGGGCTCAAGTGATCCGCTCACCTCAACTTCCCAAAGTGCTTGGATTACAGGTGTGAGCCAACACACCTGGCTTATACTTTCATACATACACACACACACACACACACACACACAGAGCACACAAAACAGAATTAACTGCGCTGTTCGTAGGACCACTCAGTGAAATGTATCCTGTGTTGGATCATGATTCCCCTCAGGTATATTAAGTTCAAAGCTGAGAAAAGCTCAATTTTCTTATTATGTGTGCAGCACCCCCCCTCACACACCACCCAGCCCCAGAGCTTAATGATTCGTCTTTCTCACAGTTCTCACAGCGCTCATTTTCAGGGCTGAGTTTCGGCTCTTGGTGAGGCCCTGTAACTGCAGCGTTAGGTACATTTGTTCCTGATTCAGGGACATTAAATTTGACACAATTCAATGACAACTCCTACAGCATCGGTGCTTCTCTTTATTCGATGGCTGGAAATGCAGCAAGTCCCAAGCTCCAGGCCAGATGATGGCAGTGGATGGTTTCAACAAAAATCTTGGATATATGTGATAACTCACATGTGGACATGCTTTATACATTTCTTTCAGGAGGTCTGAGTGCTGAAGCAACTGGTCTCCAACACAGTATCTGGCAGCAGTAGGCAAGGTGGAAAGGAAAGCCAGGGGGAACCTCAGGGGTCTCTTCATCTTTTCTGGGAAGAAATGTTTACCTCTGCACTCTCAAGGTAAGAACAAACAATGTTTACCCCCTTCACCCTGAATCAGGAACTGTCATACTCCCTAGCAGCCCTTCTCAGGTTCTGTGTTTTTGTTCCACAAGCCGTGTCATAACCCACACTTACAGCCTCTTTTTGGCCACCATATTACCTCAAACACTCTCTCCCCAGCCTCAACGTGTTGGCTCCCAGCTGTGGGATCTCTTCAGGATGTAGCTTGACTAAACCTCTTTAAACTTGGAGGGTAACAGAGTACGCCACCCCAAAATGTGCCATGTTGGCATAAGGATTATTTTGAGTTAAAAGCAATAGAAAAGATCCAGATACAAGAAAAGCTCTACACTCCCTCTATTTTTATAAAAGCAGGACATACATTTGGAAAGGTGCCCCACCTCCCCTCTCTCCCAGGAAAGACAGAAGTTGTATACCGAAGACAATTCTAGACCTTTCAGCCCAGAGAGAGCACAGGAAAAACCTACATAACAAGCCTTACTAATTAGTCTTTATCTTTCATTAGTTTCCACAGATATCTGCCTCTCCATAATTTTCCACCTTTAGAAACCCAGAAAGTTCTTTTCCTTTGTCTTGTTCTTTCTCTAAAAATGTACTGTTCTTTCGTTAAGATACTGTATAAGCCCAAGTTCCAACCACCCCTTTGAGTTACTCATCACTGAGTTATCCCATGTGTATGTTCGATGCATGCATTTAGATAACTTCTGTTTGGCTTCTGTTGTTAATCTGTCTTTTGTCAGTCTAATTTATAAGCCCCCAGTTGGAGAACCCAGGAGGGTAGAGGAAAAAAGGTTTTTTTCTTCTCTACAAACTCTTCCTCCTCCTTTGACTTTCTTATCATGTAAACTCCAGGAGGAACTATGCAGAGTGGCCTCTCCTCAGAGGCTGGGTGTAGCTGGGAGGAAGGGAAGTTGGACCAGAAATGTTGGGATCCTCTTTGGTGAATGAAAGGAGCAGACAAGTTGATGAATACACCAATGTTAATACATTTTGTTTTCCTATATGCATACGTGTGGATGAGTGGCAGCCCTTGATCTGTTGAGGCTCTCACCATGCCTGGGCCATCTCAGGTCACCACTATAGCCACTATCTGCATAAGATCAGGACAAGTGCTCACAGAGTTCATAAGTATAAACTATTTTACATGTTTGCATTTAAGAATAATACCTTTAAGCTCCCCAATCCCCACTTTCTACCAGTAATGAATAATCGTTCTCACTGATTTGTCATTTTTTAGATTCACAGAGTGAATTCCACGTACCCTATAGAAGGCAAGGATGTGCCATCTGTTACCCATCAGAAAACAATTCACCACTGTATTAGGCCATTCTTGCATTGCTATAGAGAAATATTAGGGACTGGATAATTTATAATGAAAGAGGGTTATTTGGCTCATGGTTCTGCAGGCTTTCAGAAAGCATAGTGCTGGCATCTGTTCATCTTCTAGGAAGGCCTCAGGAAACACATTCATGGTGGAAGGCAAAGGTGGAGCAGGCATGTTGCATGAGGAATGCAGGAGCAAGCAAGTGAGAGTGAGGGGCAGGTGCCATACACTTTTAAATGATCAGATCTCATGAGAACTATCACAAAAACAAAACCAAGCCATGGGGGATCTACCCTCATGATCCAAACACCTCCCACCAGGCCCCACCTCTAGCACTGGGGATTACAATTCAATATGAAATTTGGATGGGGCAAAATATCCAAACTATATCATTCTGTCCCTGGCCCTTCTCAAATCTCATGTCCTTCTTACATTGCAAAATCCAATCATGCCTTCTCAATAGTCCCTGAAAGTTGTAACTCATTCCAGCATTAACTTAAAAGTCTAAAGTTTCACCTGAGACCAGGCAAATCTCTTCTACTAATGAGCCTGTAAAATAAAAAACAAGTTAGTTACTTCCAAGATACAATGGGGGTATAGGCATTGGTCAAACATTTCCATTTTAAAAGGGGAAAATTGGCCAAAAGAGAGGGGCTACATGCCCCAAACAAGTTTAAAATCCAGCAGTGTACTCATTAATTCTTACAGCTCCAAAATAATCTCCTTTGTCCCACATCCAGGGCATACTGATAAGAAGGGTGGGCTCCCAAGGCCTCAGACAACTCTACTACTGTGGCTTTTCAGGGTTTAGTCCCTAAAGCTGCTCTCAAAGGCTGGAGGGGAGTGCTTGTGTCTATTCCGGGCACAAGGTGCAAGCTGTCAGTGGCTCTACATTCTGAAGTCTAGAGGACAATGGCCCCCTTCTCATAGCTCCACTGGGCAGTGCACCAGTGGGGAATCTGTGTGGGGCCCCCAACCCCACATTTCCCCTCTGCACTGCTGTGGTAGAGGTTCTCTGTGAGAGCTCCACCTCTGCAGCAGACTTCTGCCTGAACACCCAGCCGTTTCTGTACATCCTCTGAAATCTAGGCTGAAGCTGCCAAGAATCCAACACTTTGTGTTCTGTATACCTATAGGCTTAACACCACATGGAAGCCACCAAGGCCTATGGCTTGTGCCCTCCAAAGTAGCAGCCTAAGCTGTAACTGGGCCCCTTTGAGCCCCAGCTTGAGAGGGAGTGACCTGAATGTGGGGAGCAGTGTCCCAAGGCTCTACAGGGCAGTAGAACTCTGGGTCTGGCCCACACAACCATTCAGCCCTCTTAGACCCTAGGGCCTGTGATTGGAGGGGCTGCCATGAAGATTTCTGAAATGCCTTTGAGGCCTTTTCCCCATTGTCTTGGATATTAGTACTTGGGTCCCTTTTAGTTATGCAAGTATCTCTAGCAAGTGGTTGTTCCACAGCCTGCTTGAATTCCTCTCATAAAAAAACTTGTTTTTCTTTGCCACATGGCTATGCTGCAAATTTTCCAAACTTTTAGGCTCTGCTTCCTGTTTTAATATAAGTTCCAATTTTAAGTCATTGCTTTGCTCCTGCATCTGAAATTAGGTTGTTAGAAGCAGCCAGGCCACATCTTGAACACTTTGGTGCTTTTATTCTGCCAGATGCCCTGGTTCATCACTCTTAGATTCAAACTTCCACAGATCCCTAGGGCATGAAAAGAATGCAGCCAAGTTCTTCACTAAGGTATAACACATATAACCTTTGCCCCAGTTCCCAATAATTTCATCATTTCCACCTGAGACCTCCTCAGCCTGGACTTCACTGTCCATTTCACTATCGGCATTTTGGTTATAACCATTTAATCAGTCTCTAAGAAGTTCCACAATTTCCCTCATGTTACTGTCTTCTTCTGAGCCCTCCATACTCTTCCAACCTCTACCTGTTACCCAGGTCCAAAGTTGCTTCCACATTTTCATATATCTTTATAGCAATGTCCCATTCCTCAGTACCAATTTTCTGTATTATGCTGTTCTTGCATTGTTGTAAAGAAATACCTGAGACCTCCAGCACTGGGGATTACAATTCAACATGAGATTTGGGTGAGGACAAATATCCAAACTACATCAACCACACATTTATTAAATATATGATTTGAGCCAGGCCCTGAAAGGACTAGATGAATTGGACACATGGTCTCAGCTCTCCAGGGGAAGGGAGCAGTTAATTTCAGTATCCAATAGTAAGGCTGTGATGAAAAGGATCTGTTCCCCTAGCCAAACAGGGAACCAATGAGAGTTATATGGAAATTTGCAACTAAAAAATATTATGAAAGTATAAGAAATTCTAAGTAAATTTATCAAGATATTGTCCAAAAAGGCTGTTCACTACTTCCAGCTGCCCCCTTTTCTACTCTCAGGGTTCCATGTACCCATTAATTGTAATCATTCACAGTGGCTGTAGACTACATGTGTGTCTTTCCCATCCAAATTTAAATTTATATGTTAAAACCTAATCCCCACTGTGATGGTATTTGAAGGTGGGGCCTTAGGAAGATGATTAGGTCATGTGGGCAGAGCACACATGAAAGGGATTAGAGTTCTTTTAAAAGAGACCTCCAGGATGCATGTGGTGGCTCATGCCTGTGATCCCAGCACTTTGGGAGGCTGAGGCAGGTGAATCACTTAAAGTCAGGAGTTCAAGAGCAGCCTGGCCAATGTGGTGAAACTCTGTCTCTATTCAAACTACAAAAATTACCTGGGCATGCTGGCAGGTGCATTGCACTCCAACCTGGGTGTCTGGGTGAGACTCTGTCTCAAAATAAAATAAAATAAATAAAATAAATGAAAGAGACCACCCTCCCCCCGCACAAGAGGTCCCTTGCTCCTTTGTCCATGTGAGAAACTAACAGTGAGAAGTTGACCTTCCATCTATGAACTAGGAAGTGAGCCTTCACCGGAGACTGAATCTGGTGCCTTGATCTTGGACTTCTCAGCCTCTAGAACTGTGAGCAATAACTTTCTGTTGTCTATTGGCTGCCTGGTCTATGGCAGTCTGTTACGGCAGCCTGACCTGACTGAGGCAGTGACCTGCTTGCTTCAGAGTGGAAAGATGGCCTGTCTTGTTCACCAGGGTTTCTCCAGGATCCCAGCAGATCAGGAACTGGGTGACCCGTTGATCGGATGGACAGGTGGGAGGATGAGATTTTATTAACAGAAACTATGCTATCTGTTGTTTTGAGTATATCTGCAAGTTTTAAAAGTACTACAAGATCACTACTGAGAGTTTTCTTTCTTATTCAACTCTTTTAAAACTTAGTTTAGTGAGGGATTTTTTTTCCCAATGGGACCACATCACTTATTTTATAGTGAGAGTTAATAGGAAATAAGTTTTGTATCAGAGAAATATTCCTTATAGCTATTTTTGGGGAAAAAGTATTGTGTCAAACTAGGGCTACTCTATTTTCACATTGATCAAAAGACACGTGTAAAATTTTTAAAAGAGAAAGGTAATTTCTGTATTCATTTTATTTAACAAGGTAATTGTATTTTTCCTTTATGAATATTATATAACTCATATAGGAATTTTAAAAAAATATTTTGATGTATTTTCTTCCAATAATTTTTCTATGTCTAGATCTTGCTTTGTTTTTAACTATGCTCATTTTAAATAAAATTCTTAAGTGTGAAGATTAAAACCCTGGAAACCAGTCTGATCACTGTCTAAAATGCCTTCTTAAGATTTTGAAAGATTTATCCAAAGAAGAAAGTTAGGCAATATAATTAAATGGGCATAGTAACTGGGTCGATTCATGGTGATAAAATCCTCCACATAGTGGGAATAAACCCTAAAGTGATACTCAATAAATAGAACATAAACTTAGGGAGTTATGGCTGATACTAAGAGGTGAAGAAGAAACAAGAAGCCCCACTGGGCCTTTTAAGGGTACCAAAAGTTAGAGCCACCCTCGTTAATCTGTGAGAATCAGCAAGATCCCCAGGTAGTTAAGGGAAGTATCCAGAGAAAAAGGAATGGTGGAAGAGTTAATGATGTCTTTGCATCAAATTAATATATAACATGGAATTAAAATAAGTCTCCAAGACTGGCAGCATTTATCTCAGTGTCAGCAGGAAGTCAGAGAGCCAAGAATCTAAATTGTTCCCCAAATGAAGACATTTGTCATGGAAAACAGACTGCTATACACTTGGTCGGGTCTGCACCTTCCTTGTCAGCTGATGTTGAGAAAAACTCAGGTAGGTGGCCTGGCGCACAGTGGCTCATGCCTGTAATCCCAACACTTTGGGAGGCCGAGGCAGGTCGATCATGAGGTCAGGAGATCCTGGCTAACACGGTGAAACCTCCGTCTCTACTAAAAAAAATACAAAAAAATTAGCCAGGCATGGTGGCGGGCGCCCGTAGTCCCAGCTACTCGGGAGGCTGAGGCAGGAGAATGGCGTGAACCCGGGAGGCGGAGCTTGCAGTGAGCTGAGATCAGCCACTGTCCTCCAGCCTGGGTGACAGAGCAAGATTCCGTCTCAAAAAGCAAACAAACAAACAAACAAAAAGACAAAAAACCCAGGTAGGTGTTTGATAGCAAACCTTTTGAAAAAGAAAGGAAAATTCCATTTTGGTGGCAATCATCTTTGGAGTCATCCCAAATGGACTTTATTAGGGACAATTGATGACCAACACAAGACTGTTTCTTCAATTACAGCCTAACTATGGGCAACTCAGGTGGGCTCTAGAGTGGGTGCAGACGGTGATGTTAGTGATTGGAGGTGGGGATATAAGGAAGTCACCTGAAAGTTCACCCTGGACTCCTCTCCTAATTGGTTGTTACTACATGGGGGCAGCTAGCACTTGATGTCCAGACGTCTGAGCCTGCAGGAAATTCTCCTGGGTTCCACTAACTCTACCTCTGTTGACAGGTGTGGCCACTAGCCTTAATATTTGTGGCTGTCTGTACTCATTCCTCCACTACCATAGAACTTGCTCATCTCCTTCTGCGAGTGAGTGCAGACTTTATCTACCTCATAACTCAAAAAAAAAAAAAAAAAATTCCATAGACTTCATGGCAAATGTGTTCACAGAAAGCACTTTTCTTCCTGATAAACAAAAACATTGTCACATTGTCCTAAATAACCATAACACAACCATCAACATCAGGAAATTAACACTGATAGGTTGTGTTGGGAGAAAAATTTTTCCTCTACTGTCTTAGGTTTGGATGATGGGGGCCCCCACAAATTAACAATAGACAGATGAACCAGAGAAAAGTTTATTTACACATGTAGGAGTTTTCAGATGAAGCTAGAGAACAGCTAGATAGAGGGATGTGTAGATCTACTTACTAGCGAGTAGTGTTTACAGCTTCAAAAGATGGAAGGTTTGGATGAGGCTGTTTTACACAATCTTCTGGAACGGCCAGTGCTCAAGGTCAGGTCTCAGATTGGAGGTGCGGGAGGCGGAGGAGCTGTGGCAGCTGACCTTCCTAAAGCTCTCATAAGGAAAGGCCAGATAAGATGTCTTTCTGCATTTGTTGTAGCTCAGATTTTTTTCACTTTGAAGGAATCTTTAGATCACTTAGGCGGGTTGTCAGTCCCCTACAGTTACTGCCATCTAATCCCAAGTCTCTGTTCAAGTTTTGCCAATTGCCTCAATAGCATCCTTTAGCGCAAAAGGATCCAATCTAGGATCGCTCGTGGCATTTAATTTTGGTTTTCTTCAATCGAGGAGTTCCTTTGGTTTGGACTTTCAGGATCTTGACACTTTTGAAGAGTACAGGCCAGTTATTAAGGCAAAACTTAATTAGTGTGTTTTTATTCATCTATTCATTAATACATTCATTCAGGATCGATATTAATTGATCATTTATTAATACTATATGCTGAGCCTGGTCAGGCATTGCCGTATAAAGTGCATGAGATGGAGGTGGGCTTTTCCTTAGGAGAGGCGACTAGAACCTTTTTTTTTTTTTTCAGATGAGGTCTCACTCTGTCACCCAGGCAGGAGTGCAGTGGTGCCATCTCGGCTCATTGCAACCACTGCCTCCCTGGCTCAAGGTATGGAGAACTCTCGCCTCAGCCTCCCGATTAGCTGAGACTACAGGCGCACACCACCACACCCAGCTAATTTTTTTGCATTTTTAGTAGAGACGGTGTTTCACCATGTTGCCCAGGTTGGTCTTGGACTCTTGAGCTCAAGTGATCCACCCACCTCGGCCCCCCAAAGTGCTGGGATTACAGGTGTGAGCCACTGTACCTGGCCCTCAAATCTTCTTCTTCTTCCTCCTCCTCTTCCTCTTCCTCTCCTCCTTCCTCTTTCCTCCTTTCTCCTTCTCCTTCTCCTTCTTCTTCTTCTTTTTTGAGACCAACTCTTATTCTGTCACCCAGGCTGTAGTGCAGTGGCATGATCTCAGCTCAATGCAACTTCTACCCACCCTGGGTTCAAGTGATTCTCCTGCCTCAACCTCCTGAGTAGCTGGGATTACAGGCGCCCGCCACCACATCCAGCTAATTTTTGTATTTTGAGTACAGATGAGGTTGTTCTCAAACTCCTGACCTCAGGTGATCCACCCTCCTTGGCCTCCCAAAATGTTAGGATTACAGCCATGAGCCACCTCGCCCGGCCTTGAATCTCCTATAGTGTGTTCAGATATAGAATGTCTAGGTTCAGGTTCCAGCTCTATTACCTACTTCATTAGGTCTTGGGCATACTACTTAACCTTTCTATGCTTTACGGAAAGAGGGAAGGTGAATGAGAATACCCATCACACAAGATAGAGATTTGTTTGGAATGAGTTAATACCAGCATCTCTTTTAAAATATCAGTACTCTATGTCTGAAAATTAGACATTTTGTGCTATTTGGGCTCTATTTCATGTTACTTTAAAATAAAAAACTATAATACATTACACATCAACCCCAAATCCCCAACCAATTTTCTAAAGCATAACTAAAGGACACTAAGACGCCTGAAGGGAATCAGGATATGCCATCCCAAAAATGCCACTTTTGGCATAAGAGTTATTTTGAGCTGAAGGAATTTCATTTCCTGAAATCTCTTATGTGCCTAAAAGCAGAGCCTCCCCAAAGAACCCAATTGTCATAAACTCCCTTTCCAGAAGCAAATCTAATCTTCCTTCTGTGCGCCAAGAATTTGGTACCATACCTGGGCAGACATTGGTGCAAACTATCATATCTCTCATCTATTCTAAGGGACCATTTAGCTTTCAAAAAAATCATTGTATTTCTATAAGTGCCCTTCTTTCTACCTTCCTCTTCTGCAAACTCATTTGTTCTCCCAGAAGTATTCCCTCCTCCTCTCTATCCCCTATTAACATGTATGTAAGCCCCAAATTCTAACCGCCTCTTTGAGTCATATTTTTCTGTGACCTCCCACATACTTACTTGAATAAAAATCGGTCTCTTCTCTTGGTAATCTGTCTTTTGTGAGTTTAATTTGCAGGCCTCAATCAATAAACATAAAAGATTACAGAAGGCTGGGCACAGTGGCTCATGCCTGTAATCCTAGCACTTTGGGAGGCCAAGGCAGGTGGATCACTTGAGCTCAGGAGCTCAAGACCAGCCTGGGCAACATAACAAAACCCCGTCTCTACAAAAAATATAAAAATTAGCTAGGCGCGGTTGTGTGTGCCTGTAGTCCCAGCTCCCCGGGAGGCTGAGGCAGGAGGATTGCTTGAGCCTGGGAGGTGGAGGTTGCCGAGTTGAGATCATGCTATGGCATTCCAGCCTGGGTGACAGAGGGAGATCCTGTCTTAAAAAAAAAAAAAAAGAAGCCTATAGAAAGTGTTTTCCCCCACTCACACACCTATGTATTAGAAATGTTTAAAACATTAAACATCAGAAAATTAAAACAGTTGCTTTATGTGTATTACCATATCTTCCATTGTAATCACTATTTTTATTTTTTTAACTCCTTTTCCATAATTCTTTTTAAAGCTATCAACTTTTCTGGTACTCACTGTACAGCTCTAGGCAGAACAATGGCTCAAAATGGAAAACACTGGGAAATGTTTTCAAGACAATCACCTGTGCATAGCATAGTATGACTCATGCTGAGCATGAGGCTCTGAGGGTCACTCTTAGCAGCAGCAACATCCAACATCTAAAGACTACATCATAACATGTGTGTTCCTGGTACCTTTTGGGATCATATCTACTGTATAAACAAGTGGACTCTCTATTGAGAGATACATACATTCTACGAAGTTTGGGTATTAAAAGCAAAAGGTGCTTCCGGGAGATACTTGGCAGGCTATATTTGTGCTCAACACAGCATCTGGCACAAAGAAAATATTCATTATTGCCAGGCACGGTGGCTTACACCTGTAATCCCAGCACTTTGGGAGGCCAAGGCGGGTGGATCACCTGAGATCAGGAGTTGGAGACCAGCCTGGCCAAGACAGTGAAACCCCGTCTCCACGAAAAACACAAAAGAATTAGCCGGGCATGGTGGGGCATTCCTGTAATCCCAGATACTCGGGAGGCTGAGGGAGGAGAATTGCTTGAGCCCTGCAGGTGGAGGTTGCAGTGAGCAGAGATCACACCATTGCACTCCAGCCTGGACTCCAGCAAGACTCTGTCTCAAAAAACAAAGAAAGTAGAAAGTATTCATTATTGTTATTTTACCTTTAGGAATGCTACATTCCAGTGGAGAAGGTAGGCAAATAAACACAAGATGGATAAGATCATTACAGATTAATAAGTTTTCTTTTATTTATTTATTTATTTATTATTTTTTAAAATTTTACCCTAAGTTCTGGGATACATGTGCTGAACATGCAGGTTTGTTACATAGCTATACATGTGCCATGGTGGTTTGCTGCACCCATCAACCTGTCACCTGGGTTTTAAGCCCCGCATGCATTAGGTATTTGTCCTAATACTCTCCCTCCCCTTTCCTCCCATCCCCCGACAGGCCCTGGTGTATGTTGTTCCACTCCCTATGTCCATGTGCTCTCATTGTTCAACTCCCACTTATGAGTGAGAACATGTGGTGTTTGGTTTTCTGTTCCTGTGTTGGTTTACTGAGAATGATGGTTTCTAGCTTCATCCATGTCCCTGCAAAGGACATGAACTCATTCTTTTTTATGGCTGCACAGACTGATATGTTTTCCGAAGAGAATGAATACCATGACAGAGAATAATGGGTAAGGGACCTTCTTCAGGTATGGTGGTCAGGATGGCCGCCTTAGAGAGGTGACATCTAAATATAATCCTGAGCGATGAGAAGTTGGCCATGAGGGGAGACAGGGCAAAGCATTTCAGACACAAGTAAGAACAAATATAGAGGCAAAGATGAGAGAAAGCTGCTGAGGAGACAGTGATTGGAAAGGGGGGAGTATGGAAAACTCTGTGAGATGAGGCAAGAGAGACAGGCAGGGCCAGGTCAAATGGAATATTGGAGACCACTGTACAGAGTCTGGATTCCATTCTAGGTGCAACAAGAAACCATTTACAAATTTTAAGTAGAAGCCTGATATGGTTTGGCTCTGTGTCCCCACCTAAACCTCATGTTGAATTGTAATCCCCAATGTTGAGGAAGGGACTTGATGGGAGGTGATTGGATCATGGAGGTGATTTCTAATGGTTTAGCACCATCCCCTAGTGTTGTCTCATGATTGAGCTCTCACGATATCTGGTTGTTTAAAAGTGTATAGCACCCCACCCCACTTCATACTCTCTTCCTCCTGCTCTGGCCATGTAGGACGTGCCAGCTTCCCCTTCACCTTCTGCCATGATTGTAAGTTTCCTGAGGCCTCCCTAACCATAATTCCCATACAGCCTGTGGAACTGTGAGCCAATCAAACCTCTTTTCTTGTAAATTACCCAGTGTCAGGTAGTTCTTTATAGCAATGTGAGAACAGACAAAGCCTGAGCAACATAGTGAGACCATGTCTCTATTGAAAAAAAAAAAATAGCTGGTCTTGGTAGTGTGTTGTAGGGGTCCCAGCTGAGGTAGGAGGATTGTTTGAGCCCAGAAGGTTGAAGCTGCAGTGAGCTGTGATTGCTCCACTGCATTCTTGCCTGGGCAACAGAGCGAGACCCTGTCTCAAAAACAAAACAAAACAAAACCAAACAAAAATCCAAAAATAGTTTTAAGTGAAGAGATGACATGATCTGACTTATGTTTTTAGATTCCTTTTGTTGAGGAGATTGGGCTAGTGGAGATTTCAAGTGAAAGCCAGGTGACCAGTTAATAATATACTCCATTAACTCAGGAAAGAGATGAGTTGGTATTGAAGATGGAGAGAAAAAGCCTGGAATGAAGATTATTTTGGAGGAAGAATTACTGGACCTGATATTGGGTGAAAGAAATGGGTAAGTCAGGGATGATACTCAGGTTTCTGGTTTTCTTTACTGGGTGCCATCTACATAGAGAGGGAAGAATAGATATAAGGAAGTGCACAAAGGTATCTCTAAAGCCTGGACATGTACACACACACACACACGTAAATGGACAGTTATGTTTCTCATGTCTTTCGGGAGGTATCATTATTTATAGATGGGAGTGTGGCTGCAACATGTTGAGGTGGCTTTGAAGTTCTAATCCACATGATACTAGAAAGGGTTGAATTCTGATTATTTGCTTCCACCCATTATAGTACATGATGAATTTTGCTCTGTCTCTCTTTATAGTCCTTGTTGTGGTACATGGCTTTTTGTTTATTTAGCCATCATGGTTGGAAGCATGAAACTTGTGAGTTATTCTGGCTGTATAAGCTGAATATCAGAGAGGATTATGATCTCTCCCATCATGACCTCATAGCTACAGTGTGTCTCTTATTGCATGTTTTTAAAAAATTATTTATTTATTTATTTATTTATTTTTGAGATAGCGTCTCACACTGTTGCCAGGGCTGGAGTGCAGTGGCATGATCTTGGCTCACTCCAACCTCTGCCTCCTGGGTTCAAGTAATTCTCCTGCCTCAGTCTCCCGAGTAGGCTGGGAGGTGCCTGCCACCATGCCTGGCTAATTTTTTGTATTTTTAGTAGAGACAGGGGTTTCACTACGTTGGTCAGGCTGGTCTTGAACTCTTGACCTTGTGCTCTGCCCACCTTGGCCTCCCAAAGTGCTGGGATTACAGGTGTGAGCCACGACACCTGGCCGTTATTACACATTAAACAGAGTAGTGGCAGATAAGAATAAATGACCCATCTGAAGAGATTAAGTGTATGATACTTTGGGATGAATGGTCCACTGAGGGTTGTAGACCACTACTGAAGGGTAACAGAATATGACACCTTAGCCTAAGGATTATTTTTAGCTGAAGGCAATTAAGAAGAAACACCCCAGTTTACCTAAAAGCAGAACATAAATTCGGAAAGATAGTCTCCCTTTCTTCTCTCCAAGGAAGGACAAAGGTTAATCACCAGAGACAACTGTAGACCTATATCAGCCCAGAAAAGTTGGTAAGGGATCAGAAGAAGCTATATAACTCACCTGACTAACTATCCCTTATCGTCCATTAGTTTCTCCCACACATTTAGTGTCCCACAATTGTTACTCTAGAAGCTCAAAATCCCTTTCTTTGCCTTGCCACTTTTCTACATATATTTTTTTTTAATTTTTTTTTTTTCTTTTTTTTTTTTTTTTTTGGAGCTAGAGTCTTGCTCTGTCACCCAGGCTGGAGTGCAGTGGTGTGATCTTGGCTCACCGCAATGTCCACCTCCTGGGTTCAAGTGATTCTACTGCCTCAGCCTCCCGAGTAGTTGGGACTACAGTCATGCACCACCATGCCTCCCGAGTAGTTGGGACTACAGTCATGCACCACCATGCCTCCCGAGTAGTTGGGACTACAGGCGTGCACCACCATGCCTGGCTCATTTTTGTATTTTTAATAGACATGGAGTTTCACCATGCTGGCCAGGCTGGTTTCAAACTCCTGACCTTGTGGTCCACTCATCTTGGCCTCCCAAAGAGCTTGGATTACAGGCATGAGCCACCATGGCCAGCCCTGTTGTTTTGTTAAAATGCTGTATGTGTCCAAGTTCTAAACACTAAGTACTCATCTCTGGGTCCTTCCATGTATATATATGATGTGTTAATAAACTTTGTTTTTCTCTTGTTAGTCTGTCTTTTGTCAGTCTAATCTACAGGGTCCCAGCTGAGAACTTAGAAGCTCTTTTTCCTCTTCCACACAGAAAGTTTACACAAAAGAGCACTAGCAACAGGGTGGTTATGATGCAGAGAGAACTGAGGAGTGGCTCACTCACTAGGTGTGCTAGCTTAGCCAGGTTAGTAGCTTCACTGACTCTGGCTTCTCCAGCTGTGAAATATTTTTGGGGGGCACGGAGGAGCAGAACAAGAATTAAATAAGAGTATAATAATAGAATATTCTAGGTTGTGTTACAGAGCTAAATAACTCTGAAATTCAGTGGCTTCAATGGCTTGGTACAACCAAAGTTCATTCATGCGTGGGCCAATGGGGATTCTTTTTCTGGAGACCCTGGGATCCAGGTTCCATCTTCTTGTGATGTAGCCTCAACACATGACCTCCAAGATTGTTAGGGAAAGCAAAGAGAGGATGAGGACTGCATGATCTCTTTTTAATGTTCAGACCTGGGAGTGGTTTATGTCATTTCCACCCATCCCCACTGGCCAGTACTGAGTCACATGGCCTCAGTAAAACTGCAAGATGAGCTGGAAAATGTAGTTTCCCAAGTGCCCAGTAAGAGAAAAATAAAATGGGATTTGGTGAAATAGTGATACTTTATCAAATGTAGGTAAATGTATTTTATAAAATATTATCTCCAACTTTTTCTGATAATGATATTTTGAAATGACTAAAATGGGAAAAGAAGTTAGGAGGCAAAGAGTATAAATGAACCACAAGATGGATAGCCTCCCTCTGAACAATGGAAAAATAATTTTTCTTTCTAGAAGGCATAGAAAAGAGGCCTGTAGGGTGGAAGGCGGAGTATTGAGGGACTAAGAATTGGAATGAGATAAAATATTGTAGGGAAAGAAAAACGTTTCCTTTACCCTCTTGAGCCTGTGAATTAAAATGGCAAAAGGCAGATTAACAGGAGAAAAAGCATACAGATCTTATTTGATGTTAGTATTTTTACATGGCATGGGGGCCTCATAGAAAAGAAGTGAAAACCCCCAAAAAAGTGGTTAGACTCAGGGTTTATATACTATTTTAGCAAAGGGTGATAAGTTTATGTACTATTTTAGCAAAGGGTGATAAGTTTATATATGATTTTAGCAAAGGGTGATACGTTTATACA
The DNA here is from genome assembly GCF_008728515.1 of Papio anubis. Lineage (NCBI taxonomy): Eukaryota > Metazoa > Chordata > Mammalia > Primates > Cercopithecidae > Papio > Papio anubis. Next base: position 102,241,366 of record NC_044981.1, on the reverse strand, counting down.
CGATTTTAGCAAAGGGTGATAAGTTTATATACTATTTTAGCAAAGGGTGATAAGTTGTGTGGAAGTCACTAGAAAAGAAAGAGGTTTGGGCTTCTGGGGCAGTAAACTGTGGGATGTGACTCGGAAATGTGTGGGGGAAACTAATGGAAGATGAGCTGTGTTTGTGCAGACTCACCTTGGCACCAACTTTTCATCTCTAGTGATAAGAATGTTCTCTTTCCAGTGTTGGGAACGTACTTTTCTCATGGGAAATGTACGCTCTGGTTTTAGGCAGAAAGAGGAAGGGCAAAGAGTACTTGTTTTTCAATTGCCTTCAGCTCAAAATAATCAAAAATAAAATAATAAAATAAAAATAAAATAAAATAAAAAATAAAATAGTAATAAAAAATAAAATACTAATAAAAAAAAGACAAAGTGGTGTATTTTGGGATGGCACGTTCTGATCTCCTTCAATGTCTTAGTTGGTAAGGTTCACAATTGTGATGAAAGGCTGGAGAAGAAAGTTTTATGTCTGAACTAAAGCAAATGCCATTTTTAAGAGCCAACAACTTTGTAGCCAACAGAAAGGTAAAGTTTAAAACATTCATCTGAAGGCAGGAAGTTCCCAATGAAGATCTTTTTTTTGCAAGCAAAAAGAAAGAACTATTGCTGGGAAGCATTTCCAAGTTAAATGTTGAGGATGGTAAGTGGCAATAAATGGAGATTTGCAGGGTGACTTCTACAAGTTAGAAAAATGAAACAGTGTAAACAGTGTATTATCTTCTGTGATTTGAAGACATGGGGTAAGCATTCTGGACCCAAGGCTCTTCAGTGGGATGTGTCACCTTTCAAGATACAGCCATCTTGGCAATATGCCTTTAGGAAGGAGAAATCAGGGTCCTTGAAGGCTCCTTCTTAACCTTTCTGAGCTTCTCTCTCACCACTGCCCTGCTCAGCCTGCTGCAGCCACAATGGGTTTTTGCCATTCCTCAATGATTCCAGCTATGCTCCTATCTCCTGGTATCCACTCTAGCCATTTCTCTCTGTCTGGAAAGCTCTTGGGTGAGATGTCCAATCTGCTAATCCCCTCAGCTCCTCCAGTGCTGCCTACTCTATTTAATACTTGTCCACTCTAATACATTTGGAGAGGTGGAAATGGGTGATGTCTTTCCCAACCCATTATAAGGGCCACAGCTGACCCTATAAGTAACAAAAGACAGGTTAACAAATATAACATGTTTAGGCCAGGTGCAGTGGCTCACGCCTATAATCCCAGCACTTTGGGAGGCTGAGGCAGGCGGATCACCTGAGGTCAGAAGTTCGAGACCAGCCTGGCCAACATGGAGAAACCCCATCTCGACTAAAATTACAAAATTAGCTGGTGTGGTGGCACATACATGTAATCCCAGCTACTTGGGAGGCTGAGGCAGGAGAATCGCTTGAACCCGGGAGGCGGAGTTTGTGGTGAGCCGAGATCGTGCCATTGCACTCTAGCCTGGACAACAAGAGTGAAACTCCATCTCAAAAAAAAAAAAAAAAAAAAAAAAAAAAAAATATATATATATATATATATATATATGTTTTATATGACATGGGAACCTTCAGAAATGAAAACGCAAAGACCCAGGGAGAAATGTGATTGGACAAAGGCGTGTGATCTAATGGTTATAAACAGAGGGCAGGGCAGCAAGGTCTGTCTGTTTGGGTTCTTCTGGACCTCTCTGTGTAGCATTCCTTCCCCCTAGATATGGAACAGGGCCCCTCTGGAGTGAGGGCATTAAGGGAGGAGGGAGAGAGTGACCTTTCCAGGTTTTATGACTTGCTTTTAGGGAGAAAGGTTCTAGTTTCTATGACCCCTCCTTGGGGAAGAGAAATCATCTGGTTTCTATGACTTGCTTTGGGAGGATAAAGACAGGCAGAGGACAGGAGGACAGGAGAAGGTCAGAGAAACCTTGCTTCTGAGGCCTTCCAGTCTTCCTTGGTTCCAAGTACTCAGCCCTCCAAAGCACCATACTTTTGTAACTGTCCAATGGGTTCACCTTGCCCACTGCCTAGACAGAGCTGATTTATTATAATAGACACAGGAATTGCGATAGAGAAAGAGTAATTCACACAGAGCTGACTGCGCAGGACACTGGAGTTTTGCTATTATTCAAATCAGTCTCCCTGAGCATTCGGGGATCAGAGTTTTCAAGGATAATTTGGTGGCTGGGGGGCCAGTGAGTCGGGAGTGCTGATAAGTTGAGTCAGAGATGAAATCATAGGGAGTGGAAACTGTCCTCTTGTGCTGAGTCAGTTCCTGGGTTGGGTCCATAAGACCAGGTGAGCCAATTTATTGATCTGGGTGGTGCCAGCTGATCCATCATGTGCAGGGTCTGCAAAATATTTTAAGCACTGATTTTTGGCTTTACGATAGTGATGTTATTCCCAGGAGCAATTTGGGGAGGGTCAGCAGAATCTGGGAGGCTCCTGCTGCATGACTCCTAAACCATAATTTCTAATCTTTTGGCTAATTTGTTAGTCCTACCAAGGCAAGTCAGTCCCCAGGCAAGAAGGGGGTTTGTTTTGGGAAAGGGTTATCATCTTTGTTTTAAAGTATAAACTAATTTCCTGCTGGGCGTGGTGATTCATGCCTGTAATCCCAGCACTTTGGGAGGCCAAGGCAGGGGCATCACTTGAGGTCAGGAGTTTGCAACAAGCCTGGCCAACATAGTGAAATCCCATCTCTACCAAAAATACAAAAGTTAGCCAAGCGTGGTGGTGCACGCCTGTAATCCCAGCTACTTGGGAGGCTGAGGCAGGAGAATTGCTTGAACCCTGGAGGCAGAGGTTACGGTGAGCTGAGATCGCACCACTGTACTCCAGCCTGGGTGACAGAGTGAGACTCTGTCTCAAAAAAAAAATATTAAAAAAAAAAAGTATAAACTAATTTCCCCCCAAAGTTAGTTTGGCCTATGGTCAGGAATGAATAAGGACAGGTTGGAGCACGCCAGATGGAGTTAGTTAGGTCAGATCTCTTTCACTGTCTCAGTTACAGTTTTGCAATGGCGGTTTTGCTTTGGGCTATTGTTTTCTGAGCTCCAACAATTCAAACATACTATATAGTTTACTTTTTGTAATGTTTACTATTTGCCTTCTCCCATTGGAATTCCAGCTCCACAAGGGCAGTGATTCTTTTGTTTTTTTCCACTGATCTGTCCCAAGCACTTAGTAGACTTACAAAGTATTCATTGAATGGAATCAAGCACACAAATTACTAACTACCTCCTAATGGGTTAAGTGGCACAGAGGTTTGTTTTCCCCTAAAACAACTGCTGTGAACAGAGTTCTTGTGGAGCCAGGAAACCAAGATGAGGGGGGAATTAGTATGAACATTTAAAGGGTCTTTTTGTATTGCTGATTTTGTATTTCAAATTATGATCAATGGTGTTAACATTATTTAAACCATAATTTTTATCTTCTAAAGTAATTTCTTTGAGGTGTTTTTTTTTCCCTTTTAAAACAACTGAGCTCTGTAAAAAGCATAAGCTTCAGTTTCAGCTTAAGAGAAAAACCTTTAGGTAGAGATAAAATAGAAACCAGCACCTCCATTTGATCTTTCCCTGCCTGGTCTGTTTGAAGAGCGGCTGTGTTTGGACAATGGTGCGTAATGAGATCATTTCTGTTACTGCCTGTGAAGGACTTAGCTTTGCTGTGTTTTCCTTTGGGGTTTAAGAACCTGGACATTTTAGAATGCTTTTTAAAAATTAAATACAGAGTTTCAGTTGCTTTGATGGGGTTTAAAAGGGACAGCAAAAAAGGCCGTTGAAGTAATTTTACAGCTATACTTGAACAGCTACTGAATACTTGTGAAAACGTAAATCCATATTAAAAGAGTCAACATTTTATACATAAACTGTATTTTGATGGTTTCGTTGTGGTGGGGGCGGTGGTTATTTTGAAATGTTACCTTTCCTCTAGAAGCACTAAACATTTTCTTTGAATGAATGCCCAAATGATCACCTTTGCCAGCTAGTCCAGGCATTTAGGGTGAAATTTGCATTTGTTTAGCAACTCTTCACTTCCTCAGCATGAAAAAGAACACTTTTATCCTCTAAGTGTGGTTTACATTTTTGCGTCCTTCAGGTGCATTCCAGAAGATTTGGGAGATACTGACTAAGAGATACGTGTTAGGCACAAGGGTCTGGTGCCTCAGGCTCTGAGTCCTTCTATAGCCTGTTTTTCTGTTTTGGGCATAGCACACGGAGATGCAGCATTTAGACATATAAGTGCCACTCTGTATTGGGCATTATATCAAAATTAATTGCATCACCAGGTCCTAGTCATCAATGTTAGTATATTCAAGTTCTGTGAGTGTCGTGTGACATTTATTTATAATTTTGTTTCCACTTGTAATTCTTTATCCAATAACACTGGTCGATTAGCCCCCTGCTGCTGCTTGATTAGAATGTCAGCTGTAATAAATAGCTCCTCCACTACGTAATTACTTTGTGCCAGCAATCAGAATTTTAGTGAGCAAACTGGTGAAAATGAGAATGAGATTCGTCATCGTAGGCTTAGCCTGATTATGTCACCCACAGCTTTGGGTAGGATCACTCCCTTTTTCAACAATGTTAATGGGACTCTCACAGAAATATTCTATAACCTTATGGACAGCAACCTTAAGGGGTTTTCCTTGAGGTGAGAGATCTGGAATTGACCATTTGTGATGGTAGAAGTTACCTTGCATTCTAAATCTAATCAGATAAATTGTGCTGATTGCCTGAAACAGATGCCTTAGGCAGAAGTCTCAGAGCAGTACTTGAACCAACCTGCCTGTCTTGCTAGAGGATTATTTCTGAACCGACTCTATCCCGCTTCTTTGAGTAACTCACTCCTGTGCAAATACAAGCTGCGTTTTACATTTGTGTTCTCAGCAGTAAGAGAGAGCCCCACTTTGCTGGGTGGCTGAGAGGCCTGACGTGCTAGCTGGCTCATGACTCCCATGGCAGAAGATTGTCATTACATGCTGGGAGAATTGTAAACAGGATAACAGAAGGAAGGAGAAAACAAAGCAAAGTCAGATTAGCCTGAAAAGCCATTTAAAGGTTAAATTTTCACAGAAAAAAAAAAATTACAATCTTGAGGCCCGGTAGAAAATTAGCATTTCCCGCCTGTAATTCCAGCACTTTGGGAGGCCGAGGTGGGTGTATCACCTGAGGTCAGGAGTTGGAGATCAGCCTGACCAACATGGCGAAACCCTGTCTCTATTAAAAACACAAAAATTAGCCGGGCATGGTGGTGGGTGCCTGTAATCCCAGCTATTCAGTAGGCTGAGGCAGGAGAATCACTTGAACCTGGAAAGCAGAGGTTGCAGTGAGCTGAGATTGTGCTACTGTACTCCAGCCTGGGCGACAGAGTGAGACTCTGTCTCAAAAAAAAAAAAAAAAAAAAAAAAAAAAGAAGAAAGAAAAAAGAAAAAGAAGAAAAGAAAATTAATATTTTCCAATCCTGAAAGTTTCTAAAAATTTATCTTTAAGCAATTTCACATTTTATTGGTTAAATGGCAAAGAAGTCAGCACATGTGACAATTCAGTAGTATTTATTGTTCATAGAAACAAATGTTCTGTTTTAACAGATTCATTCATCAGCTACCTGGAAGGAGTATCTAGTAACAGGGAAAGAAAACTCCACAGGAGTTTCAGATACCCTTCCCCCCTTAGCATAACACTAAACATCGTGCCACCAAAGTACATTTATTTAGCTTATGATAGAAATCGTGGGGGCAGATGATAAAAACAGTTAAGAATTATTGACGTCTGTCAATAAGGGGTCTTCTTCAGCATTCTTTAATAACCTGACTGCACTGGGTCATTCTAGGTAATTATGGAATGGACCCCAGGATGTAGCTGGGACCTTCCAGCCGGGATCCTTGAAGTCAGCTACAAGCCCATGTTGAGGTCGCCAGCCGCTGAGGCAGAGAGAGAGAGAAAGAGGGGAGACAAAGAGAGAGAAAGAGAGAGAGAGACAGAGAGAGAGAGAGAAAGATAGAAAGAGAAAGAAAGAGAAAGGGGGAAGAGAAAGAGAGAGAGAGAAAGAAGAGAGAAAGAGAGAGAGAGAGATACATTATTTTATATACAAATACAAAAGTGTTGATGTAGTTGTCATAAGAAATATCAGACTTTTTTGAACTCTTCTACTTATTTATGGTTTTATTTTATTTTGAATGATGTGGGTAGGGGATAGCAGGCAGCAATTTGCCCCCTACATGAGTCCTCATGGCTTTGCGCCACCAGCTGATTATTGCTAATTTTATAGGGGCCACTCATTACAATGTAATAGGGGCTATTTCCTTCTATTTTACTGTGCCTAATAGAGAGTGGTTCAAAAAGGCACCGAGAGTAAGCCAGCAACAAAACGCAATTCCTGAGACCTATATTTGGCAACAGTGAAAAGCCAACAAATGGGTAAAACCTACCCAACGAGTCTGTCCTGTTTCCACAGGGTAACCAGGGCAAATGTGAGACTGTACAGTTTAGAACAAGACTGCAGGCTTCTCTTTTGGAATCACCATGTCTTGGGTCTCCATTACCTCGAGTACTTTCTTGGTCTTTCTGAGTCTTCCCTGCATATGTGCACACGTGATTGTCGTTAATGCTGCAACGTTCCCTCTTCTGGTAGTCTGGGATGTGTCAGATAACACCACCAATTTCTTTAATACAGTCCAGAGATGAGCCAATTTGGAAAATAATGAACTAAATTGTAAGATCTAGTCATATCCCTTCTTAATTCGCTTAGATTTGATTTATTAATCCTTTTTGCATGCAGTATTTATGGGCTGATGAGGACCAGCTGGTCCAGCAGCTTCTCAGCCACAGGTTTCTCAGGCCCTGTGAATGAAGAAAATGGGCAACTGAGTAGTACTACACCCACCCTTGCGCCTGGAGCTCTTTCTCTCTGAGAATTTAAAATCTGCTTACAGGTTCCATATTCTTATATGATGCTTGTTAGGACTCAGAAAATGATATCTTAAAACGAAGGCCTCAGAAGCAAAAGTTTTTCTCTGACCTTTTCCTGACCTCCTGTTTCTGGCCCCTCATTTTCCCCTAAGGCCAGCCATGGAAAGTAGAAGTCCTCTTCCCCAAGGGGGGTCATAGAAACCAGAACTGCTTTTCCGCCAAAACCGGCATAAGACCAAAACATATTACTCTAATATCCGTTCCCCTGCCTTTTTGTATAAAAACTGGCCATAAAGAAATTATTTCGGCCAGGTGCAGGGGCTCATGCCTGTAATCCCAGCACTTTGGGAGGCCAAGGTGGGAGGATCGCTCAAAGTCAGGAGTTCGAGTCCAACCTGGGTAACATAGTGACATTCTGCTCTAAAAAAAATAAAATAAAATAAAAATAAAAAAATTAGCAGGAGACTGAGGCAGGAGACTGAGGAAGAATGATTGTTTGAGCCCAGGCATTGGAGGTTGCAGTGAGCCATGTGCTTGTGCCTTTGCACTCCAGCCTGGGCAACACAGCAAGATCCTGTCTCAAAAAAAAAAAAAAAAAAAAAGAAAAGAAAAGAAATAAAGAAATGATCTGATCTACCTTGTTTGACTGTAGGTTATAAGAACTCTATTCCAGAGAGGGTCCTGCCCATACCCAGAAGGCAGGAATCCTACACAGAGGCCAAGAAGAACCTGAAAGAAAATGTTTTGCTGGGTTTCCCCACGGAGTCTATTACCATTAGCTCATATCCTTTTTGCTCGATCATATTTCTACACAGCTGTCCATACTTTGTTGAACCTAAGCATAAAAACGAACAGTTTCCCCTGTATCTTTGGGTTTTCATTCTGAAGCCTCCTATGTCCCATAAAACCATGATAAATACATTTGTATGCGTTTTCTCTGATTAATCTGATTTTTTATCAGTCATTTTCAGGGAAGTCTTCCCCTTTGCCCCTATGTGTTTCATTCTAGGCTTTGCAGAGGCTGGAGCACTTCTATTTCTGGGCCCAGTGCCATAGCTGTTAGTAATCGATTCTCTTTAGAACTGGAATTGTCAGGTTGTTTCAGGACTCTGGTTTGCTTGATTTCCTTCCTAGGACACTTGAGAGTTTCGATACAGAGGCTTCCTTTTCTCCAGTTTTCAGAAATAGAGAAGACCTTTCCAAGAAAACAGGGAGGAAAAAGGATAGAGAAGTCATTCAATTTAGAAGAATAAGTAGATCTTTTCTCTATCAAAACACAGAATTACAACAAATGTAGTTTAATGATCTGAGTTGGCTTTATTGCTGTAAACCAAAAATAAAATTCTAAGCCCCCCAACCATTTGAATGGACCCCTCCTCTCAGCCAAAGTTAACCTGTAAAACTTATTCCAAAGTTAAGCTGTAAAACTAGTTCAGGCCATGATGGGAAGGGGGAGTTGGATATGCCTCATTACAATTAACATCAACACAGACCCTAAGACTGACAGAACAGGCTCTTTAAGTCTGATAAGAAACATTTACAATCTATTCTCTCTGAAGCCTGCTACTTGGAGGCTTCAACTGCATAAAACCTTGATTTCCACAACCCCTTATCATAACCCAGATATGCCTTTTTAAAAAAAATTCCAGATCTTTTTTTTTTTTTGAGACTGAGTTTCATTCTTGTCGCCTGGCTGGAGTGCAATGACGTGATCTTGGCTCACTGCAACCTCCACCTCCTGGGTTCAAGCAATTCTCCTGCCTCAGACTCTGGAGTAGCTGGGATTACAGGCACCCACCAACACATATGGCTAATTTTTGTATTTTTAGTAGAGATGGGGTTTCACCATGTTGGCCAGGCTGGTCTCGAACTCCTGACCTCAGGTGATCCGCCCACCTTGGCATCCCAAAGTGCTGGGATTACAGGTGTGAGCTACCGCACCCTGCTTAAATTTCAGATCTTTAAGTAGTAACTGAATGAACTGCCAGTCAGAAAATCTTTGAATCTGCATATGACCTGGGATCCCCCACTTTCAGTTGTCACACCTTTCTGGACTGAACCAATGTACATCTTACATGTATTGATGGATGTCTTATGTCTCCTTAAAAATGTATAAAATCAAGCTGCAAGCCAACCACTGTGGCCACACGTCATCAGGACCTCGTGAGGTGTGTCATAGGCACGTCCTTAACCTTTGCAAAATAAACTCCTGAATTAATTGTGACTTGTCTCAGATACTTTTTGGTTTACATTGTGATTCTAGAATCGGGAAATACTTCATCCTACAAAACAGAGTAAGTGTTCCAATGAGCTGAACAGTGGGGGTTGGCTTTATAGACAGAAAAGGCTGAAGAAAGCAGATTGGTCATTGCAAAGTTACTTTCCTTGTAAGGCAGAGACAAGGAAACAAAACAATAATAGAAAGATAATGGATGAGTTAGCATCAGGTTACTTTTGGCTACCCTTTCTGTGTAAAGATTAAAGCAGAGGGAACTTATCATCATTATCATGCCAATTAAAGATTGAAACTGGCCTGTTTTGGAAAATGACTGTTATCTCTCCTGATTTCTTAAAGGTTAGATAACAACTTAGTTTAGTAACTTGGAAACACTGCATGAGTGACTCCCTTTTGATTTTTAGTCTGGTCTGTTGGGGCCTAGCACAGGAGCTTAGTCCAAAACAGTAGCCTTCTCCTTTCGTAGTTCATAAGTGTGATGATTGGGTGTTCATGATTGTGTGTGCGATGTGCCTCCCTCTAAACCTTTTTCACATGAAAAAGGAAAAAAAAAAAAAAGAAAAAGAAAAGAAAAAAACTAATAAAGAAGAAAGGAAAATAAAACAATAGAGTCCTATAATTTTATTTAACAAATAGGCCACGGAATGGGATAAAATATTTGCATAACACAGATCTGATAAAGTACTGGTATCCAAAATGGGCAAAAGACCTAAAAAGACACCTCACCAAGGAAAATATAGGCTTACCTTATTTTATTGCACTTCACTTTATTGGGCTTCACAGATACTGCATTTTTTTTTTTTTTCCAAAGTGAAGGTTTGTGGCAACCCTGCATTGAGCAAGTCTATTGGCCTCAATTTTCCAACAGCATGTGCACACTTCATGTCTTTGTGTCTCATTTTGATAGTCTTTGCAAAGTGCAAGGTGAAGCAGCAAGTGCTGATGGAGAAGCTACACTAAGTTATACAGAAAACCTAGCTAAGATAATTGATGAAGGTGGCTACATTAAACAGATTTTCAATGTAGATGAACAGTCTTCTGTTAGAAGAGGATGCCATCTATGACTCTCATAGCTAGAGAGAAATCAATGCCTGGCTTCAAAGCTTTAAAGGACAGGCTGACTCTCTTGTTAGGGGCTAATCACTTTAATGTGGCTGGTCACTCTAAGTTGAAGCCAATGCTCACTGACCATTCTGAAAACCCTCGGGCCCTTAAGAATTATGCTAAATCTTTAGTTGGGCATGGTAGCACATGCCTGTAGTCCCAGCTACTTGGGAGGCTGAGGCAGGAGGATCATCTGAGCCTGGGAGATCGAGGTTGCAGTGAGCTATGATCATGCCACTGCATTCCAGCCCGGGTGACAGAGCAAGACCCTGTCTCAATTAAAAAATAAAATAAAATAAAAAGAATCTTGCAAAATCGACTCTGCTTATACTCTATAGATGAAATAACAAATCCTGGATGATCATGCATCTGTTTACAGCATGGTTTACTAATGTTTAAGCCCAATATCAAGACCTACTACTCAGAAAAAAAAAAAAGAAAAAGTTCTTTTGAAATATTTCTGCTCATTGACAATGTACGTAGTCACCCAAGACCTATACAAGGAGATTAATGTTGTTTTATACCTGCTAATACAACATCTATTCCACAACCCATGGAGCAGTGAGTAATTTTGATTTTCAAGTTTATTTAAGAAATACATTTTGTAAGGCTATCACTGCTACAGACAGTGATTCCTCTGATGGATCTAGGCAAAGTAAACTGAAAACCTTCTGGAAAGGATTCACCGTTCTAGATGCCATTAAGAAAATTCATGATTCATGGGAGGAGGTAAAAATATCCACATTAATGGAAGTTTGGAAGAAGGTGATTCCAATCCTCAAGGATGACTTTGTGGGGTTCAAAACATCAGTGGAGGAAGTCACTGCAGATGGTGGTGGAAATGGCAGAGAACTAGAATTAGAAGTAGAGACTGAAGATGTGACTGAATTGCTGCAATCTCATCAACAAATTTGAAGGAATGAGGAATTGCTTCTTATGGATGAACAAAGAAAGTGTTTGTTTGTTTGTTTTGTTTTGTTTTGAGATGGAATCTACTCCTGGTAAAGATGATGTGACCATTGTTGAAATGACAACAAAGAATTTAGAATATTATATGATTGTAGGTGACAAAGCAGCAGCACAGTTGGAGAGGATGAAAGAAGTTCTATTGTGGGTAAAATGCTAACAGACATCTTTGCATGCTACAGAGAAATATTTTGTGAAAGGAAGTGTCAATTGATGTGGCAAACTTCAGTTTTTTCCCATTTTTAAAAATATCAGAGCCATTCCACCTTCTAGTAATCACCACCCTGATCAGTCAGCAACTACCAACATTGAGGCAAAACCCTATACCAGCAACAAAACTATGACTCACTGAAGTCTCAGATGATTGTTACCATTTTTAGCAATGTTTTTAAATTAAGGTATGTACTTTAAAAAAATACATAGTTCTATTGCATACTTAATAGACACTTATAATATAGTGTAAACTTTTATATGTGCTGGGAGACCAAAAAATTCATGCAACTTGCTTTATGGAGATGTTCACTTTATTGTGGCAGTTGGTACTGAACTCACAATATCTCTGAAGTGTGCCTGTATACCAATGGCAAATAAACAAATGGGATACTGCTATACCCTACTAGAAGGTATAAAATACAAAACAGTAACAACACCAAAAGCTGGCAAGAATGTGGAGCAACAGAAACTCTCATTCATTACTGGCAGGAATGCAAAACGGTACAGCCACTTTGGAAGACGGTTTGGCAGTTTCTTAAAAAGTAAACATTCTCTTACCATAAGATCCAGCAATTGTACTCTTTGGTACTCCCAAATGAATTAAAAACATGCCCCCACTAAAACGAGCACATGCTTTATTCTTTATTGCCAAAACTTGGAAGCAACCAAGGTGTTTTTTAATAGGTTAATGAGTAAACAAACTGTAGTACATCCATACAATAGAATATTAGCACTAAAAGGCCACGAGCTAGCAAACCATGAAAAGACACGGATAAACCTTAAATACGTATTGCTAGGTAAAATAAGCCAATCTGAAAGACTACATCTACATACTACATCATTTTAATGATTAATATATAACATTGTGGAAATATGGAGATAATAAAAAGAACAGTGGTTTCTAGGAGTTTGAGGGAAGGGAAGAAGGGAAGGATGAATAGTTTGAACGTGGGATTTTTAGGGCAGTGATATGATTTGGATCTGTGTCTCCACCCAAATCTCGTTCAATTGTAATCCCCTATGCTGGAGGTGGGGCCTGGTGGGGGTGATTGGATTATGGGGGTGGATTTCCCCCTCAGTGCTGCTCTCATCATAATGAGTGAGTGCTGGTTGTTTAAAACCATCTGGTGTAGCACCTCCTGCCCCTCTCTCTCTCTTGCTCCTTCTCTGGCCATGTGAAGTGCTGCTCTCTCTTTACCTTCTACCATGATTGTAAGTTTCCTAAGTTTTCCTCAGAAGCAGAATCCGCAATGCTTCCTGTATAGCACGGAGAACTGCTGGCCAATTAAACTTCTTTCCTTTATAAATTACCCAGTCTCAGGTATTTCTTTATAGCAATGTGAGAATGGACTAATACAGAAAGTTGGAACTGAGGAGTGGAGCATTGCTATAAAGGTACCTGAAAATGTGGAAGTGACTTTGGAATTGGATAATGGGTAGAGGTTGGAAGAGTGTGGCGGCTCAGAAGAAGACAGGAATACGTGGGAAAATTTGGAACTTCCTAGAGACTTGTTGAATAGTTGTGACCAAAGTGCCAATAGTGATATGGACAATGAAGTCCAGACTGAGGAGGGCTCAGGTGGAAATGAGGAACTTATTGGGAACTGGAGCAAAGATCACATGTGTTATATCTTAGCAAAGGACTGGGAGGCATTGTGACCCTGTCCTAGGGATCTGTGGAACTTGGAACTTGAGAATGATGATTTAGGGTACCTGGTGGAAGAAATTTCTAAGCAGTAAAGTGTTCAAGAATCAGCCTGGCTGCCTCTAACAACCCATGCTTATATGTGTGAGCAAATAAATGACCTGAAGCTGAAACTTATATTTAAAAGGGAAGCAGAGTGTAAAAGTTTGGAAAATTTGCAGCCTAGCCATATGGTATAAAAGAAAAAACCCACTTTCAGGGGAGGAATTCAAGCAGGCTGCTTGAATTGTATCTTAGAAATAACTAGAATAGATAACTTAGAAATTTGCGTAACTAAAAGGAAGGCAAATGCTGATAGCCAAGACAATGAGGGAAATGCCTCAAAAGTATTTCAGAGATCTTTGCTGCAGCCTCTCCCATCACAGGCCCAGAGGCCTAGAAGAAAATAATGATTTCATGGGCCAGCCAGGCCCAGGGCCTTGCTGCACTGTGCAGCCCCAGGACAAGAAGCCCTGCATCCCAACTGCTGTAGCTCCAGATGTGGCTCAAGGACATGAAGCCCTGCATCCCAACTGCTCTAACTCCAGATGGGCTCAAAGCCCAAAGGATTCATACGGTGCAAGCCATAAGCCTTGATGACTTCCACCTGGTGTTAAGCCTGTGAGTGCTCAGAATACAAGACCTGAGGTTTGGGAGCCTCTGCCTAGATTTCAGAGGATGTATGGAAAAGCCTGGATGTCCAGGCAGAAACCTGCTTCAGGGGCAGAGCCCTCAAAGAAAACCTCTACTAGGGCAGTGCAGAGGGGAAATGTGGGGTTGGAGCCCCTGCACAGAGTTCCCAGTAGGACACTGCCTAGTGGAGCTGTGAGAAGAGGGCCATCGTTCTTCAGACCCCAGAGTGGTAGATTGACCAGCAGTTTGCACCCTGGAAAAATTATAAACACTCAACACCAGCTCATGAGAGCAGCTGTGGGGGCTGAACCCTGCAAGACCCAGGGGTGGAGTTGTCCAAGGCCTTGGGAGCCCATCCCTCATACAGTGTGCCTTAGATGTGAGACATGGAGTCAAAGGAGATTATTTCGGAGCTTTAAGATTTAATGACTGCCCTGCTGGATTTTGGACTTGCATGGGGCCTGTAGTCCCTTTCTTTTGTCTGATTTCTCCCTTTTGGAACAGGAGTATTTACCCAGTGCCTGTATCCCCATTGTATCTTAGAAATAACTAATTTGTTTTCGATTTTACAGGTTCATGGGCAGACAGGACTAACCTTGTCTCAGATGAGACTTTGGACAGTGGACTTTGGAGTTAATGCTGGAATGAGTTAAAACTTTGAGGGACTGTTGGAAAGGCATAATTGTATTTTGCAGTGTAAGAGGAACATGAGATTTGGGAGGGGCCAGAGGTGGGATGATATGGTTTGGATCTGTGTCCCCACCCACATCTCATGCTCAATTGTAATCCTCAATGTTGGAGGTGGGGCCTGGTGGGAGGTGATTGGATCATGGGGGCAGATTTCCCCCTTAGCGCTGCTCTCATCATAGTGAGTGAGTACTCACAAGATCTGGTTGTTCAAAAGTGTGCAGCACCCCCTACCCTGCCCTTACTCCTTCTCTGGCCATGTGAAGTGCTGCTCTCTGCTTACCTTCCACTATGGTTGTAAGTTTCCTGAGGCATCTCCAGAAGCAGAAACTGCTATGTTTCCTGTAAAGCCTGCAGAATTGTGGGCCAATTAAACCTCTTTCCTTTATAAATTACCCAATCTCAGGTATTTCTTTATAGCAGTGGGAGAACAGGCTAACACAGGTAGTGAAACTATTCTGTATGACACTTGTATTAGTCCATTCTCGCACTGCTATAAAGAAATACCTGAGACTGGGTAATTTACAAAGAAAAGTTTAATTGCTCATAATTCTGCAGGCTGTACAGGAAGCACAGCAGCTTCTGGAGAGGCCTCAGATAACTTTCAATCTTGGCAGAAAGCAAAGGGAAAGCAGGTACATCTTACAATGGCAGAACAGGAGGAAGAGAATGGAGGGAGAGCCTACACACTTTTAAACAACCAGATCTCACGATAACTCTATTAAGAGGACAGCATTAGGGGGATGGTGCTAAACCATTAGAAATGGCCCCTGCAATAGAATCATCTCCCACCAGTCTCCACCTCCAGCATTAGGGATTACAATTCAACATGAGATTTGGGTGGGGACACAGATCCAAACCACATCAGTACTGTAATGGTGAATATATGTCATTCACCATTGTATGTATGTGTAAATTCATACAATGTATAACAACAAAGAGTGAACCGTAATGTGACCTATGGACTTTAGTTAATAATAATGTTTCAGTATTGCCTTATGAATGATTACAAATGTCCCACACTAATGCACTAAGATGTTAACAATAAGGGAACTGGAAGGGGTTGTGGGAGGGTTGCATGGGAACCCATAATTTCCACTCAGTTTTTCTGAAAAACTTAAAACTGCTCAAAACATAAGTCTATTAATCAAAAGAAAACAAAAAGATAGATCTGAAAAGCGTGTGGGAAGAAAGATGCCATGAGGGGAGACAGGGAAAGTATGACCAACACAAACATGAATCTTTCTAAGTAACCACATGGCATATTTCTGATGTGGTGTTGCCTAGCACCCAGGAGTCCAGCAGTTTAGTCTATCCATTAAACTTAAATGGATTTAAGTTACTGGTCAATTGAACAGCAGTCTGGTGTTCACCATCTTAGGACTACTAATGGTATCACAGATTGCCCTCTAAGGGAGTTAGGGGAAGAAGAAAAGAAGTTTTCAACTGAGTTTATAGGCAAGGAAGAGAAAAGCCCAGAAGCCTTTGTAGTACATAGCACCTGAACAGCTCTTCAAATAAAACTTTTGAAGTTCTGGAGTTGTAGTTAGAGCTGTCAGACTTGAGCAACCTTGAAATAGAATGATTATGAGATTTAAGGTGGTGGTTTGTGCTGCATTGACAGTATTTATCCCACTCATCTGTGTGCACGTGTGTGTGTGTGTGTGCGCGCGCGCGTGTGTATGAGCGAGAGAGAGAGATGGGAGACAGAGTGCCTGCCTGAGATCCAGAGAGACCAAAAGGAAGGATAGGTTATGTTCATCTTCACTAATTCCTTGAAGTGGCAGAGTCTTAACCTGATCTGGCTTTTCTTTTATGTTTATTTCATGGAACTACCGATATCTCTTAATCAACATGTGTTTGTACTCACATTTTTTAAGGCCACTGCCTGCTTCTTCCCCTTTTCACAGTGACATTTTTTTTTAAAAAAAGAAAATGCTGTTAATACATTCAAAATATTTCCTCTGTTGCCATGTTGCTGTTACATTGTTTACTAATTTTTTCTCCTCCTTCTTAATGGTATAACTATCCTCTTCTGGATAAATGGAGTCTAATAATATTCATCCTCTGCCATCTGGTTTATCACCAGCTTGGAGACACAGCTCTGGGATTTTAGGTAGCCTCAGTCTGAAATGACCCAAATATCGTAAGGGCAGTCAAAACAATAGAGTGATCAATTTTCACAACTTTGTACCAGACAAGTTTAGAAGGCAACTGCTACTTTTTGAAGAACAGAAAACACGTGAATGTTGTCTTATGGAGAACCAGAAGGCTAGGAGAGGATGTGGTTCTTGTCCCAGCCAAATGTGTGATCTTGAGAAAATGACTTAACTTGCCCAAGACTCAAAGGCTTTATATGTAAATTAAAGACTTTTTACTGCTGAAAGGCAGAGGACTGGACCTTTGTTCTGTCCATATTTGAGGTTCTGTCAGTACCAGAATATAAGAAACTCTACCCACCCACATTGATAGATTTTAAATTTCTCCAAGGCACAGCTGGGTCATATTTCCCTTGAATGCCCCCACAGCTCATGGCACACTATTAGTCATCTTAACAGCTACCCTTTGCTGAACAATTTATGAGCCATGTACCTGCCTGGGGACTCAAACTTGTTGAGCAGCGGTTATTAGGAGAAGAGAAGGAAGGGAGTAGGCCACAGAGTGGGGCCTACAGCCTACCCATGGGCCTCTAGCTCCTGAGAGCAGGCAGCTCTCTGGTGTTAGCATGCACTTCCCAGGATCTAAAGGAGAGTGGGAGGGAGACAAAGGCTTCAAGATGTTTCTGTCCTCAGGCCATGCCCCAGCACATACACAGCTTCAGGAGAGAGGCAGCTGGAAAACTGTGTCCATGGCAGAGGCAGCTGGAAAACAAGTTAAGTATTTATGTTTTTTGTTTTTTTCTTTTTTTCCTGAGACAGAGTCTCCCTCAGTTGCCCAGGCTGGAGTGCAGTGGCGCAATGCTGGCTCCCTCCCTCTGCCTCCCGGGTTCAAGCAATTCTCCTGCCTCAGCCTCCTGAGTAGATGGGATTACAGGCGTGTGCCACCTGCTCGACTAATTTTTGTATTTTTAGTAGAGATGGAGTTTCATGTCAGCCAGGCTGGTCTTGAACTCGTGGCCTCAAGAGCTCTGCCCGCCTTGGCCCCCCAAAGTGCTGGGATTACAAGCTTGAGCCACTGAGCCTGGTTCATCATTTTCTTCTAATACACATACAAAGCTGAGCTGTTGGGCTGCTTGGGTTGTGGATGGAGAAAAACATCAGAAAATTATCCAAATTAGGATGAAAAAGTTCAGTAAAAGGTGGGAGCAGAGATGGAGAGGGCAAGAGTGTGGGGGCAAGATGAGAGGGACTTTGGGGAGCAGCTGTCTTCATGACAGGCCTAGGGGAGAAGATCGTCCAACTAGGATTTGAGAGTGTTTCTTTGTGTGTTATGGGAGTGTGATTCCTCTTTCTGGGCTAACCCCCTGCCCTGAGACTTCCAGGAAATGTAAAATGATTCTTTAAGATATTTTACATTCAGATATTCTTATTTTCTGCCACCTGGTGCTAAAATGGGCTTAGGAATGGCCCAGGCTTAGGTTGAACTGGCAGGAAAAGCTTTTCTCAATAACCAGAATCAAGCGGCTCTGCAGACAGCCCTCAGTTTTCAAAGGATCTTGCCAATGGGAAGGATTATGCATAGTGATAGGCAGAGTTAATATGGAGCAAAGTCTTGCAGATGGTTGGAAATGCAGACCCAACAGATTCTTCCCTTATAAACAGTCCCGACAGCTTCTTCCCTCATCTCTAATGAATATTTACAAAGCACCTTCCCCTTCATTGTTCCACCTTTGTTCCCACGATAACCTATTGAACCAGGCATGGTAAACGAATACAACTCCTACTTAGTAGACAATGTTCAGTGACCTGCCCAATTCACGGAGCTAAGAAGGGCCAGACCTGGGCAAGAACCCAGGTCTTCTGACTCCATTTATCTTCATTTGTCTAGGCTCCTTGCCATCTCAATCTGTCTACCAACAGCAGCACCCCTTCATTCTACCTCCCTACACTCCCCTCCACCCCCTTGATCATCCCAGGCTTGAATATGGAAGTTGAGGTTTCAAGTCCAAGTGCAACAGGAAACATAATGGCTAAAAAGCCCAATATTTGCATGTTGCATGTATCTTAATGGGAGACATATAGCTTTTTCTTAGTAATGGGACCTGGGCTCAGTAAATTTGGGGTGATATAAGTTACCTACGCATTATAAAATCCAGGAAATAGGCCGGGCGCGGTGGCTCATGCCTGTAATCCCAGCACTTTGGGAGGCTGAGGCGGGTGGATCACGAGGTCAGGAGATTGAGACCATCCTGGCTAACACAGTGAAACCCAGTCTCTACTAAAAATACAAAAAATTAGCCAGGCGCGGTGGCGGGTGCCTGTAGTCCCGGCTACTTGGGAGGCTGAGGCAGGGGAATGGCGTGAACCCGGGAGGCGGAGCTTGCAGTGAGCTGAGATTGCGCCACTGCACTCTAGTCTGGGCGACAGAGCGAGACTCCGTCTCACCAAAAAAAAATAAATAAATAAAATAAAATAAAATAAAATAAAATAAAATAAAATCCAGGAAATAAACCACAAGATAAATACCTCACCCTTCCCCTTCTGCCACGCCTTACAATTAACCTGTTGTAGGAAATAACTGGAAGTGAGGGATTAGTCCCCTGAATACGTAGAACATTATCTTTTTTATTTTTATGTTTTAGAGACAGGGTCTGGCTCTGTCACCCAGGCTGGAGTGCAGTGGCATGATCATAGGTCACTGTAACCTCAAACTCCCTCAAGCATCCTTCCACCTCAGCTTCCTGAGTAGTTGGGAGTACAGGCATGTGCCACCATGCCTGGCTACATTAAACATTATCTTGACATTGCTCCCTAACCGTATAAAACAAAATACTTCAAAATCATCAAGGCATATTTGGAATTCTCCAAGCATATTCAAAGTAAGTATTTGTCTCAGGCCTGTTTAGTATTTCTATCAGCAACTTGAAAAGTAATGTGAAAGGAATGTTCGTAGATTGTTCATATGGCCAAAGTTGAGGGAGATGGCTCATTTACTGTGTGTAGTTATGGGGAGGCAAAGCTGTAATGCCAGGAATGGAGGCCACATCTTGAGCAGCTTCTGTGTTCATCCAACATCTGCACCTCTCAGGCCCTAGACCTGCTCATTTCCAAGCAGTTTCATCTTCTTGGATATCGTGACCACATCCTGGACCTTGCTATTACTCAGGACTGCTTCAGCTCATACACTTCCAGCATCATGCTCTCTAAGCACAGTCTTTCAGCTCTTGCTTTCTGACTCTCTATTTCACCTATTCTGATCTCATCCACTCCCTGTTGCTACCAGCTTCCTTTCTTTCTACGTTAGTGAGTCCACTTCCTACCTAGCTTCAAGTCAGAAACGTGGACATTCCCCTCCTATTCCCCTTACTATCCCAGACTTGAAATATTGAAGGAGTTCCGAATATACTACCTCACCCTTATGCCAGTTTGCCATAAGGATTGTTTTAAGCTGGAGGCAACTCAGAAGCAGTCAATGTAGAAAGAGCTTTCTGCCTTCCTCCTCTCTGTCTAAAAGCAGGACACACATTTCCCTTAGTGAAGGTGTTTCCCCTCCTCTTTCCCATATCAGAGAAGAACAACCCTATCACTGGAGACAGAAAATTGGCACTAAGACGGGTCCACACAAACAAACCTTACTAAAATAAAGCCCCAGCTGTCATTAGTTTCAGATCACCATCAGATCTCATGAGACTGATTCACAGTCATGAGAACAACACGGGAAAGACCTGCCCTCATGATTAAATTACCTTCCACCAGATCCCTCCCACAACATGTGGAAATTCAAGATGAGATCTGGAGACTGGGCACAGCGGCTCACACCTATAATCCCAAAACTTTGGGAGATTGAGGTGGGCAGATCACCTGAGTTCAGGAGTTTTAGATCAGTCTGACCAACATGGCGAAACCCCATCTCTAATAAAAACACAAAAAATTAGCTGGGCGTGGTAGCAGGTCTCTGTAATCCTAACTACTCAGGAGGCTGAAGCAGGAGAATTGCTTGAATCCAGGAGGCAGAGGTCGCAGTGAGCTGAGATTGTACCACTGCACTCCAGCCTGAGTGACAGAGTGAGATTCCATCTAAAAAAAAAAAAAAAATAAATAAATAAAAGATGAGATTTGGGTGGGGGCACAGCCAAACCATATCATCAGCGAAGCCCCACCTTCAGGCCAGGGAAGGCCTGAAGCCTAGAGGCCAGGCTGCCAGTCCTGGGGAATGGAAGGGGAACTTTTGGTGCTTTTTCTGGGGCCTGGCCATGGCTGCTCATGGATCAATCAGCATGGTTTTGAAGACCATAAAAACCCTGGACTCAGCCAGAGCAGGGGAGACGTCAGGATGACCAGCTGCAGAGAGGAGCTACCCTCTCCAGGGCCTCCTTTCTGCTGAGAGCTGTAGACAACAGGATAAGCAGCTGCAGAGAGGAGCTACCTTCTCTGCTGAGAACTGAACACTCATCAGAATGACCTGCTGCAGAGAGGACTACCCTACTGCAGGTCTCCTTTGAGTTGTTCTAATGCTCAATAAAGTTCCTCTTTGTCTTGCTCACCCTCCACTTGTCTGCATACGTCATTCTTCCTGGACATGGGAAAAGAACTTTGGCAAAAGTGCCACTAGCACTTTTTTCAGCCAGAGAAGCAACACCCTGAAGACTCCGTAACATCAGGAACCTGACTAATAAATACATGATGATTGAATAAATGTTTGAAACAATGTCACAGGAAGACAATCAAGGAATCTCCTAGTATAATTGAATTGTATAGCAGGGCAGGAAGAGTTTATCTAGTCCTGAGGATGTTTGGCCTGGAGAAAAGAAGATTTAGGGAGGATAGAAAAAGTGTCTGCAAGCATTTGAAAAGCTGCCATGTAGAGGAAGGGAGGCATGTTTTCTGGTGCCCCTGAGCAATGAACGTCAACAACAGTTTGGGAAAGGTGGCAGGAGACAATGTGTGTAGTTGGAAAAAGTTGCAGAGCAACTTACAAAAAAGAAAATGCAGCAAATCTTTTTGTCTAGTGGGAATTGGTGGGTGTCAGAGTGAAAAAGGCACAGTTTGGTAAGGTGGGAAAAACTCTGAGTCATAGGAAGACTGGTGTTGGTTGACAATAAGAAAGTATATTCCATCCTCTAGGGAAGAGGGTCACTCAACACAACCGAGACTGCTTTTTTTTTCTTGGTTTTGGACAGAGTCCCATGTAGGGTCGTGAGACTGGATCAAAGGTCTCTGAAACCCCTTTATGCTTTCAGAGTCAGACCTGTCTTCTCTGATCACTCTGTCTCTCCCTTGCCTCCAGTTCTCTCTCCAGAGTCAGTTGATCTCTTGTTTCTGGGCCCCTGAAGTCCTTCCCCAGTTTAGATGACATGGCCACTGATCATGGGTGCTGGGTGTGCCACTCAGCTCTCCCTTCTGGCCATAGGCGTTCACCTTTCCCCAGCTCCAGCTGCAGTGGTGTTGGCTGTGGGTAAATGGCTCATGGCTGGGCTCACAGCTGAGTCCCTCTCCTGAATTTGCCTCTGTGGAAGGAAGCTGCCTCACTCAACCCAAGTTTTCACCCCTCCCTCAAGGACAGCTCTCATCCAATGACAGATCTATGCTGAAGGAAGAAGAGCTCCTTGCCTCCATTTGGGACATTTCCACAGCATCTTCATATGGGTTCTGAACCCACTGTTGCCAACTGCATCACCATTCAACTTCTCCCTCTGCCTAGTTTGGCTTCTCTCACTCCCTCCCCAATATGTGTAGTTCCTGGGAGCATGACTCCACACTATTCCTTTCTAACGGTGCCTTAGCAAAGTATCACAAGCTGGGTGGCTTAAAACAACAGAAACATTATAGTACAGTTGTGGAGGTTAGAAGTCTCAAAGCAAGTCACTCACAGGGCCTTGCTCTCTCTGAAGACTCTGGGGGAGAATCTTCTCCATGCCTGTCTCCCAGTTTCTCGTGTTTCCAGCAAGTCTTGGTGTTGCTTGGCTTGTAGATTCATCATTCTAACCTCTGTCTGCAGTATCACATGATGTCCCCCATGTATATGTGTCTGTATCCACATTTCCTTCTTATCAGGATATCAGTTAGGCCACCCTAACCTAGTATGAATGCATCTTAAGTACATCTGCAAATAACTTGTTTCCAAATAAGGCCACATTCACAGGAATGGGAGTTAGGACTTCAACCTCTTACCAGGAAGAAGGGAATCATAGCCACCCAACAGGTTCACCTTGCCCATGGCCTAGACAAAACTAAATTGTCAAAACAAGGGAATTGCAATAGAGAAAGAGTAATCCATGCAGACGTGACTGTGCAGGAGATTGGAGTTTTATTATTTCTCAAATCAGTTTCCTGGAGCATTCAAGGATCAGAGTTTTTAAGGATAATTTGCTGGGTGGGGGGCCAGTGAGTCGGGAGTGCTGATTGGTTGGGTCAGAGATGAAGTCATAGGGAGTGGAAGCTGTCCTCTTGTGCTGAGTCAGTTCCTGGGTGAGGGCCACAAGACCAGATGAGCTAGTTTATCAATGTGGGTGGTACCAGATGATCCATCATGTGCAGAGCCTGCAAAATATCTCAAGCACTGACCTTAGGCTTTACAATAGTGATGTTATGCCAAGGAGCAATTTGAGGTGGGCCAGACTCCAGACTCTTGTAACCGCCAGCTGTATGACTCCTAAACCATAATTTCTCATCTTTCGGATAATTTGTTAGTCCTACCAAGGCAGTCTAGTCCCTAGGCAGGAAGGGGATTTGTTTTGGGAAAAGGCTGTTATTGTCTTTGTTTTAAAGTTAAACTATAAACTAAGTTCCTCCCAAAGTTAGTTCAGCCTATGCCCAGGAGTGAACATGGACAGCTTGGAAGTTAGAAACAAGATGAAGTTGTTTAGGTCAGATCTCTTTCACTGTCTCAGTTATAATTTTGCAGTGGCAGTTTCAGGATCCTTGGTTTTTAGTCTTACTTGGAAGACAGAATTCTGCCAAGCAACTAATTTACTTAAAAAAGAGAATTTATTGAAGGAAGACAGAGAGCAGAGAGTTTATTTAGAGAGCCAGGACACTCTGAAAGGTAAGCCTGAGCAGGCTGCTGAAAGAGAGTGAGCCAGCAGCAGCCCCAGAACTCTGCGCTGGGTTTTTATGATGTTGATTTTTTGTTGTTTTCTTGATGTTCCCACCTCTCTCTTAACTCTCTGCCTTTTTCCTTTGTCTAGTTTTCCTGCTTCTGCCTTAAGTCCCTGCTTTTTCCATACCTAGTTCCTACCCCAGGCTTGTGGGACCCTCCCTTACCAATGGTGCACGCGTGTGGGTTCTGTGTTGGATCTGGATTCTACCCAATGGCTGCATTGCTCAGTACTGCCACTCAAAGAATGTTGTACAGTGGTCAACATTATTGTGCCTGCATTTCTCTTTGGAATTTCTCCTTTGCCCTATCAGCATGTAGCTAGTGACAATCTGACAGGTGAACTGAAGAGTGAGCGATTACTGGGGTCTTAAGGGGTGTTCCTTTTTGCCAAAGTATTTTCCCTCCTCTCTACTCACATCTCTTATGCATGTTTTGGGTGATCTCTGGGGTGTGAGATTTTCCAGGCCTCCCTTTTCTCAGGGGCTCCCCCACCTGCTCATGTCTAGCTATCTGCCTACTCTAACAAATCTATCTTTTGAGAGGGTACCATTCAACCCAAAACACCAACAAATTATCTGCTTGCCGATCTCCCTCTCAGAATCTGTTTTCCAGGAAATCCGATCTGTGATACCACTCAAACCCTAGTTTTCTTGTGATTCTGGATTCTACACCCACAGCCATGACTCACCTTTAGCCTGGAGGCTAAAGGAACTCCATCTTGGATGCTACTCTGCCATGTTGACTTTTTTTTTTTTTTTGAGACAGAGTCTCACTCTGTTGCCCAGGCTGGAGTGCAGTGGCATGATATCTGCTTACTGCAACCTCTGCTTCCCGGGTTCAAGTGATTCTTCTGTCTTAGCCTCCCAAGTAGCTGGGACTACAGGTGCACGCCACCAGGTCCAGCTAATTTTTGTATTTTTGGTAGAGACAGGGTTTCACCATGTTGGCCAGGATGGTCTCGATCTCTTGACTTCGTGATCTGCCTGCCTCGGCCTCCCAAAGTGCTGGGATTACAGGCATGAGCCACTGCTCATTTTTTTTTTTTTAAATCATAAAGGTAATTCATGTTCATTAAAGGGAATTTGGAAAATAGAAAAGACCAGATAGAAGAGAAGTCGTAATAATTTTGAGTACAGAATCTCTAAAAAATGGATATGCTGCAATTTATATGACCACTCATCTGTTGTTGAACGTTTAGGTTGTTTCTGTTTTTTCACTATTATGATGCTGCTATGAATATCATTGTGCCTAAAAGTTTTTTTTCTACATTTAGAATTTCATTAAGATTGATGTCCACAAGTGTTAAAGGAGATGAAGCTTTTCCCCCTAAAGTAACATTTTTTCTCATTATAAAATAGTACATGATTGTTGTGCACACTGGGGGAAGGGGGATGGACTTTCTTTTTATTTCCAGAAGCTGCCTTCAAGTTCTTTCCTGCCTCAGGGCCTTTGCATTAACTGTATCCTCTGCTGGAAATGGTCTTCTCCCTGATGTTCCCATGGTTGGATCCTTCCATCTTTCAGACTTAGCTGCCACCACCTCAGAGAGGTTTTCCTTGACCTGACATTCAGAGGCACTGGTCAACTCTGTCTATCAAATCATTCTATTTAACATTTCTTGGAATGATCAGCTTCTGAATTTTTTCTTGCTTATTTGGCTATTTTCTGTCTCTCGCCAAGGCAACAAGAACCTAGTCTGTCTTATGCAAAAACCATAGCCTCAGCACCTCGCACTGTGCCCAGCATATAGTAGCTGCTTCATTAACGTTTGCAGAATGAATGACCTTCAGATCACAGGTCCACAGGCTACTCACCAGGGGTTCGTGCCCCTTCCTTCTTTCCTTCTCAATGGAATTTGAAGCACTTACTGGTGTCAAGGAAGCAAGTCTATCTCCCCTTTCCACCTTCTATGAGTTTCCTTTGGCCACTCAGAAGCTGACTCACTGTGGCTATAGGAGAAATAGTACTGGACTTTCAGAATTTCACCCAGTGAAAAAGAAATGTAGCATATGAGGAATTGTTCAAAGTATTAGGTTGGTGCGAGTTTACTGACAAACTCAGTGTATGCTTTAAGATTAATTAAAAGTTTATTTGTAATTTTAATTTGGTATTAAATTTGGTAAAAAAAACTAGGTTACCTAGTTTTTTCAAGAAAGGTCTGAAGTTGGGGTCATTAATAAACAGGTTTCCCCTTTGTTGAGGCTTTGGTCAACACTTTTCCAGCTGTGCGGAATGATTTTTGGTCCAGTTACACTAAAAATAAGAATTCTGAATTTGGCTACGGCTATTTATGCTGTACCCAGTCTGTTCAAAGATAAACACTAAATGAGGTAAAGACTCAATTTTAACTGCTTAATAAATCTTAATAAATCTTAATAAATCTTTAAGTAATGGTATAATATTTACTAAAAGTGGCAAATATTGATGAGCGGTAAAGTAAACATTACTTAGACTAGCAGTATAGCTAGGCAGTCATGAGTTGAATAAAACAGACGGTGACTGCGGAAAGATTGAAGAGTACACAAGAAGACATTTAATAAACCTCCAACCTGAAAATTGACATCCATTAATTTTTTATAAAAATATTTTTAGAGGGTTGGGTTTCATCCCTGTTTTTCTTTATCAGAAGGAGGGCTTCAGGAAGGTTGTAGTGAAAATATCAATTTCCTTTCAAAGTCCTCTAAATGATAGTATTAGATATGGGAACTCTAGTTTAGTACTTGTATAAAGTCTATAAAGTTATGTGACCCTCTTATACCCATATCTGGGGTCCCTTAATAGAAACCTTGTTTCCTTATTCAAAGTTTTCAGAGGAGTTCAGTACTAGGACTATTTAAAGAAATCACTCGGCTGAACATTGCAAAGTCAAATTGACTGCTGCTGTCATCAAAGATGAAGCTTGGCTGAAATCTCAGCATTTTGTTTGCCTTGAGATTTCATGAATTATGCCCACACTTGGCATAGTATCACAAACACACTAAGCATGCAAGAGTACTTGTTGAATGAATAAATGGTTTTGTATGCACTCTGTATTGATGTCTGGCATATGGAATCATGCCATATTTTAAGGTTTTCATTTCTGTAAGCCGTTGCCATCCAGATTCTTCTCCACCAGAGCCTTGTATTTGGTTGTGCTGGTCTACTTACTGTTTCTGAGGCGTTATGCACACTTGCCCTCTGTTCCCTTGATCACACTGGACACTCTTCCTATTTTCTTCCCTCTGTTTGCCTCAATCTTATCCCCCTTTCAAGATGGTAGGTCAAGCCTGAGATCTCATGAAACCCTCCTCAGTCCACAGTGATTTATACTTCTTTTTTTTTTGAGTCGGAGTCTCCCTCAGTCGCCCAGGCTGGAGTGCAGTGGCGCGATCTCAGCTCACTGCAAGCTCCGCCTCCCGGGTTCATGCCATTCTCCTGCCTCAGCCTCCCAAGTAGCTGGGACTACAGGCACCCGCCACCACGCCCGGCTAATTTTTTGCATTTTTAGTAGAGACGGGGTTTCACCGTGTTAGCCAGGATGGTCTCGATCTCCTGACCTAGTGATCCGCCCGCCTCGGCCTCCCAAGGGATTTATACTCTATCTCTCCTTTGCTGCTTTTTTATTCCCTCACTGGTCTCCTGTTATGGATCAGAAGAATCATGTACCATCAATGTCAATCCAGCTTCTAATCATCCAGGAACATTTACGAAGAGTGGCTGGATTAATGTCCTAAGGAGGCTATAACAATGTACCACCACCAACTGGGCGGGGTGGGAGGGGGCTTAACCAGCAGCAATTTATTGTCTCATAGCTCTGGAGACTGGAAGTCAGATCAAGGTGTTGGCAGGGTTGGTTCCTTCTGAGGGCTGTGAGGGGGAATCTGTTCCGTGTCTCACTCCTCACTTCCGGTGCTGGCCATCTCTGGCATTCCTTGGCTTGTGGAGAGAGACTCACCACACTGGCTGCCTTCACCTTCACAGGGTGTTCTCCCTCCCTGTGTGCATGTTTGTCTCTGTGTCCAAATTTCCTCTTTTTATACAGACACCAGTCATATTGGCCTAGGGCCCAATCTAATGACCTCATTTTCCAGTTAGGTCTGTAAAGACCCTATTTTCCAATTAGGCCTGTAAAGACCCCAATTAGGTCACATTTGAACTACTGGAGGTTAGAACTTCAACATATCTTTTCTGGGGGTAGACAATTTGACCCATGACAGTGGCCCATGCAAGAAGGAGCTTCATTGCAAATTTATCCTGGTGCATCAAAGCGTTTGCTCCTGTGGTTTTTGGTTTGGGGCTCAAAGGTGAAACACTGTAAGTTATTTTCTCTGTGGCTCCTTAGTACCCATTGCCTGTGCTGCCCTAACAGTGGTTTCATGTTTCAGCTGCTTTAGAGGATGAAAACCTATAGCATTAGGATGACCTTCTTGGGGCTCTGGAAGTGATTTTGTGTGCAAAATATTAATTTTATTTACAAAGATTACACTATTTATCATTAAAAATCTTTAATGGTAAAGATTTTAAGATGTTATAAAGTAACTTCTTAGTTTTATTTATGAAGATTAACCACTATTAGTTGTTAGGCCATAGAATATAAATGGTAAGAGTGTGGGCTTTAGATCCAGACAGCCCAGGTTCAAATCCCTGTTCTGCCTCTTACTAGATGTGCAACCTAAGGCAAACTTCTTAACCTCCCTGTGCCTCAGTATCTCCATCTACACAATGGAGATAATGCAAGCCCTAGCCTCATAAAACCATTGTGCAGATTAAAAGATTGAGTACACATAAAGCTCATAGCACAGCGTCTGGCACAGTGCTCAACAAACGGTAGCTACTGGTATACACACCTTCTATATGTCCCTGCCTGTGCTCAGTGCTAGGTCTACAAAGGTGAAGACACAGTTTCTGTCCTTCCAGAGCTTGAATTATGAAAGAATTTATAAATATATGGTTCCTTCTGAGGGCTGTGAGGGGGAATCTGTTCCGTGTCTCACTCCTCACTTCCGGTGCTGGCCATCTCTGGCATTCCTTGGCTTGTGAAGAGAGACTCACCGCAGCACTTAGAGAGGCCGAGGCAGTTGGATTGCTTGAGCTCTGGAGTTTGAGACCAGCCTGGTCAACATGGCAAAACCCTGTCTCTACAAAAAAATATTTAAAAATTAGCTGGATGTGGTGGTGTACACCTGTAGTCTCAGCTACTTGGGAGGCTGAGGCAGGAGGATTTCTTGAGCCTGGGAGGCAGAGGTTGCAGTGAGTTGAGATTGTACCACTACACTCTAGCCTGGGTGACAAAGTGAGACCCTGTCTCCAAAAACAGAACAAAACAACAACAACAAAAACACTACAAAAGCCAGAGCCATATCAGGGAGGCAGACAGAATGAAAACCTGCCTGTGTGGTCTACCAAGTGAAGTGGAGGCAAGGGTTCACCACTCTTTCTAGAAACTTGGTAATGAAGAAAGAGAGATACAACTTCATTATTGGAGGAGGAAGAGTAGAGAAAGAATTCTTAAATCTATAATTTTCATTGAACATGGGGTTCGTATCTTTATATATTTATAGTCCCCCAAATATTAGCAGGTTGAATTCAACGTGGGTTAAATAGGTTTGAAATTGGGAATGCACAAAACTGCCTTCCATAGGAAATGGAGAAATCCCACCAAAATCTACTTAATCTACATTGTATCTGTGGGGCAAAATGGTGCCAGTCTTGCTGTAGAATCTTCCTCAGTGTGAAGCTCACTGGTGTATAGAATCTGTCACCAGAGAAGACCCATTACTTATTTCTATGAGGATCCTTAAGAGCATCATTATGGGGAATACCAAGCACAAACAGAACCCTTTACAGGTAGACTCATTCACTGTGTAGAACTCAATGTCATATAGAGTCTGCCAACATATTCCTATAAGAAAATAACCTCTTAGCATTCCAACCAGCTTTTGACTGGAGCACATCTCCATCTCCTAGATTCCAAGTGTTGCTTCCATGGGCTTGTGTCCCTGGTGGGATTGTGCCTTTACAATGAGGAAGAGGAATGTAATTGCCCAACAGGTTCTTCTTGCCCATTGCACAGACAAAACCAATTCGCTGACACCATGTTAGTGCAGTAGAGAAAGAGTTTAATTAATGTAGAGCTAGCCAACTGGAAAGACTGGAGTTATTACTCAAATCATGAGAACTCAGAGGCTAGGGTTTTTATGGATAATTTGATGGGCAGGGGGCTAGAGAATGGCTGCTGCTGACTAGTTGGAGATGAAATCATACAGGTATGGAAAATGGTCTTCATGCACTGAATCTGCCTGTGGGTGGGGGCCACAGAACTTGTTGAGTCATGAATCACTGGTCCAGATGGGGTCAGCTGGTTGCCAGAATGCAAAAGTCTGAAAACCATCTCAAAGACCAACCTTAGGTTCTACAATAGTGATATTACCTATTGGAACAACTGAGGAAGTCACAGATTTTGTGATCCCTGGCTGCAGGACTTCTGAGTGGTAAGGGATGATAGAAATTATGCCTACATTTTAGCAGAATTCAGGCTCTTCCCACAATCCTAATTTTGTGGTCTTTGATTAGCTTTGCAAAGGTAGCTTCAGTCTCTGAACAAGGAGGGGATTAATTTTTCTGTTTTTTTTTTGAGACGGAGTCTTACTCTGTCACCCAGGCTGAAGTGCAGTGGTACAATCTCAGCTCACTGCAACCTCTGCCTCCTGGGTTCAAGTGATTCTCCTGCCTCAGCCTCCTGAGTAGCTGGGATCACAGGCACCTGCCATGACGCTCCACTAATGTTTCTATTTTTTGGTAGAGATGGGGTTTCACCATAATGGCCAGGCTGGTCTCAAACTCTTGACCTCAGGTAAGCCACTCGCCTCAGCCTCACAAAGTGCTGGGATTACAAGTGTGAGCCACCATGGCCGGCCAAGAGAATTAGTTTTATGGAGGGACTATTAGCATCCTTGCTTCAAAGTTAAACTATAAACTAAATTCCTCCCATGGTTAACCTGGCTTATGCCCAGGAATGAGCAAGGATAGCCAGTCTGTGAAGCAAGATGGAGTCAGCCATGCTAGATTCTTCTGACTGTTACAATCTTTGCAAAAGTGGTTTCAGGAATGAAAGCATAACATAAGAAGACAAGAGGATGAGGGAAGCAGGACTGATGTGTGTCTGTGTATATATACACATTTTTTTTTTTTTTTTGATAGAGCCTCGCTTTTGTTGCCCAGGCTGGAGTGCAATGGCATGATTGTGGCTCACTGCAACTTCTGCCTCCCTGGTTCAAGTGACTTTCCGGTCTCAGCCTCCCGAGTAGCCAGGATTACAGGCGTGTGCCACCATGCCTGGCGAAATTTTGGGGTTTTTTTTTTTTTTTTTTGAGACGGAGTTTCACTCTGTTGCCCAGGTGGGAGTGCAGTGACACAATCTTGGCTTACTGCAAGCTCCACCTCCTGGGTTCATGCCATTTTCCTGCCTCACCCTTCCAAGTAGCTGGGACTACAGGCGCCTGCCACCACGCCTGGCTAATTTTTTTGTATTTTTAGTAGAGACGAGGTTTCACTGTGTTAGCCAGGATGGTCTCAATCTCCTGACCTTGTGATCTGCCCATCTCAGCCTCCCAAAGTGCTGGGATTACAGGTGTGAGCCACCATGCCCAGCCTGATGTATATATTTTAAAATTATTATTATTCTTGTTTGAGACAGATATCTTACTATGTTGCCCAGGATGGTCTTGAACTCCTGACCATAAGTGATACTTCTGCCTCAGCCTCCCAAAGTACTAGGTCTCCTTCTGTTCCTCAGACTGACATGCAGTGGCACGATCATAGCTCACTGTGACCTCACACTCTTGGGCTCACACAATCCTCCCAACTCAGCCTTCTGAATAGCTGGGACTACAGGTATGTGTCACCATGCTGGTTATTTCTTAAAATTTTTTGTAGAGACAGGGTCTTGCTATGTTGCTTAGGCTGGTCTTAAACTCCTGGGCTCAAGACATCCTCCCACCTTGGCTTTCTCAAAGTGCTGGGATTATAGGCATGAGCCACTGCACCCAGCCAGGACTGACAAGATTTGAAAATTGTATGTGCTTTGCACTTTGACTCTCATGATAATCTGGAGTAGTGGTTCTTATTTTATCATTTTTAACAATGAAGAAACTGAGGTATGATTGTAAAATATTGGCCAATTGTAGATCCACTTACCAAAATAATAATACCTAATAATGAAAGCATTACACTTAGTGGTGTGAGGGAGCCAGCCCAATGCAGCTCACAAGATCTGATTGTGGTATCAGTTCCCAACTCTGCATCTGGTGACATCTTGTTGGCAGCTTGAAACTGGCCACCATGAGAGCATTTACACCATGGAAATAGACACATGTTACAAATGCTTTTTCTTCATAGAACCAATTGTTAAATGTCTGCTGGCACACTATTCGCTATAATCTAAATGTGGGGTGCAATGTTAATTAAATGTAATTGCTCATTGAAGAGATAGTGGCAACCTAGTTGGAGGCAGAGGGGCAGTGGGGATTGTGCAGAATTCCAATGGCCTGGGTTAGGCAATGCTATCTAAGTGTGTCATCTGTAACTGCTAGGGGTGTAATTTCCTCTTTCATCTCCACTTCCTTCCCACTTTCCCCATATGCGGCTCAAGCTTGTGG
Organism: Papio anubis; assembly: GCF_008728515.1. Lineage (NCBI taxonomy): Eukaryota > Metazoa > Chordata > Mammalia > Primates > Cercopithecidae > Papio > Papio anubis. The sequence goes on along the minus strand of NC_044981.1, from coordinate 102,209,092 downwards.
TGTGAGATGCGTGACTTCCTTAAGATACAATTGAGAAAGTAGGCTGTTTGGGAAGCAGGCTGGTGATCTGTTCTATGGAGAAGCGAAAGGGGTAGCTTGCTTAGAGATTGAGAACCATGGTCGCCATCAGAAAGGACTGAGTAGGACCTTTGTCCCAGGAAAAGACTAAACAAGGAATTAATATGTTCTCCCCATGTGGGGTCTAGACCTACGAAGGTTATTTATTTACTTGTGTATTTATTATACCCAGTTCTCTTACAAAAAGAAAAACTTCAGTCTCTCTTCTGCTGGATTCTGGATGCCGAAGAGTGGGATGTTGGTCTAGAAATTCAATATGTTTTACATATTTGTACATTTCTAGATACTGTCAATATCATCTTTTCCCTTTTCTTTATTTCCTGGGTTAGTCATTTTAATACTGCAGCTAGTGTCTGGGAAGCCACCATTCAAAACAAAAGCTAAGATCTTTAAAATAATTTACATTTAACTACTTGGTTCCCTCACTCCTGTCTCATCCTCTGCCCACCCATGATCATCTTCCTCCTGAATCCCATGTTCCTCATACCCTTGCTTTCCTTTTCATAGAGTTTTATTGCACGTATTCCTAAAAAGCATATATTTTTATTGTAGTTATCCTAAATGTTATGAAAAGGGAGTGGATAATATTGTATGTAATCTTTTGGCACTTTAATTTTTAGTTACCATTTATTAAACCAATGAGATTTGTCCAATTATTTGGTTCATTCATTTTGCCTGCCATCTAAATGTTTTACCAAAAGTCTTTTGTACATTTTAATAACAAATAGTTTAGATTTAAAAAAGTAATGTAATTGTCAAAAGGAAATTCACGTGTATTAGCAGATTTAAAAATAAGATTTGTATAATGCTTTGGTGGGAAGTAATATTGCCCCTTTCCTCTTAATGCCCAAAATTTTCAGATCCTGAATTTTTGATGCCCAGTTGTATTAGTCTATTTGCGTGTGGCTAGGAAGAAATACCCAAGACTGGGTAATTTATAAAGGAAAGAGGTTTAATTGACTCACAGTTCCACGTGGCTGGGAAGGCCTCAGGAAACTTACAATCATGGCAGAAGGGGAAGCAAACATGTCCTTCTTCACATGGCTGCAAGAAAGAGAAATGCTAAGTGAAGTGGGGAAAAGCCCCTTATAAAACCATCAGACCTCATGAGAACTCACTCACTATCAGGAGAACAGCATGGGGGAACCGCCCTGATGATCTGATCCCTTCCCTTGAGGTCCCTCCCACAACACGTGGTGATTACAATTTGGATTACAATTCAAGATGAGATTTAGGTGGGGACACAGAGCCAGACCATATCACCTGTGTTAACACTTTAATGCATTCCCTTTTCTCTTTGCTTTCTAATCAAGAAGTCAAGCTTAATGTAGGTATTTATGTAAAGTGTAACACACCAGAAATAACTTGAAGGGTAGTATAACAACATTCTGCATGATTTGTATAAAGTTTACATTTTAAAGATACCAAGGAACCTTTCAACTTTATATTTGATTATACTTTGCAAAACATTATACATCTTAGAACAACTGAGCACCCAGTATTTTCTCTCACCTTAATCTACCATGGTTCTCCAACTCCCAACCGAATCTGTACTACTACATTGTTTAGGTCATTAAAATTTCTAAATCATCTTAACTCTTTTATTTGCTGTTTTAAATATTTGTGTTTGGTAAGGTATACACAAATGTTCTTCTTCATTTGTAATTCAAAACAGCATTTTACAGAGTGCTCAAGCAAATCAGTGCTGAAAAAAATTTTCCTGATATCTATGGTAACCTGTGGAGAACTGTCTGAAAGGACTCTCTGGGGCCTCTAGGCTTTCCTAGAAACCCAGTTACTTTAGGTTGGCTGTCCTCATGACCCCTGCCCAGGAAAGGCGTGAGGCCTGACTAGTCCCCCAAGGAGCCAGCCCTTTCCCGAGGCACCGCCCTCCCAAGGAGACACATCCACATGGCATGGAAACTTTTCAGTAAATGCTCAAAAGTGAGAGCTGACTCCCTTACCTTGGATGGGACATTCAGGGATGGTGAGAGATAAGAAGTTTCTAGGAAGAAAAGAAAGGGGAAGTGAGAAGATAAAAGTCTTCAGATAAGAAGCAAATGAGAAAAGCATTTTCTGCCAAATTGTGAAAAGTGAAAGAAATGAAAGCAAGCTTGCTTTGGAGCCAGAACTAAACACCAGGCAAAAAGAAACGACATTTGCCCTAAAGAGTTTTGTAACAGAAAAAACTCAAAGGTAATCCATGATATTGGTCCAGGGATGCCTAGAACAAGGTCTGCTTAGGTGACTGGAAAAGACACCTGCCCCTGTGATGAAATTTCAGAGGCTCCAGGAAGGTTCCCTGACCCCCAAATGCCTCAACTGTTTGGTTTATGACCTGCACAAAGGCCTGAGACTGAGAGGCTCGTGGGATAGAGATCCAGCTTGCTCTCCACTAGTTAACCTGTGTCCTAGGGCTGCTTTCAGCAGGAGGAGGGGGGACACCTGTGTCAAGTGCTGTGTGTGCCCAGAGGAGGCCTCTTTCTAATCCCTATGAAGCTCTCCAATTTCAGAAAAGTAATTCATAAATGTTTTAATTTAAATTAATTTGGCACTAACTGTTTTGATTTAATTTAATGTAACTTAATTTAGGAGAGCTAAGTAATTAAACATGAGGCCAAAGTACATAAGAAAGTGGCAGTCTTTTATTGCAAATATGCATACACTCTCGGATGAGGTTCTCTGGTCCTCAGGTGTAGGGGGCCAGGGAAGTCGCGCCGGCGCTCTCGGGTGATGTTCTCCGGTCCACAAATGCGGGGGCCGAAGAAGTCACGCTGGCTCCTGCCAGTGGCAGACTTTTATGCATTGGTACTGGAAGGGGGAGGGCAGTGGGCAGGATAAGGGCATGATAGGGGCGTCTCCATAGGCGTGGCTGGGTAAGTTTTGATCTCTTCGGATTGACATCACCTGGAGCATGCTCGGTTGATCTGCATCTTCCCGCGCGCGGGAAAGTTGGTGAGGAAGAACCCGGAAGCAATATGGATTATGCCTTCTTGTTCACCTTCCTCCATCTTGTCCTTTCTCCTTCACCCAAACAATAAAGAATGGGTCATCCCACTCATTTATTATGGGCAGAACCACGAGACCAGGTTGCTGAAGGGGATCTTGAATTTACTCTGCAATGTTGCCCAGGGAGGGCATGGAGCTGAGAAATGAGGAGAGAAGTTAAGCAATGGAAGCAAGAGCAGCTGGGGCCTGCCAGGACTGAGCTGAGGATGTTCATGATTGGCTTCCATTTGGAACTGAGGCTGCCCACGGCTTACCATTGAGAGAAGGCCACACCAAGGCCTAGGAACAGCCAGCTATGGGCAGATCAGGCCAGCATCTCCTAAACCAGCCTGTACCTCCACTTCTCTGTGCTGATTTTCCTTCTACTCTCTCTAAAGCTTATTAAAGTTTCCCCAAGACTCTACCAATTCCAGCTTATTAGAGCAATAAACAGTGGAGTATTGGGTCATGGTGGAGGCAAGGGGACACAGGATGAATCGAGGCTTGTAGGTACTGCTAGCTTTCCCTACTTGCTGAAGTTCCTCTGGAAATCATCATTATCATCATCATTTTTTTTTTCCTTTTTTTTTTTGAGAAAGGGTTTTGCTCTGTAGCCCAGGCTGGAGTGTCGTAGTGCAAACATGGCTCACTGCAGGCTTGACCTTCTGGGCTCAAGCGATCCTCCTGCCTTAGCCTCTCAAGTAGCTGGGACCACAGTTGTCAGGCACTATACCTGGTTAATTTCTTTGATTTTTGTAGACTGGGTCTTGCCATATTGCTCAGGCTGGTCTCTATCTCCTGGGCTCAGGCAATCCTCCTGAGGCCTAAAGTGCTGGGATTACAGGCACTTTTTATTAAGGGAGAGGCTATGTCAGCTCTCTTTTCAGACTGGAGAATGCCTTTTTCAGGGCTTTTTGATGGTGCTGTGCCATTGAATACTTCCAACTTGGAATAATCATTGAGTGATGACTTTCCTCAAAGGTTTAAGAAAAATTACATTAAAATAAATAAGCAGGCCATGTACAGTGGCTCATGCCTATAATCCCATCACTTTGGGAAGCCAAGGTGGGAGGATCGCTTGAGCCCACGAGTTCAAGACCAGCCTGTGCAAAAAAGCAAGATTTTCTCCCCACAATATTTAAAAATTAGCCAGATGTGGTGGCACTCACTTATAGTACTAGCTACTTGGGAGGCTGAGGCAGGATGGCTTGAACCCAGGAGTTCAAGGCTGCAGTGAGCTGTGATCATGACACTGCACTGCAGCCTGGGCAACAGAGCAAGACCCCGCCTCAAACAAAACAAACAAAATAACAAAACAAAACAAAAACTGGTTGGGAATACCTACAATATTAGAAATACAGCAGTTATTATTTCTAGGTTCCTGGGCTGTAAGGCTTTCAAGTTTTTTCCGCATGCTTTTCTTCATTTTCTAAAATGTAAATTAAAGATGTTTCCAATTCACTTTCCTGTCAGATTAAAGTCTCAGGTTTTGCCTTTAAGGTTTCATTTCTAGAAGTGGTTCAGAATATAAATGCTGAAGTTAGCTCAGTTGCAGTAACTGGGGACTTCCTCTAGTCTCTGGCCGTTCGTGTGGAAGCTGTGTTGTCATTTCTTTCCTTTTATTGTCTTAAGCCATCACAGAGACACCTGACTACCTTGGCAAAGAAGCGTAACAGGACAACTATTGTCTCTCAAGAATTTTAGCCAGGATTTCCCCAGTCTGCTCCTCATTTTTGTGATTTTGTTGGTTCCTTCGATGAGAACTTTTTCTTGAGGTTTTAGGCAGACTTAATTTAAAGCATTGATCTCATCACACTTTTTTAGCTTCTGGTTAAAAATAGAACATCTCACATAATTCTCAAGGAAAATCAGCTCTGTCAAATCTCATTGCTAATTCACAAAGGGCACTTGACTGTTCAAATAGAAGAGTATGGGAATCGAATGGATATTTCCGAAGTTACCATTTTTTAAAGGAATTTAACACCCCATCTTGGTCAGCCATGTGGATCTGAATCAGTTAAACTTAATCCAATGGAGATAAATTTGATTTTGCATGAATTAGAGCAGCATTTGCAAAAAAGCTCTTGACAGAATGTTTTATTCATATTCAGTACCAGCATCTTTTGCTTTTCTTTTAAGGTTGGTAAGAAAAGGATTTCAATCACACATTGTAGGCAAATGTCTTATGTGCTTTAATGTGTAAGGAGTATAAGTTGTTATTATGATAAGGTTAACAAGACTTTTCATGTAGTACATTTTGGTTGACATTTAGTCCCAATTGAGAAAAACCTAAAATTAATTTTTGTAAGAAACGAGACCAGAGTGGCTAATAAGGCTTAGAAGTGGGACTAATGATACTATAATCAGATTGATGAACTATTAAATATCTGATGTGAAAACCATATCATGAAATGATAAGGAAGAATCTGCACAAAAGTCCTTTTGAATTTGCTCCTTGTCCTTTATTTTACAGTTTGTTCTAAAGGCTTATTACCTCAGCTTCAAAACGCAGATCCAAGATACTTACCAGCTGGTAAATTTTATTTCTTAGTCAACTCAGCTTTCCTGAGAAAGACCCAAAAGGAGGGGCGAAATCATTTTTTTTTTTTACCACCTATTCATCCAGGGTAAGATATTGCTGATTCTATTTGGGTAAATGGATGAGCCACGAGCCTGGTTGCCCAGGACAATGATGCTGAATTGGGGGACTGAAGATCTCGCTGACTTGAATGATGTACAATTAATTTTCAAGTCTGTTTTTGGTTAAATTGCTGCTTATATGGGATGTAGCAGAGAGACAGGGCAAAAATGGGATTGCGAATCTTGGCAGGGTAGGATAGGTTTGAGAATTCATTTTTCACTTAGGTTAAATTCCTCCCATCGTCCCCGGGCAGGGAAAGCCTGTGCCTGTGTCTTTGTCAGCGCATTTAGTCCTCAGGATCTGCACGGATTCCACGGAGATCATGAAGGACATAAAACGCTAATTCAATTTTTGCTTTTCTCTCTTAAGAGGCAGAAGTTAGAGGTAGGTATTCTATGGAAGGATTTCTTGAAGTTCTATGAGAGATAATCTAAAAATCTCTAAGGATCCAAACCCAGGAAAAAAGTTGGTCAATGTCATCAATTTGATGACACTGATGAGGTCCACAGCCCTGTGCTGACTGCTCCAGTCTTTGTTAAAGAACAAGTTATTGAAGTAAAGGGTTGTAACCTCAGATTTAAGTTTTAAAAGGATACTGAGGAAGAAAAAATCAAGAAACTCAACTTCATTAAAAAAAATTTGTTTGCTCTGTGAAAGACACTGTCAAGAGAATAAAAAGATAAGCCATACACTGGGAGAAAATATTTGCAAAACACATATCTGATAAAGGACTGTTATCCAAAATATAAAAAGAAGTCTTAAAACTCAACAAAAAGAAAACAAACAATTTGATTAAAAAATGGACTTCAGACCTAAAGAGACACTTCATCAAAGAAGTATACAGATGACAAACATAGGAAAAGAAACTCCACATCATACACCATTAGGAAATTACAAACTGAAACAACTATGAGGTATCAACACACACCTGTTAGAATGGCCAGAATCCGGAACACTGACACCACCAAATGATAGCAAGGATGTGGAGCAAAAGGAACTCTCGTTCACTGCTGGTGGGAATGCAAAACGGTCCAGCCACTTTGTAAGTCATTTTGGCAGCTTCTTACAAAAGTAAGTCTTCTCTTACCATACAATCCAGCAATCACTCTTCTTGGTATTTACCCAAAGAAATGAAAAACTTATGTCTCCATAAAAACTTGCACATAAATATTTATAGCAATCTTATTCATAATTGCCAAAACTTGGACACAACCAACATATCCTTCAGCTGATAAATGAATACATAAATTGTGGTACATGCAGACAATGACATGTTATTTAGTACCAAAAAGAATTGAGCTGTCAGGCCATAAAAAGACATGGAAGAAGCGTAAATGCATATTACTGAGTAAAAGAAGCTAATATGAACAGACAACACACTGTACGATTAACTATATGACATTCTGGAAAAGGCAAAACTATGTAGACAGCAAAAAGATCAGTGGTTGCCAGGGGTTAGGTAGGAAGGATGGAGGAATTAATAGGCAGAGAACAGAGCATTTTTACGGCAGTGAAATGTCTCTGTATGATACTATGATGGTGAATACATGTTGTTACGCATTTTCTCAAACCCGTAGAATGTACAACACCAGGAGTGAACCCTAATGTAAACTGTAGACTGGGCCGGGCGCGGTGACTCAACGCCTGTAATCCGAGCACTTTGGGAGGCTGAGGCGGGTGGATAATGAGGTCAGGAGTTCGAGACCAGCCTGGCCAAGACGGTGAAACCCTGTCTCTACTAAAAATACAAAAATTAGCCGAGCGTGGTGGCACATGCCTGTAGTCCCAGCTACTTGGGAGGCTGAGGCAGGAGAATTGCTTGAACCCGGGAGGCAGAGGTTGCGATGAGCCGAGATTGTGCCATTGCACTCCAGCCTAGGCGACAAGAGCGAAACTCCGTCGAAAAACAAACAAACAAACAAACTATAGACTTTGGTGATGATTTGATGATGATGTGTCAATGTAGATTCATCAGCTTTAACAAATGTACTATTCTGTTGGGGAAATGTTCATAAGGGGAGAGGCTCTGCAAGTGTGGGGAAAAGGGTATGCGGGAAATTTCTGTACAAAAAAAAAACGACAAAAAGACACTGAGGAGTAGGGTAACAAGGTACAAAACTATCTAAACTATCCAGGCTCAATATTTGGATGTGAAATTTGAGGCTGAAGATGGTGGAAGCAGTAGGTAGGGATCAGAGGTGGACTTAGACAAGAAGCAGGGTTGTCAAGGGAGGATAAACATAGGAAAGTCTAACCCAGAGGATAATTTTTTGTGTGTTTGTACATGCAAAATGTACATGCTGTAAACATCTGAAGATGCTCGTGGCATGATAACTGATACCACTTTTACTTGGGAGGTGGGAGAAAGGCATAGTTTAATTACATGTAATTAAACCAGGCAATTTCCATTCCCCTCTGCCCCTACCTTCCCAGCATAAAGGGCACAATTTAACCCAGAATTTTTATTTTATTTTATTCTATTCTATTAAATTAATTAATTATTATTATTTTTGAAACAGGGTCCTGCAGTGTTGCCAAGCCTGGAGTGCAGTGGTGCCTTCTCAGCTTACTGCAACCTCCACTTCCTGGGCTCAAGCAATCCTCCTGCCTCAGCCTCCTGAGTAACTGGGACTACAAGTGTGCATCACCATGCCCAGCTAGTTTTTTGTATTTTTTGTAGAGATAGGGTTTCACCATGTTGCCCAGGCTGGTCTTGAACTCCTGAGCTCAAGTGATCGGCCCACCTTGGCCTCCCAAAGTGCTGGGATTACAGTCGTGAGCCACTGCGCCCCACCTGAACGCAGAATTTTGAAAAGAGATTTAATGCACTGAAAATAATATCAACATCTATTGGCTGGACAGTGCGCCCCTGAGACTATTGCTCAGCCACCCACAGTCACTGGGGGCTGGAGTCGGAGATTTATCTCGTTTTCGTCACCTTGAACCTCTCTAAATGCTCCATGCTGGTAGATTTCTTAGCAAGAAACCTGCTGCATCCTAAGCTGCTCCAGCCTCCTGGAAGGGGAATCCCTCCTGAGAATACAGCCCAATTGCCCCCACTCCCCCCACCCCCAGACCCACCTCCTCATCTGGGTTCTCACTTAGCCTGCTAAGTTGGTACACTCAACAGGCTGCCTCATTCTACAAGGTGGAATTTTCACCTTGAAAGTCCTTCATTTTCTAGAGGCTGGTTCAAGACAGAGACGAAGAATCCCAGCAAAGATGCGGGTGTCTCTGATTCTGACCTCACCGGCTGTTCTTGGGTCTTTCACCGTTCCCAGCTCCCTGACAGCCTACCAGGACAATCTTTCACACTGCCCTTCTGGCCCCCAACTCATACCACAACCTGAAGGGCAGGTCAGCAAAGGAACTTTACAGTCATCCCTGCAAAAATAGGGGAGAGGAGCTGGTAGACAAGTCCACAGGGATGGCCTTCAGCAGAGACCAGAAGCTCTGGGTAGAGAATCTGAGACAATCTTGTCTGGTCAAACCCTCCTCCCCATGCATGGAGTATAATGACTCAATGTGGATTTAAAAAAATGTTTTAGGGTCAGTTGTGGTGGCTCATGCCTGTAATCCCAGCATTTTGGGAGGCCAGGGCAGGAGGATTCCTTGAGTACAGGAGTTCGAGACCATCTTTGGAAACGTGGTGGGACTCTGTCTCTACAAAAAGTTAAAACAAAATAGAGTAAAAGTAAAAACATTTTTGGCCAGGAGTTGTGGCTCACACCTGTAATCCAACAATTTGGGAGGCCAAAGCAGGGGGATCATTTGAGGCCAAGAGTTTAAGACCACCTTGAGCAATATAGAGAAAGACCCTGTCTCTATTTTAAAGAAATGTTTTAAAAACACTTAAAGAAAATAAACCCAGGCATGGTGGCTCACGCCTGTAGTCTCAGCACTCTGAGAGGCCAAGATGGTACGATTGTTTGAGCCTAGGAGTTCTAGACCAGCCTGGGCAACATGGTGAGGCCCCTTCTCTACAAAAAATACAAAAATTTGGCTGGGCTCAGTGGCTCATGCCTGTAATCCCAGTACTTTGGGAGGCCAAGGTGGGTGGATCCTTTGAGCCCAGGAAGTCGAGACTGCAGTGAGCTATGATTGAGCCACTGCATTCTAGCCTGGGTGACAGAGCAAGACTCTTTCTCAAAAAAAAAAAAAAAAAGAAAAAAAAAAAAAAAAGAAAATAAATACGGGCATACCTTGTTTCATTGCACCTAACTTTATTGCACTTTACAGATACTGCATTTTTTACAGATTGAAGGTTTGTGGCAACCCTGTGTCAAGCAAGTCTATCAGAGTTTAAAAAAAAAAAAAAAAAAACCAAAACAAAAAACCTCATGCAATGTTAAACACATGTAAAATAATGCATTTAGGTTGGGTGCAGTGGCTGATGCCTGTGATCTCAGCACTTTGGGAGGCTGAGGTGGGAGGATCGCTTGGGCAATACAGCAAGACCCCGTCACAATTTTTTTATTTTTAAATTAAAAAATGACAATTATATACATATAACTCAAAGAAGATTAAACATTTTTTATTTGACAACGTCTCCTGTACAATTTAACATACCAAATAAGACTAATATATCTCTCTTGGACTTCCAAAGGCCCTTCCGTTGAATGTCAAAAACCTAGTTTGAGGTAAAACAACACTTAATTTAGAATACAAAATTTGATCTTGGGAAGGCTGTTAAGTGTATCAAAAGTTTTAAACACTTGATTAAAATAGAATCACAGATCGCTATAAAATAAAAGTATTCATTTAGCCAAGTGATTATTAAAAGATGTCAGAAAATAAAAAACATTACTCTTTGATAGAGGGAAGACTCAATTTTCCAAACAAAAGATCTAATAAAGACAGCAGGAAGCAAACTGTCTTCCCTTTTTTTTTTTTCAGTTTACTCAAAAGGTGAACCAAAGTCTTTTATTGTCTCTTGTTAATATTACAAAAAAACTTGTTTAAAAAAGAAAACCAAATTCTACCTTTGTATCAGTTATATTATTAACACTAAACAATTTCAATAAAACCTTATAAACAAATCTATCAAATCAATTTAACCACAATTAGCTTTACCACACAACATAAGATTTCTATAAACTTTCTACAACCACTTGTAAAATATTTTCCCTCATTTTCTTTCCCCCCGACTTTCTGTATCCATTCAGTTTATCTATCTCATTTTTCCATTCTTTTATTTATTCTGAAACAACTTTCAAATAACTTGTAAACTAAACAAAATCACTTTTTAAAGTAAAAACATATCATACTTCATAATTTCCTTGATAAAATGTCGTACTTTCCTTATATACTCTGTATACAGAATTATTTCCCTTTTTATCTCCTTTCACTAGTCAGAATTTTAATTCTTAGTAACCTTCATTTATGGTGAAAACCTAAGAAGTAAGCAAGTTTTAACTGTCAGTCACATAATAACAATTTATGAATACACATTTTATGATTTTTAGAAGCACAGGCTTTCTAATGGAACAATTTTTAAATGTGGAGCAGAACATATTTGCTAACAGATCTAACTATCTTTTGTTTTTCCAAAATAAAAAGCCTGCTGAGGGCGGTAGCTCATGTCTATAATCCCAGCACTTTGGGAGGCTGAGGCAGGCAGATCACTTGAGGTCAGGAGTTCGAGACCAGCCTGGCTAACATGGTGAAACACCATCTCTACTAAAAATACAAAAAGTAGCTGGGCATGGTGGCATGTGCCTGTAGTCCCAGCTACTCGGGAGGCTGAGGCAGGAGAATTGCTTGAACATGGGAGGTGGGAGTTGCAGTGAGCTGAGATCATGCCACTGCACTCCACCCTGGGTGACAGAGGAAAACTCTGTCTCATAAAACAAACAAACAAAAAGCCAAAAATATGTAAGCTTAAACCCATATTTAGTAATTAATAGTTTAACATTAGATCTTATTGGAAATATTCTAGATATGTAATGAATATCCATCATTTAATTTTGCTTGGCAAAATTCTAAGCGTATAGCTACCAAAAAGATTTGAGAAACCTTTTTAAGCAAACATATTAGAAAACATGATCATTATTAAAAACTTCATTGTAAAACTTTTATCTCATGTACATCTGTTTTATTTTAACAATTTAAATTTTACTTAATTTTAACAATGATGTTTGGAAGATTTTATGAGACATTAGACAAATCTAGCCATTATCTCAAGTTAAATCCTCTATTAACCATTTTTATATTACTGTATGTTAGGCAAGTATCATAAAAGCAGAAACCTTAAAGTTAAATACACCTATATTTTGCTAATAGCACAGAAGACAGTTATTTTTATTAAAGCAAACATATGACCGGGCCTGGTGTCTCACACCTGTAATGTCAGCACTTTGAGAGGCCAAGGTGGGAGGATTACTTGAACCCAGGAGTTCAAGACCAGCCTGAGCAACATACTGAGACCCTGTCTCCACACACACACACACACACAAAAATATAATTAAAAAAATAAATAAATAAAAAATGCCAGGCGGTGGTGCATGCCTGTGGTACCAGCTACTTGGGAGGCTGAGGTGGGAGGACTGCTTGAGCCTGGGAGGTCGAGGCTATAGTGAGCCATGATCAAGACACTGCACTCCAGCTTGGGTGACAGAGAAAGGCCCTGTCTCAAACAAACAAACAAACCCAACAATATTAAATTAGTCTTATAAATCAAAAGACTTATTCAAGTCATGTGAACCTGAAAAATATTTGGGCTTATTTATTTAATTAATGAGTACTCATTTATCTTTAAGTTAATTTGGAACCATGTAGACAATATACAAATATGTATAGACATATACATATATGTAGATACATCATATAACATACATATGTCTATATGTATGCATTTAAAGGCCAAAGAGATCAAGGAGTTGAATGCAAAAGAGAGTAAAGCTTTAGACTTGAGAGAAATCTGTGCACTTAGAATTCTTGGGGATCCATCAGGAAAGACAGAGTTTCCTCTCAAAAAGAGGAGTCTGTGGTATGTTTTCTGTTTTTCTCAAGTGGTTCCAGGGCATCTTCTCTGACCACAATGGAATAAAACTAGAAATCAATAACAAGAGGAATTTTTGAAGCTATACAAATACATGGAAATTAAACAATATGCTCCTGAATAACAGTGGGTCAATGAAGAAATTAAGAAGAAAATTGAAAAATTTTTTGAAACAAATGATAATGGAAACACAACTATCAAAACCTATGGGATATAGCAAAAGCAGTACTAAGAGGGAATTTTATAGCTATAAGTGCCTACAACAAAAAAGAAGAAAAACTTCAAATAAACAACCTAACAATGCATCTCAAAGAACTAGAAAAGCAAGAGAAAACTAAACCCAAAATTAGTTGAAGAAAGAAATAATAAAGATCAGAGCAGAAATAAATAAAATAGAAATGAAGAAACAATATAAAAGATCAATGAAATGAAAAGTTGACTTTTTAAAAAGGTAAACAAAATTGACATTTGGCCAGACTGAGCAAAAGAGAGAGAAGACCCAAATAAATAAAAACAGAAATGAAAAAGGAGACACTAAAACTGATACTACAGAAATTCAAAAGATCATTAGTGGCTACTATGAGCAACTATATGCCAATAAATTGGAAAATCTAGAAGAAATGGAGAAATGGCTAGACACATACAACCTACCAAGATTGAACCATGAAGAAATTCAAAGCCTGAACAGACCAAAATAAGTAATGAGATTGAAATCATAACAAAAAGTCTCAGAGCAAAGCCTGTGACCTGATGGCCCCACTGCTGAATCCTACCAAACCTTTAAAGAATGAATACCAATCCTACCCAAACTTTTCTGAAAAATAGAGGAGGAAGAAATACTTCCAAACTCATTCTATGAGGCCAGTATTATCCTGATCCCAAACCAGACAAAGACACATCAAAAAAAGAAAACTACAGGCTGTTATCCCTGATGAATATTAATGCAAAAATCCTCAACAAAACGCTAGCAAACCAAATTCAATAACACATTAAGAAGAACATTCATGATGACCAAGTGGGATTTATCCCTGGGAAGCAAGGATGGTTCAACATTTGCAAATCAATCAATGTGATACATCATATCAACAGAATGGAGGACATAAACCACATGATCCTTTCAATTGATTCTAAAAGAGCATTTGATAAAATTTAACATCTTCTTGATTTTTTAAAAAACCCCCAAAAAATCTAAGTACAGAAAGAACATATCTCAACATAATAAAAGCCATAAATGACAGACCCACAGCTAATATCATGCTGAATGGGGAAAAACTGAAAGCCTTTCCTTTAAGATCTGGAACACGACAAGGATGCCCACTGTTACCCACTGTTACTCAACATAGTACTGGAAGTCCTAGCTAGAGCAATCAGACAAAAGAAAGAAATAAAGGGCATCTAAATTGGAAAGGAAGAAGTCAAATTGTCCTTGTTTGCAGATGATATAACCTTACATTTGGAAAAACCTAAGGACTCCACCAAAAAAACTATTAGAACTAATAAACAAATTCAGTAAAGTTGCAGGATACAAAATAAACATACAAAAATCCATAGCATTTCTCTATGCCAACAGTGAACAATCTGAAAAAAAATCAAGAAAAGAATCTCATTTACAATACATGTAAATAAAATTAAATACCTAGGAATTAACTTAACCAAAGAAGTGAAAGACCTCTGCAATGAAAACAATAAATCACTGATGAAAGAAATTGAAGAGGATACACAAAAAAAGGAAAGATATTAGAAAAGGCATCCAAATTGGAAAGGAAGAAGTCAAATTATCCTTGTTTGCAGATGATATAATCTTACATTTGGAAAAACCTCAGGACTCCACCAAAAAAACTATTAGAACTAATAAACAAATTCAGTAAAGTTGCAGATAACCAAACCAAATATAGAAGCTTAGAAAAAAAATATAATAATTTGATTAAAATGTACAAAAGATTTGAATAGACATTTCTCAAAAGAAGACATACAAATGGCAAACAGGTATATGAAAAGGTGCTCAACATCATTGATTATCAGAGAAATGTAAATAAAAACTACAATTAAATATTATCTCACCCCAGTTAAAATTTACATTCCCACCAACGGTGTACAAAATTTCCCTTTTTTTCCCACATCCTCACCAGCATTCACCAACAAATGCTGGTGAGGATGTGGGGGAAAAAAAGGGAAATTTAGTACACCGTTGGTGGGAATGTAAATCAATACAACCACTATGGGGAACAGTTTGGAGGTTCCTCAAACAACTAAAAATAGAGCTATCCTATGATCCAGCAATCCCACTGCTAGATATATACCCAAAGAAAGGAAATCAGTATATCAAAGGGATATCTGTACTCCTATGTTCACTGCAGCATCATTCATAATAGCCAAAATTTGGAAGCAAACTAAGTGCCCATCAACAGATGAATGGATAAAGAAAATGTGGTACCTATACTCAATGAAGTACTATTCAGCCATAAAAAAAAAATGAGATCATGTCATTTGAAATGACATGGATGGGACTAGAGGTCATTATGTTAAGTGAAATAAGCCAGGTACAGAAAGACAAAGTTCACATGTTCTCACTTATTTGTGGGAGCTAAAAATTAAAACAATTGAATTCAGGAAGATAGAGAGTAGAAGGATGGTAACCAGAGGTTGGGAAGGGTATGTGGGGGATGGGGAGGGAAGTAGGCATGGTTAATGGACACACAAAAAAATCATTAGAAAGAATGAAGAAGAACTGGTATTTGATAGCACAACAGGGCTAAAGTTATTATTGACTATAGTCAATAACACATTTTAAAATAACTAAAAGAGTATAATCAAAATGTTTGTAACACAACGAATACATGCTTGAGTGGATGGACACCCCGTTCTCCATGATGTGATTATTATGCCTTTCATGCCTGTATCCAAAAATCTCATGTACCCCATAAAGATATATATCTGCTGTGCATCCACAAAAACTAAAAATAAATAAAATAAAACACATAGAAATGAAGTAAAAAGTGAAAGTTTCCATTCCCTTTCTTTTTCATTCACCCCTGTCTTCTTCCCAGAGGGAAACACCGCTGGCATTTGAAATGAGTCCTTTCAGGGTTTTTTCTATGCAATGTGAATGAATAGCGATTAGGTCTTTTCATGCTAGATTGTTATCACCACAAAATAGAATCCAGAAGCTTCTTGGACCACCAGAATATGCCACTGAATTATTAATAGCAAAGCCTGTAGACGTTGAGGCTCTGTTCTTTTCATTTTTTTCTGTCACTTCTCTATTCTATCTGAAAATGTGAAGTGCTAACAAATATGTGTACAGCGAATCTTCACTTGCTCTGAAACTCACACGTATCAAAATTCATAGCATTTAATGATCTCCTTTCCTCCTCCACAATTCCTGTGCAGCCCTCTGTTTAAATGCACTCTTAGCCAAGACTCATCAATATAAAGCTCTGGGTTTCTAATTTCAGCCTGCTTTGTGTGTTAGATGTGTACTTCTGTACACTTAAAAAACAATCCTAATTATTGAAAACAAGCAAACAGGTAGTAATCTTTCCCATGATCCAAATTCCCAACACTTATTGTGAAATAACTGATTTGAGAACTTCCTGATTTTGTTGCCTCAGGGTAGAGACAGCCATAACCTGGATTTTTTGCATTCTATACCCATTCCTTGGTCATGCAGGCTGCCTCGAAGGTCCTCAGAAGAAGCCTCTTCCCGTTATTAAGAGATAGATTCAGCATTTCCTTTTTTTACAAGGGTCAAATTCCCTGCAGAAACCACATGCTTGTGTCTCTCAGTGTCTATCATCTCGGCTAAAATGAGAACCTTATTAAGACTGGGATGGCCATCTTAATGTACTGTTTCTTTCAAAGGATGAATGACACGGGAAGGTGGGAGACTGCTAGTTTCATGAGAAAAAAAATTTTTTTTTCTTTTTTTGAGACGGAGTCCGCCTCTGTGGGTCAGGCTGGAGGGGTAGTGGCTACGCCCGATCTCGCTTCACCTGCAAGCCCTCCTGGTTTCTATTCTCCTGCCCTTCCTCAGCCTCCCTGCCAGATCACCGAGTCTGGCCACCTCGGCCTGCTAGTTTTTTGTATTTTTAAGTAGAGACGGGTTTCACTGTGTTAGCCAGGATGGTCTCGATCTCCTGACCTCTGATCCGGGCCTGCCCTTCCTGGCCTCCCCAAAGTGCTGGATTACAGGCTTGAGCCACCACGACCGGCCTGAGAAATTTTTGAAGCGGCTTTTGAAAATAATGACAACACAAACAAGAGGCTTCCTTCTACAGTCTTGATCTGAGGCTGCCAGAACAAAGCAAAGTTAAGGAACCCTCAGGGCAGGAACATCAACAGGAGATCTCATCAAAGATTCCATGGGAATTGAGAAATAAACCTTGTAAAGAGGCTCCAAGCCTCTTCTGCAATCTCAGTTATTATTATTGCTCAAGGAACCTTAAAGATTTTCTAGTGTAACTCTGATACTCCCTAGGTAAGACAGGGAAGACCCCAAGAGGGGAGAAGACTTGTCAAAAGTCATGTTAACTGGAGCTAGAGCCCACAGCTCTTGCTTTCTATCCTGGTTGATTGGCTGCCTGTCTTTTTATGATGCTTTCAAGTTCCTTCTCCTTTGAGTTTTTGCTTCAAAATTAGTGAAGGAAGTTGTATATATTGCTTTTCTTACATTAGTAACCATGCTCATTTCTGAGGTGATGTTTTCATTAGGAGTTTTATTTGCGGCTGCCAAATAGTACCTGGAGCCCCTCTAGGTTGGTAGTGTGGAGTACTGACTAGGAGGAACAAATGGGCACCTGAGGTAACTGCGCATTCAGAGGGAGGAGACCTAACCAGGAACACAGATGTGAATGTTAACACGTTCCTCGGAAGAGGTCAGCTTCACGTCTGGGGGCACATGGCTGTTGCAGTGTGTGCTATGTCTCAGGTTCTAGGCTCCAATGTTGATGCTGTCTTAGAGCTGTGGCAAAGCTTGCTTTAGGCTTGGTGCTGTGGTTCACGTCTGTAATCCCAGCAGTTTGGGAGGCCAAGGTGGGTGGATCACCTGAGGCCAGGAGTTCTAGACGAGCCTGGCCAACATGATGAAACCCCCATCTCTAGTAAAAATACAAAAAATTAGCCAGGCATGGTGGCACGTACCTGTAATCCTAGGTACTCAGGAGGCTGAGGCAGGAGAATCACTTGAACCAGGGAGGTGGAAGTTACAGTGAGCCAAGATCATGCCACTGCACTTCAGCCCGGGCGACAGAGTGAGACTCTGTCTCAAAAAACAAACAAACTAACAAACAGACAGATGAACAAACAAACAATTTCCTTCAAAGCAGTGGGGGATAGATAATTCAATAAATGGTGTTGGTTTAAATGACTATTCCATTGAAAAAAAAAGTGTATCACTGATTTTTTTCCACTGAACTTGGTGGCTCGTGCCTGTAATCTCAGCACTTTGGGAGGCAGGTGCAGGCAGCTTGCTTGAGCCCGGGAGTTCGAGGCCAGCCTGGGCAACATGGTGAAACCCTGTCTCTACAAAAAATGCAAAAATTAGCAGGGCCATGGTGACACATGCCTATGTTCCCAGCTACTCAGGAGGCTGTGGCGAGAGGATTGCTTGAACCTGGGAGTTTGTGACTACAGAGTGAGCCATGATCATGCTACTGCACTCCAGTGTGGGTGACAAGAATGAGACTCTGTCTCAAAAACAAACAAACAAAAAAGTATCATTTTAAAAATTTCTCATATCAAAATAAATTCCAGTTGGACTGCAAACTTAAATGTGTCAAAAAACAAAGTTACGATGAACTTAAAGATCTCAGCTGACTTTATTGCAGTTCTAAACTCAAACAACTCTTCTTTCCATAAACTAGAAAGTGTTCCAGTGAGCTGAGTAGAGGAGGTTGATTTTGTAGACAGAAAAGGACTGAAGAAAGCAGAAGCGAAGAACAAAACATATATTGGTCATTTCAAAATTACTTTCCTTGGGAGGTAGGAACAGAAAAACAGAACGATAGAGAAATAATCGATTGGTTAACATTCGATTACTTCGGGTTACCTTTTGTTTTTTGGTAAGGATTAAAGCAGAGGGAACTTAATTATCCTGATTTCTTAGAAGGTCAGAGAACAACTCAGTTTCTGTTTAGTGATGTGGAACCTGAGCACAAGTGGCACCATTTTGATTTTTAGTCTGATTGGTTGGGGCCTATTAGAGGAGCTTAGTCCAAAACAATGGTCTCTGTGAAAGTTGCAGCTGCTAGGAGGAAATCACCGCTATGAGACCCAGACAAGATAGGGTCAGGAAGGCCCAAAGGAGAGTAGGCTCGTGCCTACATGTCTGAGATAAGAGCTGTTTCCAAGGCCTTTCTAACCCTTTCCTATTCTTCATGCATCTCCTGCTTTGATAAGGTTTATCACTAGACATTCTTTACGACTGCATTAATTCAGATAAGATGTTCTCAAAAGAGCACTCGCCCAGTGACTGCAACAACTGTGGCTTTGAATCTTTGGAACCAATCAATTCTGTTTCTAATCAGCATATGTAAATCTCTTTTTGCTAATTAAAGCTCCCTTTACTCTTCCTTCATCAAATGCACTGGTGGCTTGCCATTTCATGTGTTCTGGATTATAACCCTTATTTCTACTCCTGAGTAAACCCTATATATTTAAAGATAATTTTTCTCTAGTGTCTTTTGTGAGGTTGATACCTCTTATGGTTTTTATTTAGCAAGGGTAAGATAGTTAAATGATTTTTTAAAATATCAGAAATAAACATGAAATAATTATATAATTTGATTATCTCAGTGGATCCTGACTTTCTTAGTCCATCTATGACAAAATTAGAAGCTGCAAAAGAAAAGACCAGTAAGTTTAACTACATAAAAAATTTAGATTTCTGCATAGCAAAGAATTACCACAGAGATATTCAAAATACAAATACAATTTTTTTTTTTTTTTGAGACAGAGTCACTTACTCTGTTGCCCAGCCTAGAGTGCAGTGGAATGATCTTGGCTCACTGCAACCTCCGCCTCTCAGGTTCAAGTGATCCTCCTGCCTCAGCCTCCCTAGTAGCCGGGACTACAGGCATGTACCACCACGCTGGTCTAATTTTTGTAGGTTTAGTAGAGATGGGGTTTCACCACATTGACCAAGCTGGTCTCCAACTCCTGACTTCAGGTGATCCACTCACCTTGCCCTCCCAAAATACTGGGATTACAGGTGTGAACCACCATGCCTGGCCCAAAATACAAATAAAAATCTAAGGAATATATTTTATACACATCATCAACTAAAGAATGATAAGGTTCATAAATTCGGAAAGGAGAGCTTCATTTCTCCTAAATGTTTGCAGATTGTAGGGTGGCCATTCTGACAGGCTGGGAAGCATAGCCTCCAGTCAGAAGCCAGTAACAGACACTTCATGGGAGGGGTAACAGGAATGGCAATTTATGCTGAGTGAGGTGGCTGGATATACATAATTAATAAGCTATCAGAGGAGTCATGAATATTTATGAAAGGAGAAACATGCACATGTGTAATTGAGCTTCATGCCTCCTCATGGATCTGAGGGTGGGGTTTCTGGTCCTCTGACTTCAACAGGTGAAGCAGAGGACACGAAGACTCTTTGTGTGCAGCCACTGTAGACTGGCCAGAATCACTCCTTGGTCAGTGGTATCTTATCAGGAAAGAGTGCTGGTCACTTGTGTTGAAACCGCCAAAAGGGAGAGGCAGCATCAGGCAGTTGATTGATATCAGCTGTGGAGCCAGTCTTTCAAAAGGGCTGGTTTCTGTTTAACACTTAGGGAAGAAGTGTATTGGTGGTTGGCGAGGGACAGAGTAGAATGAGTTGTTCTGATTTCCTACCTCATCATGACTGGGAACTCAGTTTTCAAGGGTGTCCCAATGGCCAAGAGGGATCCATTCAGTTGGTTGAGGGGCTTAGGATTTTATTTTTATTTCTCTACCCTCTCACATGTACACACACATAAACTCATATGTATAGGAGACAGAGCTAATTTACCGAATATGTTTTTAAAAGTTTTGCAACTCAATAAGAAAAGGACCTACAACACAACAGGAAAAAGGACAGGGCAAAGGACAACTAGAGGCAGACAGTTGATTTATAAGCATAAGGAGAAAATGACCAGTCACATGAATAATGAAATAAATGCTAATTAAAACTTACCAGCAAGATAATGTTTTTCACATATTAGGTTGTCAAAGACCACAGTTTTTATAATAAGCACTTTAGGCAAGGCCACAGGGGAAGAGGCACTCTTAAACACAGTTGGGAGAGATGTAAGTTGGCGCAAGCTCTTTGGAAGGAAAATTGACAATATTGACGAAAATTTAAAATTCAAACACACTTTGACCTAACACTTTCTTTTTATGGAATTATTCTAAGAAATTTATGTACAAGGATGTTCATGCAGCAATGTTTGTTACACAGAAATTGGAAATCACCTAAATGATTTTCAATATTGAGTTGGCTAAATACATTATGCACTCCCCCTGCCCTCATGAGGAAATACTGCAGGATGTAGACATATACTTTGTGACAGGACATCTGCACAGGGATAGTCATGGAAGCACGTTTGTAAGTAGCAAGAGATGGAGGGACAACCACAGTGTCCTTCAATGGGGGTCTGGTTAATTGGACTGTGGAATGAATTGGCAGTGATGGGGAGCAGCTGCCAAGATACGGTGCTGGAGGCAGATGATGTCAGGTATACAATGCACTGCTATTTGTGTGGCAAACACAGAGACATGTATATGTCTGCATGTCTTAGTCCATTTGGGAGGCTACAACAAAATATCAAAAACTAAGTGGCTTATAAACAACAGAAATTTATTTCTCAGAATTCTGGAGGTCACGAAGTCCAAGATCAAGGGGCCAACAGATCCGATGTCTGGTGATGGCCTGTTTCCTGCTTCATAGATGGCACCTTATCACTGGGCCCTCATATGGTCGAAGGGGCTAGCTAGCACTTTTGGGTCCCTTTTATAAGAGCACTAATCTTAATCATGAGAGGTCCACCCTCATGACTTAATCATTTCCCAAAGGGCCCATTTCCCAACACTAACATTACTTAGAGGTTTGGTTAGAATTTCAACATATGAATTTTGAAGAATTTCAACATATGAATTTTGGGGGCATACACGCATTCAGATGATAGCAACCACCTTGGAAAGAAATCACAGGAAGAGGGTGACTGTGCCTGCCTCGGGAGAGAGGACCTTGGTGTCTACAGAACAGGATAGAAAGGAGAGACCTGCTTTTCATTGTGCACTTATTTGTTCCTTTTAAATTTAGTGACATATATATGCATTCCCTATTCAAAATAATGTATGAATTAATTTGTCCAAAAGAAAAAAAGCAAAGTGGCTGGGCACTGTGGCTCACACCTGTAATCCCAGCACTTTGGGAGGCCAAAGCAGGTGGATCACCTGAGGTCAGGAGTTCAAGACCAGACTGGCCAAAATGGCAAAACCCTGTCTCTACTAAAAATGCAAAAATTAGCTGGGCATGGTGGCAGGCGCCTGTAATCCCAGTAACTCGGGAGGCTGAGGCGGAGAGAACTGCTTAAAACCCAGGAGGTGGAGGTTGCAGTGAACTGAGATCGTCGACCATTTAGGTGATCATTTAGGTGATCTCAGTCCTGGACCATACAGCAAGACTCCATCTCAAAAAAAAAAAAAAAAAAAAAAAAAGCAAGGTGTGGAATGATGTTTATTATATGGTCTTAGTATAAGTTAGGTGAGATATATGAAGTATATGCATACATACACATAAAGATTTTTCTGGAAGGTGATATAAAACAATAATGGTTGTATCTTGGGCAGTGGACTGGGGAATTGGGTGAGAAAAATTTCTTTTCGTTGTACACTGTTTTGTCTTGTTTGAATTTTTTTTTTGGTTTTGTTTTACTGTATGAAAGAACTAGTTGCCTTTACAAAGTGTAATAGTGCACTTAGACACTACACTTGTTGGACTAATAGTCCAAATATATAGTATTCAATGAAAAAAGGAGTTGTGAAAGCACATTTGTGGTTGCTGCCTCAGGGCCTTTGCACGTGCTTCCATAGATTTCCATGTCTGGCTACCTATTGTCATCTGGCTTTCAGCCTAAACGTTGCCTCTTTAGAGAGGTTCATCATCCTTTCCTTAGTAATCTCCAAGTCACTGTTCAACTCATTTCCTTATTTAACTTAAAAAAAAATTGAGACAAAGTCTCGCTCTGTCACCCAGGCTGGAGTGTAGTGGTGTGATCATAGTTTGCTGCAGTCTCAAACTCTTGGGCTCAAGTGATCCTCCCACCTCAGCCTATCTAATTTTTAAAAAATTCTTGTAGGAATAGGTCTTGCTATGTTGCCCAGGCTGGTCTTGAACTCTTGAGCTCAAGTGATCCTCTCACCTCGGCCTCCCAAAGCACCAGCATGAGCCACCATGTCCAGCCTTAACTTTCTTTAAAGTGCTTATAACCCTATATGCTGATTCTTTCTCTCCCCTTCCTTCCTTCCTTCCTTCCTTCCTTCCTTTTCTCCTTCCCTGTTTCATTTGCCCTTACCGCACCGCATTCCCCAGACCTATCCAGCCACCACCAGCCAAAATTATCCCATTTTATAAACATTGATTTTATCAACAAAGCCGTGAAACAAAAATCAATATTGCCCGCGTGATGGCATTCTTATTTTACACTTTACGTTTGATTCTGTTTGTTTGTTTCGGTTTTGATCTGCCGCCTCTCAGGCTGACTTCCGGAATTTGTTTGCCGGATTGGCGTGATTACGCCGAGTGCTTTTCGCCCGTGCTGGCTGGCGGGCATGGCGTCTTTTCTGTAACATCTTTGCAGAGACGGGTTTTACCTGCGGTGGTTAGCCATATGTCTCAGCCTGTCTTGATCCTCCGCTTCTCCCAAAGTGCTGAGCCTGCAAGCTGGCTTCACCAGCCAATGTTTGGATTCTGAATAGTGAACATGTGTTGCTTTCATATGTTTATTTTAGTTTCAAAACACATCTACCTACAAAGAGTGAGCAAGGTTTAAAGAGAACAGTCTGGATATGCACTACATATATATATAGCTGCATACATGTGGCTATTGAGCACTTGAAATGTGACTACTGCAACCACTAAACTAAATTTCAAATTTAATTAGATTAATTTAAATTTAATAATTGATATCTAAGTGCTTCATTCAGTTATTGGAACACTTCTAAATATGCTTGGAACAACTTGGGTGTGTGAATCTACTTTTTCAGGTATAAATTTCATAACATCCATAGTCAGATCACGTTTTTCTTTTTTTCTTTTTCTTTTTTTTGAGATGGAGTCTCGCTCTGTTGCCCAGGATGGAGTGCAGTGTTGCGATCTTGGCTCACTGCAGACTCCGCCTCCCAGGTTCATGCCATTCTCCTGCCTCAGCCTCCTGAGTAGCTGGGACTACAGACACCCGCCACTACACCTGGCTAACTTTTTGTATTTTTAGTAGAGATGGGGTTTCACCGTGTTAAGCCAGGATGGTCTCGATCTCCTGACCTCGCAGATCATGTTTTTCTAATGAAAATGTAATGTCCAAATTGAGATGTATGGAAAATCTAAAATACACACTGGATTTCAAAGATTTAATACGAAAAAGAATGTAAAATATTTCACTATTAATTGTCTATATTGACATGATAACACTTTGGATAGATGGAGTTAAATAAAGTATGTTATTAAAATCAATTTCACCCATTTCTTAAAAATGTGCCTGCTAGAAAACTTGAAATCTCATGAGTGGCTCCCATTCTCTTTCTACTGGACAGTGCTGCTCTGGATGGTGGAGGAAGCTGGCAGAGAGAGGTTAGAGAAATGGAGCAGAAAAGGAAGGCTGACTGCAGGGCAACCCCAGGCCTGGGACTTTGGAATATGTTGTACTGAGGCGCATCCCAAGGCCCTGCCCTCCAAATTCACAACTGCCAGAGAATCAGGAGCTTGTGAGGAGCCTGGGATCGACTCACCGTGTGGCCTACATGTAAATGGCAAGGCACCTCCTGACCCCTCCTCCTGCCTTCACTTGGTGCTTCACTTGGCTGCTGGTGGATGAGCTGACTGGGCCACCATTCCCTCCCCCACTCCGAAGGCAGTTCCCTGAGTGTAACCCAGCCTCCCTGCTCCAGGCTTGTGCTTTCTTGGCGTGGAGCATTCAGGAGGCGAAGGAAATGGAACACGGATTACAACAGGTGGCTTTTTGCAGGCAGCAGAGGAACCACGTGGCCTCTACTAGGTTCACTGCTCCTCCAGGAGGCTGGGGGCCCAGGGGTAAGGACCTCATCAGAGCAGCCTCTTGGTCCCAGGACCCATTTTGGCTATTACAAATTACTGCTGACCCCAGAGAGCTTCAGTTTATATAGGTTCTATTGGTTGAGTTTTACCATATTCGAAATTAAAGCTGAGAAAATTTGAAAACACAGACACATTCCATCATTTGTCAGAGCACCGACGACATCAGAGCAGCACGTTGCCTCTGGAAAACTCCACTGGATACTAGTGAGAGACTAAGAGTAAAAAGAACAGGCCGGGCATGGTGGCTCACGCCCGTAATCCCAACACTTTGGGACGCTGAGGAGGGCGGATCATGAGGTCAGGAGTTTGAGACCAGCTTGACCAACATGGTGAAACCCCGTCTCTAGTGAAAATACAAAAATTAGTCAGGCATGTTGGCATGCACCTGTAATCCCACCTATTCAGGAGGCTGAGGCAGGAGAATTGCTTGAACCTGGGAGGCGGAGGTTGCAGTGAGCCGAGATCGTGCCACTGCACTCTAGCCTGGGTGACAGAGCAAGACTCTGTCTCAAAAAAAAAAAAAAAAAAATTACAAATGTCCTCATAGTATTCTTATGAAAGTAGTTTTGACCTTGCAATCTTCCTCCAGGGATCCTTGGACCACACTTTCAGAACCTTTTAGAAATCCTGTTACAGATAATGAAACAGACAGTTGGTAGATTGTGACAAAACCAAGCACACAGACCCGGGCTCCTGACACCAAGCCTGGGCCCTTTTAAAGCAGCCTGTGTCCCAGTGAAATGCTATCGCCTGGTGTCTCCTCTCCCCCTCCAGCCCCACCCCTCACTTTGCCAGCCTACCTACCTGGGCTGCTGCGCTTGTGTTTGACTGTAAATAGCCATTCAATCTTGGAATGTGTTTCACCCAGGTGCCTCATTTCCTGGCTTTGGAGGCAGGTATGTGATCACCCGCCTGAGCAGTGCTGACGGGATTTGTGGGAGCTGGCTTTAGAGCAGAGGCCATTTGGAAATGGGACTTTGGGCCTGAGACTCTTGAGAGGTTCTGCTTGGCAGCCTGGACAAGAAGTAGAGTTTAAGAAAAGCATCCTGCAGGGTTCACAGAAGGGCTCAGCCCCTGCCTATCACTAAGGCACATTGTTCGTAGGGGCAGCGGGAGCCCAGCCAGGCTCCTTCAGCCTCTTGCTCTTACCTACCTTCAGCATCGCAGTTTCCACTGCAAGTTGGCAGCATTACAACCGGGGGAGAGGAAGCATCTCTAACATTCTGGACTACTGCTGCGCGCGGTGGCTCACACTTGGAAACCTAGCACTTTGGGAGACCAGGTGGGCAGATCTCTTGAGCCCAGGAGTTCGGGACTAGCCTGGACAACATAAGGAGACCCCATCTCTACAAATAATTTTTTAAAATTAGCCAAGAGTGATGATACATGTGTGTGGTCCCAGCTACTCGGGAGGCTAAGACAGGAGGGTCACCTGAGCCTGAGAGGTCAAGGTTGCAGTGAGCTGTGATGGTGCCACTGCACTCCAGCCTGGACAACAGAGTGAGACTCAGTCTCCAAAAAAAAAAAGTCTGGACTAAACTAAGCTTGGAGAAGTGAGGCCCTAGTGAGGTGGGCTAGGAAGAAGTCTGCCTTTGAATTTTACTCTGGGTACTTTGCACACATTAGCTGACTTAAACCTCACAACACTGTGAGGTGGCTATTATCTCCATTTTACAGCTGGGGTAACCGGGGCTCAGAGAGGTTAGCTCACCTGCCCATGGTCACACAGCTGCTAAGTTATGGAGCCACATTCTACTCCATCCGACTCAATGCCCAAGAGCCCTCATGTAGAAGGCTCCTCCGGACTTTCGACTCCTTACCCCAACTAGTTTTGGAAGGAATCCTCCAGAGTTACCTAATCTCTTTGGGGATCTGACAGATTAAAAAAAAAATGTGATGGGTCAGGAGATGGGATTCATGGCTTTCTTTGAATTCTTGGTGAAGTTTTATTTGTAGGTAATTTTATACAATTTTTTTTTTTTTTGAGATGGAGTCTCGCTTTGTCGGCCAGGCTGGAGTGCAGTGGCGCCATCTCTGCTCACTGCAACCTCGCCTCCCGGGTTCAAGCAATTCTCCTGCCTCAGCCTCCTCCTGAGTAGCTGGAACTACAGGCACATGCTGCCACGCCCGGCTAATTTTTTGTATTTTAGTAAAGACGAGGTTTCACCGTGTTGCCCAGGCTGGTCGTGAACTCTTGAGCTCAGGTAATCCACCCACCTCAGCCTCCCAAAGTGTTGGGATTACAGATGTGAGCCACTGTGCCCAGCCAATTTTACACAAAATTAATCTGACCCAGCCTCATCACTCCCATTAGTACCTCTGGAGAACTAAGGAATTTAGTTCCTTATTAGATGTGGATACATTCAGGTCAGGGGCATGACTAAGAAAATGTTAAATTGACTTATCCGCAGGGTCTCTGGGACCATGTCTTGGCTGCAACTTGCTGTGTGACCTGAGAAAATCACTGATTCTGTGAATTTCAGTTAGTTCGTCTGTAAAAAGGTTTGGACTGACTTTATCTTCTTTTTTTTCCCCCCCTTTTTGTGGAGAATGGGGTCTCGCTATATTGCCCAGGCAGGTCTCGAACTCCTGGGCTCAAGCTATCCTCCTGCCTCTGCCTCCCTGAGAGCTGGGATTACAGGCGTGAGCCACTACGCCAGGCAGACTGAATTTATTTTCTGCTTAAACAACAACAACAACAGCACTCCTGAATTTTTTTTTTTTTTTTTTTTTTTTTTTGAGATGGAGTCTTGTTCTATCACCCAGGTTGGAGTGCAGTGGCGTGATCTTGGCTCACCACAACCTCCTCCTCCTGGGTTCAAGCCATTCTCCTGCCTCAGCCTCCTGAGTAGCTGGAATTACAGGCGCATGCTAGCACACCTGGCTAATTTTTGTATTTTGAGTAGAGATGGGGTTTCACCATGTTGGCCAGGCTGGTCTTGAACTCCTGACCTTGTGATCCACCTGCCTCAGCCTCCCAAAGTGCTGGGATTACAGGTGTGAGCCATCGTGCCTGGCCTGAATTAATTTTAAATTCCATATGAAAGCAGAAGTGAAGATCTGCCTTGGGCAAATCTTCCCCCTAACCTCCCCTCCCCACTTTTGGGAGATGAGGGCCACCCCTTCTGGCCTGACTTGCCTCCCTCCGTTGGCTTTTCTGGGTCAGATCACAAAAGCCAGAGCTACGGGTGCAGCCAACGTGCTGGGCTTGTCTCTCCAAGGCTTGCAACTCTCATGAGCTGGTTTCAGGCACCAGCTGCCTTGCAGAAGATGGGGTTGGGCAGGAGCAGACACAGATTGGGTTCATTTGAAAGAGTGGAAAGTGATATTCTGGGGAGGTGGGGAGAAGGGGGCAGGCCAGGAGGAGAGGCCTCATTCACTGGAGGGCTGAAGCAGGAGGGTCAGGCCCCTGAAAAGACCCTGAGAGTTGGAGCCAACCTGGAGAAGAGACTGACAGAGAGATGTAGGTGTCCCTGGGCCAGGGGATCCAGTGATGTGATGGGCAGTAAGAGTGCCCCCAGGGCTGTCTTTGTGGGAATTCCTCCTTTTCCAAGTAGATGGGTAGGTAGTACTATTGATGGGTTTCCTGCTTCAGTCACTCCCTGCTTCATTCCAGAGATGGTTATCAGTCTGCTGGGAATTGGCTAACAGGGCCGCACTGGACTGTGGGAGTCAAGTTGACCTGCGCAGAACACTGGGTCATGCCCTCCCTGGATGTGTCCTCTGGGCCTCAGTTTCTCCATCTATAAAATCAAGCCCAAATGATGTAACTGGTCATGGGGCTCTAAAAATAAAGGAGACATGGGAGGTCCTTATTATGGGGGGAAGAGTAGTTCTGGGGGTCAGCTACTCACATGTATCCTCTTAAAATGCAGACAACATGTCTCAGGAAACAGAGAGGAAAAGTTCCATTGGGGCTTTGTCTTGGAAAATAAAACTTTAGTTTCATGTTGTGTTTGTGTTACCCACCATGTATTCTTGGGCTCTCAAGTCAACAGAAACTGACATGAGGCTGAAAGAGATTTCCCAAAGCTTCACTGGAGCTTCTGCCTGGGCATAAGGGAGGCAACAAGACAGAGAGAGAAAGAGAGACAGAGGGAGAGAGAGGATTCCTTGACTGACTCCCCAGAAAGAGCCAGTATGGCTTTTTAATTAGGCACTATGCAGGAATTGACACAGGGGCAGGGTATGTGGGCTGAGCTAGGCAAAGCACACGAGGGGTGGAGTTTGCAGAGCTGCATTATCTGGTTGTGATGATTATCTTGAGTAACAGACCACCTGGTGGTCTGGCCAGTGGCAACAAGGCTATAAATCAGTTGTTCAGCATTCCTTCCAGAGACGGGACACTTCACAACCACGGTTATCTTCTAAGGCCAGTTCCTGGAATTCTTTAAGTAAAAAGTATGGTTAAACATTGTGGTGGCAGTGATGTAGTGGTGTGGGGCTTGTGGTCAGCAGGAATGCTCTGTGGGGGGTGAGCTGAAGCCAAGTTCTGCCTCTCTGTCTCATGCCCCACTGAGACATTTTATCCTCCTTCTTCTTAAGGAAAAAGGCAGCAGTGTAGTCTTCTGGAGCTACTTTCTGCTTAACAGGGTTGTTGTCCTCGCCCAACCCTGGAGGCCACAAAAATCTCTTGATTTAATGTTTTATAGGGGCTTGGCTCTTCCTGGGATGGGAGGGTTTGGAATCCTTGCACGACTATGTGCTTGACATGGAATGTTGAAGCCTGGAAGACACAAACGTTTATAACTGTCTGTACCCCGGTTGAATATAAGAAATTATTTTAAAAATCAAATCCTATCCAGTGATAATTAATAAAATGCTTAAGCCCAGTTTAATAATGCTTATAAGAAGAGATTAGATGCCATTTGGAATTTAAGTGAATAGACTGGAAAATGAGTCTCCTGTTGTTTGAAATATAAGGCAAACAGACTTTTATGGTAACAGAAGAAAAACAAACATTAATGGTGAGCATAATCTATCCAAATGTTAGACTCAAAGCATCTTTAGCTACAAAGAAGGAAGGTAGTGGTACTCGCACACATTCTTACCTGTACCACCAGAAATAAGCTTAAGCTCGTTGGACCTCGGGAAAAAGAGAGTAGCAATTCTATTATGTTGAAGTCAGAAAGATGGAAGAAAAAATTGAAAACATTACCTTGGGGACTTGTAACCTGGAAAGGATTTAAGATTCAATCCAACTTGTCTGATAGAGTGGTTGTTACGATTTCAGTACTTTTGCCTTTGCCGAGGAGTGTTTTGTGTCCATTTATGTGATTTATTTTAGCATATGTGCCATGTAACAATGAGAAGAATTTATATTCTGTTGCTTTTGGGTGGAGACTTCTGTAGATGTCTATCAGATTCCTTTGATCCTGATATCCTGATATGGTTTGGCTGTTTCCCCACTCAAATCTCAACTTGAATTGTATCTCCCAGAATTCCCACATGTTGTGGGAGGGACCCAAGGGGAGGTAATTGAATCATGGGGGCCAGTCTTTCCCATGCTATTCTTCTGATAGTAAATAAGTCTCATGAGATCTTATGGGTTTATCAGGGGTTTCCACTTTTGCTTCCTCCTTATTTTTCCTTGCTGCCACCATGTAAGAAGCACGTTTTGCCTCCCACCATGATTTTGAGGCCTCCCCAGCCATGTGGAACTCTAAGTCCAATTAAACCTCTTTTTCTTCCCAGTCTCAGGTATGTCTTTATCAGCAGTGTGAAAACGGACTAATGCAGATCCAGTGCTGAGCTCAGGTCCTGAATATCTTTGTTAATTTTCTGTCTCAATGATCTAATATTGTCTGTGGGGTATTAAATTCTCTCACTATTATTGTGTGGAAGTCTAAGTCTTTTTGAAGGTCTTTAAGAACTTGCTTTATGAATCTGAGTGCTCCTGTGTTGGATGCATATATGTTTAGGACAGTTAGGTTTCTTTGTTGAATTTAACCCTTTACCATTATTAATGCCCCTCTTTGTCTTTTTGAATTTTTGTTGGTTTAGTCTTCTTTGTCTGAAATTAGGATTGCAACTTCTGCTTTTTCTGTTTTCCATTTACTTGGTAGATTTTTCTCCATTCCATTATTTTGAGCCTATGTGTATCATTGAATGTGAGATGGGTCTCTTGAAGACAGCATACCATTGGGTCTTGGTTCTTTATCTAGCTTGCCACTCTGCCTTCTAATTGGGGCATTGTACCTTTTAATTAGCCCATTTACATCCAAGGTTAGTTTTGAGATGTATGGATTTGAGCCTGTCATCATGGTGTTAGCTTGTTATTATGCAAACTTATTTGTGTGACAGCTTTATAGTGTCACTGGCCTGTGCACTCAAGTGTGTTTTCGTAGTGGCTGATAACAGTCTTTCATTTCTATATTTAGCTTCTTTTAGGAGCTCTTGTAAGGCAGGTCTGGTGGTAACAAATTCCCTCAGCATTTATCTGAAAAGGATCTTAATTCTTCTTTGCTTCTGAAGTTTAGTTTGGTTGGATATAAAATTTGGGTTGGGTTTTAAGAATGTTGCATATTGGCCTCCAATCCCTTCTGTTTTCTGCTGAAAGGTCCACTGCTAGTCTGATGGGCTTCCCTTTGTAGGTGACCTAATCTTTCTCTCTAGCTGCCTTTAATATTTTTTCTTTCATTTTGACCTTGGAGAATCTGATGATTATGTGTCTTGGCAATGGTCTTCTTGTGAAGTATTTTACTGGGGTTCTCTGCATTTTCTGCATTTGAATGTTGGCCTCTCTAGCTAAATTGGGGAAGTTCTCATTGATGATATCCTGAAATATGTTTTCCAAGCTGCTTACACTCTCCCCATCTCTTTCAGGGACACCAGTGAGTTGTATATTTGATCTCTTTACATAACTCTATATTTCTTAGAGGTTTCGTTTGTTCCTTTTTCCTTTTCATTCTTCTTTTTTTTTTTTCTATTCAGTCTGTCTTATTTCAGAAAGCCAGTCTTCAAGCTCTGAGATTTTTACCACCACTTGGTCTATTCTGCTATTAATACTTGTGATCACATTATGAAATTCTTGTATGTTTTTCAGCTGTATCAGGTTGGTTACATTCTTTTCTGTACCAGCTATTTTTTTCTGTCAGCTCCTGTATCGTTTTATTGTGATTCTTAGCTTCGTTGGATTGGGTTTCAAGGTACTCCTTTATCTAAGTGATCTTCATTCCTTTCCATATTCTTAATTCTGTTTCTGTCATTTCAGCTATTTCAGCCCAGCTAGACCCTTGGTGGAGAGGTGGTGTAGTCATTTGGAGGAAAAAAAGGCCCTCTGGCTTTTTGAGTTGTCAGAGTCCTTGTGTTAGTTCTTTCTCATATTTGTGTGCTAATGTTTCTTCAATCTTTGAAGTTCAAGATAATTTTTAAGGCTAACCATGGCATTATTATGCCTCTTTTAAAAATTTAAACTTCTTAAAAAATTGTTGAGAATAAGATATCTCTAAAGTCCCTTTTCTTTTAATGGTGTTCTTAATTCCTATAATGACTCATTCCAAAAGTCTTTTAAAGCCTAATGATAATTTTTCAGGTTTTAAAAATCATATAAGCAAGAGGTATTTCTAGAGAGAGGGTAGAGGAGGCATCTCCATGACCCCCAAGAATTCACTCTCAGAAATGGGCATAAGATCAAAGAAGATGAAAAAGCCCCTAAGACAAAACTCAGCCTACAGCTTGACACATTTGGACCAACAGTGTGCTGCTGAATCTCAGAATCCTGGTCTTTTATGACCAGCCACCTGACATGACTTCAAAAATTCTCACTCTCTGGATGGCAAAGACCAAGGATACCCCACATGGTCCTATCATGTTCCCAGGACATAACACAAGATGAATAGGAAACTTCATTCAGTTTTTGTTTCAGAGACCTGCAGTAAAGCTTATAACTGACCAGTCTGCTGGGCAGCCTCAAACAGTGGGTTTATGGAAGTCCTAGGCCTGGGTTCTATCCTGTAGTACCCCTCTCCATGACAGAATGACACAGACAAATCCTTTTTCCCATTAATCAAAACTTTACAGAGGAGACAAACAGTAATTTTCCTCATTCATTCAACTGGTTTGTGCAGAGAGACAGGTCAGAAGCCTGACTGGTAAGAAATTCTTTAGCCACTATGCCAGAAATTTGGGTTTCCTTTCACTGAGTCACTTTGATGACCTTGCTCACTGTGACATAGCTGTGGGGGCCAAGCCACGTTACCAAAAAAAAAAAAAAAAAAAAGGAAAAAAAACACAAAAAATCTTTTCCATTATGGGAACATAGGCAAAATTCTCTCAAATTACTCTACTTAGTTGCAGATTAACCATTTGAGCTCTAAACTTTTCTTATTGTACAATAAGAAACCAATACTGATGGTCACATTCATGTGTCACTGGTGCCTTCCTGAAGGCCAGCTGGACATCCTTGGCACCCGAAGGCCGTCTCCCCAAACTGACAGGACTACACATTCAGACAGACAGACAGACCCCCCTAAAACATTACAGGCCTCCCTTCCCCACCATAAGTGAAAAAGGGAAGTGAAGTTATGATGGGTTTTGAATAGAGATGGTCAGAGTGCCAGAGAGAGAGAGACAGGAAAAGAGAGACAGACAGTTTTTCTTGGTACTCAAACCCAAACCAACTTAGGCCAGAGGAGGGGTGTGATCCATTCCAATGCCTGTAGGATTGATCAGACCCCATAGTCAACCATTTTAATCCATCCTGCAGGGATGTTATTCAGGCAACCCAAAGCAGTAAGGATTTGGAGAAGAGAGGCAAAGCAACTGGGTGAGAGAAAAGATAGAAGGGGAAAGGAGAAAAAGAGAGAGCAGGGGGGAAAGGAGAAAAAGAGAGAGCAGGGGGGGAAAGGGAAGGGAGGAAAGCATTTCCTGATGGAAAGGTGAGGAAGTCCAGGAGGCTGGAGAAAGACTCATGATGACAATGAGTCAGTAGTTCAGGCAGCCGCTTGTCAGCTGTGAAGGGATCTTGTCCAGCCGTCCTCTCAGCTCACAAGTCTTCCCCTTGGGATGAGAAAGGCTCCCTACATCCTGTGATCCTGGATGAGCCCCCAAAGAATATGTTACTGACCATGGGTTCTTGGGCTCTTAATGTAATAGAAATTTGTACCTGAACATAAGGGAGGGAGTGAGAGAGAGAGAGAAAGATTCCCTGACTGACTCCCCTGAAAAGAGCCAATAGGGCTTTTTTATTAGGCAAAGTGCAGGAATTGACATCAGGGGTGGGGTATGTGGGCTGAGCTGGGCAAAGCACATGAGGGGTGGGGCATGCAGGGTAGCATTATCTGTTTGTGATGGTTATCTTCAGTAATGGGCCACCTGGTGGTTTGGCTGGTGGCAACAAGGCTGTAAATCAATTGTTCAGCATTCCTTCCCAAGATGGGACACTCTACAGCCTTGGTTATCTTCTAAGTCCAGCTTCTGGATATTTTTTTTCCTTTTCTTTTTCTTTTTGAGACAGGGTCTTGCTGTGTCACCCAGGCTGGAGGGCAGTGGTGTGAACACAGCTCACTGTAGCTTCAACCTCTTGGGCTCAAGCAATGAGTAGTTGGGACCTCACATGTGCACTACCATGCCCAGCTAATGTTTCTATTTGTAGAGACAAGCTCTCACTATATTACCTAGGCTGGTCTTGAACTCCTGGGTTCAAGCAATCCTCCTGCCTTGGACTCCCAAGGTGCTGGGATTACAGGTGTAAGCCACTGTGCTTGCAAATGGAATTCTTTAAGTAAAAGGCATGGTTGAACATTATGGCATCAGAGAGGTAGTGGTGTGGGTTTTGTGATCAGTGGCAATCCTCTAGTGGGAGTGAGCTGAAGCTAAGCCCAATCTCTCCTCTGTCTTATTTGGCAATAACTTTTTCCCTCAACTATTAAATTAAAATATGTTATAGTCACAACTTGCCCTGATTCTTTAAACAAACCAAAAATGTTGACTATTAGAGTTTTGATTGTTTCTCTTGGAATAATTGTTTTTTGACAAATTCATACAGGGGTATGGTACAATCTTTAACTGTGTGTTTGATTTTCATGGTACATTCATAAACAAGGTCATTTCTTTGCAGAAATATTCCAGAGCTTTATTAGTTTTCCCAAAGGTTCAACTCAATCCTTTGATATTCAAATGATCTCTTTTGAAGCACATATCTTGTCATCACCCTGGAATTTTCTCTTCTCCAGTTGCTAACTAGTATAACTTTCCCAGATTCTCATTTGTCAATGGCTTCCAGTGTCTGATTTGAGTAGTTTACCAATAACACTTTCACCTACTTTACAAAAAATTTATATTTCCCAAGATTTGCCATTATTTGCATTTGTGCATGTATACTATGCAAAACAGCTGACAAAGAGCATAACTCATTATTGCTGAAGGGGTAATGGCTAGCGTTAAAAGGGAGGAAGGGGTGGCAGAGTAGAGATGAAGTAGAAAAGTGGTCAGTTCCTTTAGTGAATGTTTTTGTGTTATGATGACTTTCGCTTTCTCTGGGTAGTGTTATAACTGAAACTTAGGTACGAATGCTCCTCTCATAAGGACCATGAGAAAGTATCCAGTCAAGAATTTAGATAAGGAAGAGCAAATAGGTTTCACCTCGTATGCCAACTCTGATTGGTTGATAGTAGCTGACTAAAGTATTATGTTGAGAAGGATCCTGAGGCTCTTTCTGGCCTTAGCAGGGAAGAGCACTATGATTGATTACTGATGCCTGTTGGAATGTTGAAGGGGTAAGTGACAGTCTCTGTGCTACATAGCTGGCATAGCTTATAGTATATATTCAGCAAGTGCCATTTTTTCTCTCTTATAATGTGGCAGTATTGAGAGGGATATAAAAATGGAAAAATATGATCATTTCTCAGAAGTTCACAGTCTGAGGAAAGAGAAAGAAGCCAGAGTTGGTTGAATATTCTGGTGTGACTGCTTGGCTGTTCGGTCGGCCAGATGGTCAAAAAGAAGCCCAGTGGTTATTGGGGACATATATAACATTTTTGTTGTGATGATGTTTGCATCTCTCTGCTGCCCTGCAATTATGGAACTGTAGATATAAAACAAGGAAGTGGGATAAGGCAGAAATGTTATGTCTTATGATAGCTCTGGAGTCAGACTGATTTGGGTTTAATTCTAGCCCCAATATTTATTGTGTGCTATTGGAAAAATTGCTAAGTCTCTCTAGACCACAGTTTCCTCATCTGCAAAATGGGCATAATTATAGCAGCTGCTACATTAGATTGTTTTAAGGGATGTGTGTGTGTAGCAATTTCCTCCTTCCTAAAATGGGTATGGCTATTTCTCTCCCAGAAAAGAAGTGTGACGTATAGTTAAGGTAATGCATGTGAAGTGCTAGGAGCTTGCCTGTCACCTAACCCTGGGATCATATAGATGTCGGTAGAGCCACAGAGGGAATTTACAAATGCAAAAGAAGCTGGTGAGCCACTGGGGTTAATGCTCAGGATTCTCAGCTCTGACCTTCCTGTTTCTCTCCAGGAATGCGGTAGTTGTTCAAGCAATAATACTCCCATCTCCATTAATTATCTTAAAAGCTAATCAGAAGATACCAGGAAATGCAGCATTCTCTGCGTGCCTAACCTTTGCTGAACTCT
Organism: Papio anubis; assembly: GCF_008728515.1. Taxonomy (NCBI): domain Eukaryota; kingdom Metazoa; phylum Chordata; class Mammalia; order Primates; family Cercopithecidae; genus Papio; species Papio anubis. Next base: position 102,172,480 of record NC_044981.1, on the reverse strand, counting down.
TAAATGCTTTTGTTTGAGAGAAAGTTATATTAACTCAAATCTATTCAATCTTCCAGGTTCTACCTTCTCTGTTTCATCCAAGCTAGGAGTATACTTATACTCCAGCCTGGGAGGGAGCACTTGAAAAAAGCTGGGAGAGGGGGATGGGGAATAGGGAGACTGAGGGAGAAGGTTAGTTATTTAATAGTCTGAAAGTCAATGGAATGTTTGTTTTACCATCTCATTTTGAGATTTTTCTTGTTGACATGAAGAGTTAGATTTTTTGAGGATGAAAAAACAAAATTATTTAGAAGCAAAGGAGAGCAAAGATTGAGCAGGCCACAATTTAGAATATTAGTAATGACTTTTGAAGTCCGAAGGGTAGTAAGATAAATGAGGGTAGTAAGATGACTGCCCCAACATAAATTGTAGATGTAGATACCCTTTGTAAATCTGGCTCACTTGCAATTCTGTCTTAAACTGTGACAGCATCAGTTATGGGGCAGAGTTGAAGGCACTGGAAGGGAGTAAGGCCTTGGGCCTATGGAAGCAATGGTATCAAGTTGAACTGTCTTCTGGGCTCCTGAGGCCAATGGACCTGCCACCTACCAGTCTGGGCTCTGCCACTTTCTAGTTGTATGATATTGAGCTATATCTCTCAAAGCTTTAGGCTCCTTGACATAATAATGGTGCTATTAGTCAAGCCAGGCTAAGCCATTGTGCTATACTTCCACTCAATAATGAGTAATTAATTGTAATGAACATTCAGCATTTTAGAGTTTACTATCTGAATTTCAGGAAATAAGGAATGCAAACCAGGGTCCAAGCCAGGATTCAGGCACAGGTTTGTCTACTCAAAATCCCTTTCTTGTTGTATTACATCTCACTGATCTTACAGAGGAAGTCATGGGGTACCATAAACCACTGCTGCTCAACCAGACTGAAAGCAAAGTAATTATCTTGCATAGTCCTGGTGCAGCCTCTTTGGAAAAATAAACAAAAGAAAATTTACTTATGTGACGTATACTACCAAGTACAATTTCTGGAAAGTGCTCATTACCCTTTGCTAATTGGAAAAAAAAAAAATTTTTTTTTTTTTTGTATTGCTTAGGCTTATTTGGCATTATCTAGACTCATATGGGCCTTGGGCTTGTAAGGATAAAGGTTGAGAATGTATGAGAGCACCTGAGAGGGAGGGGCACCTGTGCTCTTTCAGTCATGCAGAAGCCTGGCCCTCTTTCTCTGTACCCTGCATTACTATTTAAACCCTCTCACTGTGGCCATAGGGGCCGTTGCCTAGCGAGTAGAAGTGGGCACTGAGCTGGCTATAGTATTACTAGCCAGATCTTAACTACCCAACCCTTCTCAGCTCTTCTTTTTGCCTAACCTGCTCCAAGGCAGTGCTTTTTAGACTTTAATGTGCATGCAAAGCTTCCAGGGATCTCATTCAAGTGCAGATTCTGATTCAGCAGGTCTGGGTTTGGGTCTGAGATTCTGAAATTATATCAGGCTCCTGGGAGGTGCCGATGCAGCTGGTCCTCAGACCACATTTTGATTACAAAATAACATTTATCGGCTTTTCAATCTAGAGCAAATGGAGCATCTTGAAGTCTTATAGTTCTAAAAGAGACTTTAAAAAAATAATATAATGGCACCAGGTGTGGTGGCTTACACCTATAATCCCAGCACTTTGGGAGGCTAAGGTGGATGGATCATTTGAGCCCAGGAGTTTGAGATGGGCTGAAGTGGGCAACATGGTGAAACCCCATCTCTACAAAAAAAAATCCCGAAAATTAGGAGGGTGTGGTGGTGCACACTTGTCCCAGTTACTCAGGAGGCTGAGGTGGGAGAATTGCTTGAGCCTGGGAAATCAAGGCTGCAGCGAGCCGTGATTGTACCACTGCACTCCAGCCTGGGCAGTAGAACAAGACCCTGTCTTAAAAAATAATAATAACACAATAATGAATTCTACCAGCTATGCACAAATAATTTACTAAAACAGTCTACTCTTTAAAGATACTCTTCTCCTCAAAGAGTGTCAGTATACTGTGTCCTGATAATGCATTCAGTCAAATGCCATGCCAGGATTTTTTTGCTGGACTCTTTCTCCCTGTGTTTTGTTTCCACATGTGCCTGTATCAGTTTTTGCCTAGTGTTTCAAATGTAAGTCTCTTAGGGAGCAGTGCCTCTAATCTGATCTCCATGTTAACCCTTGGCTGCTGATGGATGGAAAATGAGCCTGGTGGAGCACTATAAGATGAAGGGCTGGTATTCTTCTGTCTGTCACTCACCGTGAGCTCTGGCCTTGGCAGCTGGCTGCAGTTGTAAAGTCTGGCTCATGAAATCATGGTTTCCTGACCAGGTCCCCTCTCTTCACATTGGAAACAAGCTTCATCCAGCACCTGACAGGGCAGGATCTATTCACAGCTTCCACTATCTTGTTGCTTCTGTGAGACCATGGGCTTCAGCTGACAGTAGGCGCTCTGGAACTTTAGCCCCCCATGTTTTCCATATTTTTGTTTCCTTCCCAGCAGAAGGCAGGAGGGCTGGATCAAGCAACCACTGTCCTACTCCTGTCAGTCAGACATTAACGTCCCTTCACAGGCAAGTACGGGAAGTTCTTTTACCCACGTCCCCTCCTCTTCCCACCCCCGACTGTGAACAGCAGCCAGAAGTTAGAAGACCATCACAGAGAAATCCGCAAGATGGCTTTGTGGACGTCACCCAGGTATTACTTTCTCACTGAATCTCAGAGCTGTAATCAAATGCCTTCTGATGATATTCATCATGCAGATTCGGGAAGCTTTGTGTGTCTCATTGGTATCCCACAAAGGGATGGTAAAGGAAGGGTATGAGATGAATGTGCCATTTGGTCTTTATCCCCCTTGCACACATCTAGGTGCCATGGCAACCACCTCACTCTGGAGACAGGTCTACCAGGGGCTTTCCTATAGGTCAGCCACAGCCCTAAATGGCTGCTTCAGGGACAAGACAATTTTAAAAGAGTTTCCCATCAATCACCAAGACCTGTCATTTTCTTCTTCAAAATGCTTTTTGCGTGCAACCCCTCCCCCAACTTTGCCCGCCTGCTAGCATCTAGGTCCAGCCCTCCCACCTGCACCCCCTCTCCCTGTGCCTTGAGGCCTGCGCTTCTTCTGCACATGCTTGTAAGATAGAGCTCCCTAAAGCATTGCTCTCCTTGGGCTGTTCCTCCACTTGGAAACCTAAAATAGCTTCATATTGCCTTGGAGATCCAGCAAGAATACTCTCGCCTGTTTCCAGGCGCTCTGCAATCTGGTGTTCCCATTGTCATTCACTTCCTGCCTCTTCAGTGGTGGCTCGGGCCAGACTGCCTTCCCTGCTCTCCTCTCCTCGAGGCGGGAATTCTGGGCCCAGGGGTGTTTCCTCACCCCAATTTTGTTCTTCAGATCCTCTCAAAGCACCTTGTCCTTGTCCTTCCTGGTGCCCTGCACGGCTGTCATGAATGTATAGATTTCATAGGAGTTTGTTTGTTGTCTGGCCTCTTCAACACACTGGAGCCCTCGGAGGGCAAGCACACTGTATGAATCTGCTAAGGCCACCATAACAAATTCCACAGACCAGGGCACTTTAACAGTAGAAATTAATTTTCTTGCAGTTCTGGAGGTGGGTAGTCTCAGATCAAAGCCTCAAGAAGCAGGTTTGGCTTCTTCTGAGGCCTCTCTCTTTGGCTTGCAGGTGGCCTTTGGTGTCTCTTTGTGTCTCCAAATCTCTTATGATCACACCAGTTAGACTGGGTTAGGGCCGACTGTAAAGGCTTCATTTTAACTTCATCGCCTCTTTAAAGGCCTTATCTCCAAATGCAGTCACATTCTGAGGTACTGGGTGATTCGGGCTTCAACATACGAATTTTGAGGAGACATAATTTGGCCCATAAGAGGCTTGATCCTCTCTGGCTCATGTACCTGCAGCACCAAGCCCATGTCTGGACATGGAAGGTAGGACTCAGTACAGGTTTGTGGCTGGAATGACGTCTCTCTCTCTGAGGTGTCCTGCTCCTCACCCGCCAGTCCTTCCAGGCTCAGTTCCAGCCCTGCCCCACATGAAAACCCTTCTTAAGCCCTGAGCGACGTTCTTCTCAGAACGTCTCCAGTTTGCACATATGCACAGTCTCATCTTGCTAACTCTTTCAAGGGTTTTAGCTTAACCCTTAACTAGCATAGACCACTGGGCTGTCCCTTCCACAGATCAGCCAACAAATGGACTGCTCTCAAACAAACTCCCCTCCCCCACGTGAATGGCGCTTTTTCCCTTAGGATCTGGATCCACCATTGATTAAAATCTTCATTGAGGAGGTCCTTGAGGGAGGACAGCCAGTTCCAGGGAGAGGCCCCCCTCAAAATCACCTGGCCCTCCAGAGTAGAGCTGGAATCGAAGCTGTGAGTTTGGGTACTTGATTCTATAAACCATTAGGTTGGTGCAAAAGTAAATGTGGTTTTTGCATTAAGAGCAATGGCAAAGATGGTAATTTCTTCTGTACCAACTTAATATGCTTCTTTTGTCCTAGAAATAATCACAGACCAAGATGAGAAACACAATCTACTCGTCAGCTTTTCCCAAACAATGGATTGAAACATTTTACTACCTCAAAGCATTTCAAATCTGTGTGGAGATTTTGTTTGGTTTCTAACCATTATTTTCTTGCCAGGCTGGGGAGCAAGTCTTCTGAGATTTAAAGAGTTAAGGCTGGTTATGTCTACACATTCCCGGGTAACTTAATTATTGACCCAGCTTGTAAATCATTCATAGCTTTCCAGAGGTATCTATATACTTCTGCTGGCAGCAAATGCAATCCTGGGCTATTTGTGGAATGGAGGTTGGGGTCAGGGAGAGTGTGAAAAATTAAGAATAACAACACTTCCTTTCCTTCCTGAACTTTAATTGCCCCTTTAAATAAAGCCAAGGCTTTCTTCCTTTGCCACCTGCTCAGAGCATCTCAGTTAACTGCCAAGAAGGCTCTGGTTTCACTTGCCATTCTCCATATCTTGCCACTCCAAGGATACTAGGTGACTTTGGTTTCATTTAGGAGTGAAGTCGCTGGGATCAGCCGTCTTGCCTGGAGTCCCCCTGGGTTACAGCCAGGGCTTTAGGAATGCAACATCTTACATTTTAGGCAACTCTTCTAATCCTATCCCTTAGGGGCTGGTTAAGAAATGACGGCTTTCAGCTGGCCTGCCAGTGAGGCATCTAGGCGGGTTTGTGGTTAACCAAGGCCACACACCCAGTAAGCAACAAGATGGAGTTTAATGGTAGCCGTGTCTGGTGGGGGCCACACCTCTGTGGTGTCTGGTGTCAGTCAGGCCTGCCTACTTTCAAATGAGAGGAGAGGTCCATTCAGGGCTCCCCGGCTGCAGGGTCAGGTCCAACGCCTGTGAAAACAGACACCCAAATAATCAAAGACTTGCATTCTTGTGTCTAAATAGCAGTTAATCCTCACTCCTTTGAAGGAGTAGAAACCACAGGTGACAGTGAAGCCCTCAGTAGAATCAGCCACCTGGTTTGTTTGTCCCCAAGTCCTACAGTTCTCAGAGCCCAAAGGAAGCTTAACAGCATCTTGGTTCATTTTACAGACAAGAAAAATGCATGGAGATCAGAATACTTTTATTGCAAATTAATACAATCTGGAAAAAGGCTATTTTATTCAAACCAGAAAAGAAATTAATGGCACGAGACTTTTTTTTTTTTTTGAGATGGAGTTTCGCTCTTGTCAGCCAGGCTGGAGTACAGTGGTGCAATCTCAGCTCACTGCAACTACTGCCTCCCGGGTTCAAGCGATTCTCCTGTCTCAGCCTCCCAAATAGCTGGGATTACAGGCGCCTGCCACCATGCCCGGCTAATTTTTGTATTTTTAGTAGAGATGGGGTTTCACTATGTTGGCTGGTCTCGAACTCTTGAACTCAGGTGATCCACCCACCTCGGGCTCCCAAAGTGCTGGGATTACAGACATGAGCCGCCACGACCAGCCTTAAGAGACTTTTTAAGGTAAACAACTGAATATTTTAAATGCCAAAAGCTGATGTCGTAATTTATTAAAGCCAGAGGCAAATCTTTCTCAACTTGTTCAGTCAACATAGTCCAGTTTCTAGTCAGTTCCAGCCTAGTGTGTCTGGAAGCACATTTTCCCTCTGGGGAAAACTACTGACCTAGCTAGGCCACTCCTTAGGGCTTCAGAGTTGTCTCTTTGTTTTCCTTGGATGTGTAGTGGCTCATTGTGTGGGGTGGGGAGGAATCCAGAAGAAGAGATCTGCAGGGGAATTTTCAATAAGCTTTGAGTGTTTTACAGGCATCTTCGCAGACCACACTATAAGATATGGCTTTGTGACTACCCGTCCCCTTACAGAGGCTTCTAAGAGCCTGAGATTTCAAAATCAAACTTTACAGGCAGGCGGTCTCAAAGCCTCGCATCAACCAGCCACACACCACCTTTCTCAACAACCTAATTTTGCACCTTTGGAGAACATCTGTTAGAATCAAGCAAACCCTTTTTTCCAAATTCTACTCTTGCTTGTTACCATTTCTGGTCAGTTGTTTTTACGTGTTATTTTATTTAATATTCATAAAAATCCTACAAGTTAGGTTTTATCATCTCCAATTTTCACATGAGGAAACCGAAGCTCTGTGCAGGTGAGCAGCTTTCTCAAGCTGCATAATTAGTAGCATCACCAGTGCTGTCTTCATTCCATCATGCCATTTAGCAAAGCACAGTACTCTATAATTTTAAAAAGACTCTCTTGACCCTAGTGTAGAACTCTGTTTGGATAAACAGATGACCAGAGAATGTGGCCTGTATCAAGAGACTTCACACTGCAATTTTAGAGTTCTCTACCTGTAACCTGTGTGTGTGTTTGTGTGTGTGTGTGTGTGTGTGTATACACATTACTATTGCCTCTTCTCCTTCTCATCACTTTCCCACCAGGATGAAGTCCTTGTCTGGCTTGAGGATGAAGTGTCTATCTGAAGGCTGCAGAGCTTTGTCTGTTTGCTGGGGAGAGCTGTGGGCCTTTAAAGCATACCACTGTGCTGAATTGTTTTGGGGCAGGGGTAGGCTTGTGAGGTAAGGGGAGAATCTTGTTTACTCACACTCAGTCCCAGAGACTGTGCATCTTGCCCTGGCTCAATCAGTTCACAGAGGCCTGGATGAGTTTTATGCAAGAGAGGTCTTTATGGAAACACAGATGAAAAAAGCTGCCTGAACACACACCAGAAATGCCACTTCGGGTGGTTAGGTTCTTGCTCTTCTCTCTCTGTACGCCTTTTTGGCTTTGAGTAATTTGAAGGGGCTCCAAACCCCAGTTCCTTACCAGGCTTCTTTCTTCCACCAGTTTCAACGCTTCTGCCAAGCTGAAAAGGTGAGCCCAGAAATCCTCTTTCCTCAAGCAGTCCTGCTCCATCCCAGCTACATCCTGGGTCAGGACACTAAGAACCCACCCCAGAGTGGATGTACAAGAACAAGATTTTACTAACATTTTGGCTTTTTAAAATTAAACTTAGATGAAAACTGGCTTTACAGATGTTGGAACACTGGTGTGGCCCTAAGAGTTGGCTTAGTTGGGGTTTATGAAGGTTATATGAGATGATGTTTTCCCATGCCTGAGTTAGGGTGTAGTCTTTACATGAGGGAAAAATTCTTTTATCTGACCGTGCTGCAAATGATCTAACACTAAGTCTATTGTTCACACTGTCAAAATTAAGAAATATGATTGTATTCATGTTGGGATTTATAATTTATTATTTTATTATTTTTGTTTGTCACATTTATTAATTCAAGTTTTATGTTGCCTCATCTTAACTTTAAAACATGTGCTGTTGCTGGGCACAGTGGCTCACGCCTGTAATCCCAGCACTTTGGGAGGCCAATGTGGGTGGATCACCTGGGGTCAGGAGTTCGAGACCAGCCTGGTCAACATGGTGAAACGCCTTCTCTACTAAAAATACAAAAAAAAAAAAAATAATAATAATAAAATTAGTGGGCCATGGTGGTGGGCGCCTGTAATCCTATTTACTCGGGAGGCTGAGGCAGGAGAATTGCTTGAGCAGGAGAATTGCCTGAACCCTCTGCCGGGAGGCGAAGGTTTTAGTGAGCCAAGATCACGCCATTGCACTCCAGCCTGGGCAACGAGAGTGAAACTCCGTCTCAAAAAACAAACAAACAAAAAATAACAAAAAATGTGCTGTTTAATATCTCATTCTCTTATGATAAGGAAATCATATATCAACCAACAAAAGATGGTTGAAAGGTGAGTTTTTTTTTAGGAATGTGTGGCCATATATTCATTTGAGCCTCTGAAATGGGCTCCCTGTCCCTGGTTTTGGTGTAAATTAAGTTCCCTTATCATTGTCTGGCAGAGAGAGAGCTAAATGGAATAAAGATGGGAATGTCTGCTGGCTTCCTCCCTTTCCCAGATAACCAAAAACTCACGCTATAATGGTCTGCCAAATTTCCTCCCTTCTTTCCTCTCCCAAAGAGGAAGTGTTTTTATTCCCTTTATCACTGGGAGAGAGGCGATATCCACGACTATAATGAAAGGATAGACATCAGAGAGGAAGTAAAGAGAGGAAAATGCAAGTGTGGAGCTCAGCCTAGAGAAAACCCTCAGGGAATTGTGGCGAGGGACACCTCAGAACAAAAGCAGCACATACGAGTGAAATGGGTGCAGAAGAAAGGGAAATTCGTAAGTGTTGCTGTATGCTCTATATTTGCCTTCTCTTTGTGGTTTCCAAGAATCTCAAAATAAATAATTTGAGTCTTTGAAATTCCTTCTTGTGTCAGGCTGTATTCCTTGACTACCACCTTGAGACTGAACTATTTGGATCCTGCCTTTACACAGGTTATACCCCAGAAATATTCCTGTGTTCCTCGCTTTTCCGAGGCTTTCTACTTTGCTCCATTCAGAGGTACAGTATTATATTTCATGGCATCAGGGTTTGGCTATCCTGCAGTAGATCACAGTAATTTGGATGGGTCTACAATAAGCCAGATACAGTTCACCTCAGGGGTCACTTAATTAACCTGAAGAATCCAAGATGAACTGTTTTATTACCATGAATGAGAAATTTTCCCATTGGAGTTTGTTTAAATAATGAGGACATGCGGAATATATTCTAATTGTATTGGCTAGCTAATATCTGTTAGATGAGCTTTAGAATATTTCAGGTTTGGGGGCTGGGCATGGTGGCTCACACCTGTAATCCCAGCACTTTGGGAGGATGAGGCAGGTGGATCACCTGAGGTCAGGAGTTCGAGACCAGCCTGGCCAACATGACAAAACCCTGTCTCTACTAAAAATACAAAAATTAGCCAGGCATGGCGGCACATGCCTGTAATCCCAGCTACTTGGGAGGCTGAGGCAGAAGAGTCACTTGAACCTGGAAGGCGGAGGTTACAGTGAGCCGAGATCGTGCCACTGCACTCCAGCCCGGGTGACAGAGCAAGACTCCATCTCAAAAACAAACGAACAACCCAAAATATTTCAGGTTTGTTCCATCCTCCTGTCCAGAGAATCCTAAGAAGCCTACACTTGTCTTGCAGAAATGTAGTTAGAATTGTCTTTTACAGGGAACAGTGATTTTGCTGGTGGCCTTTCAAATTGAATTTTTTATTAGAAGAATCGCCAATGCCATAATCTGTCAAAAAGATGTGGCAGCATGTTTATCTGTAACAGACTTATCTTCAGTCATTTTTTCCCTGTGTGTTTAACTCGAGAAGTTGTTTGTATTATTTATGACTTTCAAAAATGCATTCTTGGGCAATGTTCACAGCTCAGTCGCCAAGAGCACTCGTGGAGTCCCAGAGAGGTGCTCTGCGTCCCTGAGCTGCCAAAGCCTCAGAGTTGGGACTTCTCTCCCAGCCTTGTGGAAATGGTACGCTCTTAATTTCGGGGCGACTTACTAACATTTCATGATCATCCAGTTTTTCCTCTCATCCTCTCATTCACTGTTCAGATGTTTGTCACCCCAGCAAGCAGTTTGTGAATGACGAGTTTTAAGTCATGGATAAACTGGAGGCTTATTTGTGGTGGTTATAGTTTCCCTGCTTCTTTTTGGACAGGAAATAGAAATTTGTCGTATTTCCTCATGTTTTCTCTGTACTCTTTTAATGATTTAACTGAATTTTGTCTGTGCAAGGCCTCATGCTCCAATTCTTTGGCTTTTCCCATTATCCCTAGCATTTCCCCCTCCTATCTTCCCAACTCTTCTCCTGGGGTTATATAGAGCTGGGGTTATGTTAAATTTTTACCAGTCCCTCCAAAGGTCATTTAATCCAGGAAGACTCTCCTGATGACCTTGGGTTGGGTTAAAGGGATTATGCTTTTTTCCAAACTTCTTCGATGCATATTTTGTATTCTGTGTATAACTCACTTCCCCCACCAGGTTGCAGGCTCTAGGGAGTGGTGTCTGGATGTCACCTATTCTCCTTCTCACTGGGAAGCACCATCCAGGTAGTCAAACGCAGACAGTGACTTTGGTAGGAGCTGGGGCTGCAAGCTCCAGCCAAGATCAGGGGAGGTGACAGGGCCTGAAGGATCAAGCGAAGCCAGAGTCCACAAGGAGGACAGAGGATCAAATACCAGGGCGTATATGGGTAGATGTGAAACCCAGGGGGCCCAAAGGCAGGGATTTGATTCAGGTCTTCAGAACTTAGAGTCTGGAGTTTGAGAAATAAAATAAAAGTGAAAGGAGATTGGGATCAAGGCTCTGGAGGGAGGAAGGAAAATGCCTCAGCGATTTTCTTGAACCATACACAGTGTGTGTTGGAGTCCAGTTGTAGAGTAATACATAGGACAGAGAGGAAAACAATGCATAGTTGGTTGAATAAATAAATGCTTAGACATTTACAAAGATGCTTCCTATTTGAAGAATAGGCAGGATATTTGAGTGTAAGAATTGAAGGTCAAGGTCACCTAGGACTTGTTTTTCAGGCCAGAGAATACATATTTCTGTCCACCTCTAAAGGTTATTTTAATTTCTTACTCATCGTTCACCCCTTCAATCAATATGCAGTTAAAACTTGATCTTCTGTTCAATCAACAAATACCAAATTCAGTTGGTTATAGTGTCTCTGAGAAATAATCAATACATAATTCTGTATCAGTCAGGGTTTGATCAAAGATGCAGAACCAACGTAAGTGATACAGAATAATGGATGGCAGAGTCCCAGCTTTGCCTTAAGGGAGCTGGGGGGAGGCCATCTACACCCATCATTGCCCCTGTGGTGTCTACTGTTGACCTGAAGTCCTATGGGTCAGACAAACACATAGTTGGAATGGGAGCTGGGTGTGGATAAGAACAGGGACAAACACGACACCACAAAGACAGAATGGAACCGACAAAGACAATTAGAAACCATGAAGACAGACTGACTGGAACCCATGTATCTCTCTCCCATCCACTCCAGCCTCAATTCTGCATGACCTGCTGGAGAAGCTGGAGCCCTTTGCCATGGAGCTGCACTTGCACCTGGCCCAGGACTCAGAGAAACAGATGGAGGAGATCTGGCAGGAGCTGGAGGAGCTGTGGGTCTGGGCACGCACACCACGTCAGCGATGATGTTTGCCAGCTGCCACAGCACCTGCTGCCCTGTTGCTACATTCAGGGCATAGGAAATATGGCCACTGCTCCATGCCCACCTTCTAAGTCTGATGCAAAATGTGTCTTGTGGCCAACCATAACCTAGAACTACACAGTGAAGGGAATTCTTGGAAACATAGTTTCTGTTAAGCTCAGTTGTCATAGTACAAAGCCACCACAGTGTATTCCTTGTAAACTTGGCATTCACACACACTTTTTAACCATGTTTAACTTCCCAAAAAAGACAATAGCAACATTATGCTTTTGCCTAACATGATGCAACTCTTCTTGTACTGCTTAAAACATGCTATTCTCTCCTGCAAAGAGGTTTAAGTCTCTCTATCTATCTTTGGATGATGTTAATCCTCCTCTAGCCAAGTCACATTTCCCCTTTGCTATTCTGTAATTTAAATACTGAGATACAGGTTAATTCCCATGAACACATCTTATATTAGATGCTAGGTAAATAAGAGAGGGTAATTACCTTCTTTAGACAATCAAATATTTTTGACCAAAGCTAGACTCAGTAAAACTTTTATTTTGAATTAAATTATGAGCCTACAAACCTGAGGACTTCCTTCCTGAGCTTAGGTTGGCTATTTCATCTGTTTTTAATGCTGTCAAATTTATCCTGAGAGGAGTCAGGCACCCAAGCCAAGCCTAAACTGTGATCCTGCAATGTAGCTTGGTCTATCTGATGAGCTTATGTGTGGCGAACCCATTGTGCATCTATTTATCCAGGAAAACCAAAATTGTGCTGTAGAAGCTTTGAACAAGATCGCACCACTGCACTCCAGCCTGGGTGACAGAGCAAGACTCCATCTCAAAAAAAAAAACAAAAAAAAAAAAGAAGAAGCTTTGAACAGAGGCCCCAGGGGGACGCAGGTTTAGAGATCAGGAGGAAAGACACTGTCTTCCTAAACCCAGCCCAGTCCCAGGGTTTAGATCTGACCTTCGAAGACAAGGAAACTGCAGTCAGAATGGGTAGGGGGCGTACGGTTTGGGCAGATGCAATCTGCTTTGGGACTCGTGTGGCCAAATGCGACATAGAGCTGGAGAATGGACGGTCTCCCCATTTCTTACAGAATATCCTGTGTAAATGACGCACACTGTAGCTCCATTTGGCATGCCTGATGTGTCTCGACTTCGGGGAAACGTGGAGGTGGTATCCTGGGCAGGAGGGTACAGGCCTTTAGGAGACTGATGACAAAGGGGCAGCCCCAGGCCTCCCTGGTGGCTTGCAGGAAGCAACCATTTCAAGCAGCCTTGAGTGGGAAAACATGTCTGAGATTTCTCTGAGATACCTCCTGGGGACACCCCCTGGGGGGCAAGAATAAAGGAGGGGCAAGAAAGGAGGTGAGGAAGCACAAGGACCTCTGTGTTGTTGGAACCATTCTGTATCGTGATCGTGGTGGTGGTCACACGCATCTACACAGACGATACAGTGATACAGGCACACACACACACAAACACACACACACAAATGACAGCATGTAAAACCGATGAAATATGTGGGTTGCACCAGTATCAATGTTCTGATTTTGTACTGGATGTTAGCATTGAGGGAAACTAAAAGTACACAGGACATTAAGTCAAGGAAAAACAATAATAGTAATAGAATTAATATTTTTTGAAAACTAACAATATGTTAGGTGCTTCGCATTTTTTTTTTTTCTGTTTAATCTTTACAACACTCTTATGAAATAGATGTTGGTATTACCCATTTTTATAGACAAGGAAACTGAGTCCCAGTCATGTGAAGGTCACTCAACTAGGCTGTCTGAGTCAGAGCCAGGACTTCTAACATTGAGGTCCTTAAGGAAAAGGTTTAGATTGCAGTGACATGGGGGATAGGGTGGAATACAAAATTCAGCACGAAGAAGGACTTCTGAGCAGTTCTGTGCAGGAGTGGGCGGAGCTTGCCGGCAGGGTGAAGTGCTGCACAGGAGAGCAATTCTCAGAGCAGACTGGACAGATGCGATCTGTCATGGCCCTGTCTTTTGGTTCCAGGCTACATCCACCTCTGAAATGACTTGGGCTTTCTCATCTGTACAAAGGGGAAAATACATTTCATTTCATGGTTGGTTGTTAGAATTGCAAGAGGTATAACAAAGGGTTCCAAACCTTCAGCCTTCTGGAAGTCACACTTTCTTTAATATCCATATCAAATGGCTCAAGCCTCCATCTGAAATTACATGGGGAATCGTGCTTCCTCTCAGCATTTTCAAAGATTCTCCAGGGCCTTCACATTTGCAGAGCCTGCCTTCCCTCCCATTCCTGCTCAGACTCAATTTTCTGTTGCCCAGGGTGGTCTTGGGCCCAGTGTTTGCTCATCAAAGCCACTGTCCTCTCTCCACACTGCTTCCTCCGTGCTGGAGTTTGCTCCCTTCTTTTGTTATCCAAGCAATACCTACATCTATTCACAAATGTTATGGTGGGTAGTGTTGGCACATCTGGCTGACTTTCACCGAAGATTTGGGGCAGTAGAAGAAAATTATAGTTCTACTTAACACAGCACAAAAACATGCCAAGTCACACTAGACAAGCTCTTACAAATTTCTAACAGGTTGTTTTAAGTTTTTAAGTACCAAAACCTCTTTCCCTTTTTGCTGGAAAGTCCCTTCTCTCTTCAATAACCATCCTCTTTCTTCAAGTGCTAGGACCAATTTGGCAACCCTCCATCATTTTATTATGCTGAGTAGTCCAACTCTTTTTTATCTTTTTTCTGTCTTCCAGACGAGGCCCTGGGGACCACCCTTCCTAAAGCAAAAGGGAAGGGATGCATCTGTCATTTTCCTCTGTGCTTTGGCCTGTGTGACGATGGGACAGTTATAGAGCCATTGTGAGCCTCCATTTACTTGTCTACTATTTACTTGTCTACTCTGGAAGTGTATAGTAACAGTACTTAACCCCCAGGATTATTGTAAAGATACAGTGAACATAAATCACTTAGACTGCACCAGAGCTTAGTGTCTGTTTATTCGTATGATTTCTCTGACTTCATACCTTCTGGAGACATTCAACTTTGTTTCTCCTCTTATTAGGTAGTGAGAGTTTCTGCTGCTTCCGTCCTCCTGGCCAGAGGGAGGTAAGTACTGTCCATCAGGGCACGTTCTTGAAGCCTTTGCCTCTGCTGTGGGTGGTCCCCTTTTTTTTTTACTGTGGAAGGCAGGAGAGAGTCTCAGTATCCTGAAAGTGACCAGGCCTAGCCCTGCCCAGGACAAGAAGGTAGAAAGTGGAGGCCACAGTTTCTGTGGTCTGTTGATCAGGTGTTTGAATTGTATATTGACTCCATAGGAGATTGGATCATAGGCAGTCACATGGCCCTGGAGACTTGGAGTAAGAACTGATGAGGGAGGCTCAAATGTTTCATGCATGATTTCCTTTGAGAACAACTGGGAGAGGGTGGAAGGAATGGAATGGCATAGAAGCAAGGAAATAGATTTTAACAGTAGGATTTAAAGTGTCTATGACTACTGAAGTGTGTTGTGGATGAGATTTGGTGCATATGAAAAAATACTGAGAGATGCTGTTCAGGGCCTTATGTAAGCAAGAATGGAACAGAGGGAGAGGGAGAGCTCAGCAGCCTTGCTGAGACAATGGAGGCATGTGCACCAGAGCCAGGGTCAAGTGCGGCAAAATCTACTAAAGGTTCTTCAGAAGCTAGCCCAAAATAGGATGGCCCCTGAAGTTCAGCAAATCTTGGTGTTCCACTCACCCCCTCCCCTGATGCGAGGTGCAGCTCCCTCTTTCCCTAGGGGCCCTTCCTCTTGACTGCCTCCCCCAGGATGGGGGCATGGCTATGCCCCGCTGGTTCCTGACCTTCTCCTGCTCCATTGGAGACCATTATGCTTAAGCATTGATTATCTGTGTCCAGTCAGTGTTTTGCAGCATTCCTGGCACAAATGGCCTGCGTGTGTGCTGAAGTGGAAGGAAAGGGCTCTCAGGGGCACATTCTGTGGTCCAGGAGAACACAGAGCTGGCCTTGTCTCTAGCTATTGGCCATCTGTGTTCCCTGGAGCAACAGAACACCAGGTGCAGAGCCCCAACATGGGGTTGGAGCTTGGAAACCTGGCTGGAAACAGAAATGGAGCTACCCTGTTGGGTGGGGGACTTGGACAGGAGAGTAAAAAGGTTCCTGTTTTTGGTGGGTGGGCAGTCTGGGGGTAGGGGTCTGGGTTCTCTCAGATGGCCTGTAGAAGAAGGGAAGATGCTGCAGAGAGGAAAAAGCCCCCACAAGGGACCTATTTGATTTAGGGAATGAAGGAGGGAGAAGAAAAGAAAGAAGAAGAGGGGGAAGGAAGCTGCTGACTACTTGTTCTGGGTTAGACGCCATGCCGGGCTTCAAGAAGAGGTACAAAACACTGCATGGCACCCAGCATGTAGAAGTCCCTTGGTCAGTACAGCTGTTATCATGATGAGTGACATCACTGCTTAATTTTCACACCACCACCATAAGGTGGGTATTATTATACTATCTCCATTTTGTGGATGACAAAATTGAGGTTCAGAAAAGAGAAGCAATTGGTGTAGGGGGTTCAAAATTGAAACACAGCCTATCTGACTCCAACGCCTGTGTGTCCGAGCCCTGTGATAGGCAGAGATGTAGGTGTTCCACCAGTACCTGGCAAGGCAACAACTGGCGATGGTAAAGGGTCAGTATGGGGTGGAGTTGGGTGAGGGTAAGGGAGTTAGGGAGGGAAAGAAGCCCACTCCCTTGAAAAGTTCCCCAGGGCTGGGCTGCCGTGCAAAGCCACTCACCTGGAAGTATGGGACTAAGGGAGGCCAGAGGCAAGACTGTCCTGGCTGCCCCACAGGCTTAGAGCTAGGAGGCAGGTGCTGGGTGCCGGCAGGAACAGCAGCCTCTAGAAGAGAGAGAAGTAGCCTGGCACCTGGGGGAGCCATACCTGGGATGGACAAAGGTGGGCACGGCTGCTGAGCCTGCAATGAGTAGGTGGTCCTGGATGCTTCGGCAGGTGTGGTGCGGCTTGGTTTCCAGCAATCGTGCTGGTGGGTGTTCAGCCAGTGACTGTAGGTGTATATCTCTGTCATTGTTGTTGCCAATATTATGGTGATCACATTATCTGACTTTTATACATTTAGGCTAAAGGAACCTGGAAAAACACATGAATCAAAATAAAACCTGATTCACCTTTCCAGGTCAGAGTTACAAGTGTCAAAACTCTCAGGTGAGATTTGCCCGTGACGTTCTGACCGCATGCCTCTCTGCAAGGAAAGTGCTATGTGTTGTTTTTTCCAGCAGTGGAAATACAAATGATTCACTCTGGAAACCATGGCTATTTCACTGATAACTAATTTGTTTGCTGATAAATGATTACCCAGGAGCCAGAATAGAGACCCAGAAGTCAAACTGCAAAAATTATTAAGTTCCCTCTGTATGCAGAATATTGTGCAACATGGTTACGGGTACTACGATGGATGTGAGTGTGTAGACCTTGTACAATAGAGCTTATAGGCTAATGGAAGACAGGAAGAAACAACAGGACCACATAAAACTGGAATGCAGATGGGATCTGTGCTACTTACACTAGCCATGGGATGATTAGAACAAGATAAGAGACGTGAGGAAGACTTCTTGAAGGAGGTGCTCAAGCCATGTTTTGGAAAAGAGAACTCAAGGTCTGGCAGGGAGAAAGGAGCAAGGTAACTAGGAGATGTCTTGGAGGAGAGCAAGGTGATGCTGAAACTGCCCTCACTGTTCGTTTTAATGTTGCTTTTGTCTTACTGGTCAATTCAGAGCATTCACGGTGCAAGAGAGATAGGGACATTTGATTTAAGAAATAGAGCCGAATCTCCTAAAATTAAATCAGAATTTTTGACGGAGTAGAGGTCAGAGCTATGTTTTGGAAGTGTTTGGGAAATTGTTAGTTTTGTTCTCAGGATCTGATGCTTTTGTGGTTGAATATTCCATGTGAATGTTTTCTCTGCCCATGCAAATAGTAGGTCTCCCAGACAAATATCTCAGTGGTGCCAGCACTTCATTTTCCAAATGTAGCAGGATCTTTCTAATACTTCCTTTGTGGGGATCTGAAACTGTTGGAGGCTTGTAATCATATCTATATTTTAAAGAAAGGTTTTTAATCAACAGGCTATATGGAAATGTATTCAAAACTCTGTTAGTATTATGGTTGGATATTAATTTTGAAGTATTATACAGTTTTTTTCCTCCCGTATTTCTTTCTTAACCCTCTCACCTACTTCTTTTCTTTTTATTTTGTTTTTATTTATTTATTTATTTTTGAGACAGAACCTCGCTGTGTTGCCCAGGCTGGAGTGCAGTGGCGCAGTCTCCACTCACTGCAACCTCCATCTCCCAGGTTCAAGTGATTCTCTTGCCTCAGCCTCCCAAGTAGCTGGGATAACAGGCATGTGCCACTACACCCAGCTAATGTTTGTGTTTTCAGTAGAGACAGGGTTTTGCCGTGTTCGCCAGGCTGGTCTCGAATCCCTGACCTCAGGTGATCCCCCAGCCTCGGCCTCGCATAGTACTTCTTGCTTTTTTGAGCAAGGTTAGTCTGTCCTCATTGCCTTACTGAAGGGACGGTCAACAGGGGTCAGAGATATAGAAGACCATTTTCCTGGCTTTTGAGTTTTTAAAGCCCTTGTGTGTGAAGGAAGGACTCTGACTTATACAAGAGATTTAGGAGAATATGTGGTGCTCCACTTGAAATTCCCTGTTCCTAGTCTCTGGGGACTTGCAGGGAGGGAGCTGGGTCACAGAGAAAGTAAGAACTGTATATTCATTAGGGAATTCTTGAATGTGGTATTGTGTGTCCTAGGTGAACCGGAATGGAACCCACTGATCAGCTTGTCTACGTTTCTGTAGACTAAGATTTGTACCTGCAACTGTCTCATGCTAAATGGTAAATATTTTTCTTCCAGTTGATTTGCCTGGGGTTCTCATTAACTTTCTAGAAGATTTTGGATAGAACTCTTGGATATTTAATGTCACAAGTTTTAGTTCTGATCTTGCCTTTTGGGCTCAATGTTGCATTCCCATAACTCTCCAAATTACTGAAAAACAATTATTGGAATAACCCAAGTTTGCATGAAGAGTAAACACAGCAAAGAGTTGGAAAAACAGCATGTGGTGGGTCATGGCCAAATCTGCCCATGGAAAGCCCCCAAGTGGATGTGGGTAGAAAATTCTTAGATCCTGCAATGTAAGTGCAGATAAAGGGAAGTTGCTTAATATGGAGCACTGGCACAGAAAAAAAGAATGATTTTATGTAAACGTTGTGCAGTAAGTTCCTTAGAACCCCAAACCTGGGCATAGGCCTGGGGGATGTGGCTTATTGGGTTAAAGAAAGATTGTCTGAAACGGTGATACACATCATGCTGGGGGCTGGCATGCCCTTTCTGGGGGGAGAGGAGCCTTTGTTCTGGGCTTCTGGGGCCTCGTAGATTCCTCATCCTGAGAGCGGCTGCCAACAGCCACCAGGTGTGTCCAGTTTAGGAACAAAAGGGGAACTCTGGCAGGCTGGCTGCTATGCTGTATTTGTGGTCATTACTATTATTATTATTATTATTATTTTTTGAGATGGAGTTTTGCTCTTATTGCCCAGGCTGGAGTGAAGTGATGCAATCTCAGCTCATCTCAACCTCTGCCTTCAGGGTTCAAGTGATTCACCTGCCTCAGCCTCCTGAGTACCTGGGATTACAGGCATGCGCCACCACGCCCCTCTAATTTTGTATTATTAGTAGAGACGAGGTGTCTCCATGTTGGTCAGGCTGGTCTCAAACTCCCAATCTCAAGTGATCTGCCCACCTCGGCCTCCCAAAGTGCTGGGATTATAGGCGTGAGCCACCATGCCTGGCCTTGTGGTCATTATTTTTAAATACTGTAGCATAAGTAATGGAATATGTGTGTAAACCAATTAATCCTAATCTGCTTTTACTCTTTAGGGTTGATTAATTAGTGGATAACACAAACAAGTGAACTCTAGTCCGTGTCAACAACTGAGTTTCCTTTATTTGCACACAAAAGTGTTAAAAGTAATTGTTGATTTGGCAAACCAGCAGATTTTTTTGTTTGGTTAGGAGTAATCTAATAGGACTAATTGTCTTGTATGAGTAAGGGATAAAAATGATCAAGCCCAATAATTATGCCATCTGTGTAGGGCTAGGGGTCTAGAGCCCACTGGTGTGACATCTCCAAGGATAAGACCACTCTCCCCTTGCCCCCCACTGCCTAACCATAGGAAACTGGTCTTTGTGTTTGCTTCAAAAACCTGTCTCCAACATTTGCAGGCTGGGGCAAGAGTGCAAATGGAGACCCACATAGCATATGTTTAAATATCTAAAAGCTATAAATCCAGCCAAGAAACCATAATATAGAACATATTCTATCCTCTTGCTTTGAAAAATATATATTCAGAGGGACCTAGAATATCAAGTTTGGATGTAGAATTATTGGACTTCTGCTTGTCCATCTGCTTGTCCCAGTGTCTCCTTTCTCTGTCTGCTCCCAGTTCCATCCCTCATCCCATATTAAAGACACCCCAGTCTGCATTTATAAATGGCTGCCTGGTGGCCTAGGGATGAGGACAGCCATGAGACAGATGACCTCAGGACTCAGACCCCCTGAAGAGGCCTGAAGTGGGTTCAGGGCCCTTGGGATCCTGGGCACCAAAGAGTGGTTTGGGTGGCGTATGGGCTTCCACCAGTGATGAGTCACAGGTGCAGACACATTCCCTGGGCCCTGTAACTCATCACCTGTGGAAAGAGGGTGCCTAGGAGGGGGCAGAAAGAGACCCTTTAAAGGACAGAGCCCAGGACAGCAACCCCTTCTTGCCTGGGCATTTCTGCTGTTTTTTGTCTGGGGGAGCCAGAGGTTGCAAGGAGAGAGAGACAGAGAGAGAGAGAGAGAGAGGGAGGGGAAGAGAGAGAGAGAGAGAGAGAGAGAGAGAGAGCAAAATCCTCTTAGCAAGGTTTTTAAAGATTAGTATAATCTGGTATGTAACAAAGATCCCTGCATTTGAGGAAATGTGGTCTGAGCTGAGACTTGCATTTATTGCAACAGCTCCACTTGGTAGCAAGCTAATCGGGGTGGGGACCCACAGTCTCTACTTGTGTCCAACCACAGGAGGTGACTGATTTTTTTATGGAGAGATCATAACTTACTGATGCAGAACCAAGCATGCCTCAAGAGTTCTGTTTGCGCCTGTTCACCACCTCACTGGACTTGACACATGCTGAATGATTAGTTGGGTGTAGTAAGAGCGTCTGTTTCTTCTTGCACATTTGAAAATGAAGTTCTCAAGTGGGTAGTGTAAAGTCATGAATCTAATTCATAGCCCCTCTCTCTCAGTCCACCATGCACCCTTCAGCAAGCACTCTCTTCCCACTGGTCTTTGAGCCTCATTCAGCCCCAGCCGGTGAGTTGAGGAAATACGCCTAGGTGAATGTGAGCTCTGATAATCCAAGGGCTTTCAGAGAACCACAACAAGCCAGGAAAACCACCACGTTTTCCATGGAGGCAGCAGGGAAAGGGAGGAGGATGGGTCTGAGTGTCTGCTAGATTCTAGACTCAACTTTGTGAGAATTTACCAGTGAATTTGTACAAATCTCTTTCTTCTTTCTCAGTTTCTCTGTCTAAAATGATGAGTGTGAATTAAATGGCCTAAAGTCCCTTCTAGTGCCAAAATTCTTGGGTTATTTGGCTCTCATTGGCTATAGTGCCTTCTAACGTAAGCAAATGTAAAATTCCCTCTTCCCCATTCAGCACAAACTTCATTCTCAAAGCACAATGGGGAGCCTGTATCCTGGAGGGCCCTAAGAAAGGAGCCAAGTTCATTTGCTGTGAGTAGACAGGGACAGGAGTCCTTCTACCAATCTCTGTGTGGCTGGCCCAGACCGCCTGCTCAGCCAGGCAGTGCTCCTGTAAGAGCAGAATAATTTTCATTCCCCTCACATTAGTTTAAGCAAGCATTCACTTTTGTGTCTGCATGTCAGTTGATACTCAGCGGATCGCATGGTTTATAGCTGGATTGATATCATTTAAATCTGGAACTCTTTTCCTCTGGCCTCAATAGCCCGAACAACTTCTATGCCTTTCCTCAGCTCCCTCCCTTTTCAGAGTTCAAAGAGAACTCAGTGAGAGGGAAGTTGCTGGAGCAAGCTTTCCCTAGCTGTAATGTTCTCTCAGACGTCAAGGCTGTTCCCTGTTCTTAGAGGTTGTTCCAGATCTTAGATAGTCACTATGCCCTGAGGTAAATACAGTTGGGGCAGCAGCCAGAGGGAATGATCCTCCAGCTGCCTGCTGCTGTCCTTAAGCGTGGCAGTCACGAGAGGCACAAGTCTGTGGGGGAGACTGAGTGCCTAAATTGCGGGAAGAAAGATAAAATTCCTCAGCCTTGCTTATGTCCTAAATTGGTAGTCTGACTTGGTGAGCTATAGATTATGAGGAGGTTGCTTTGCAGACTATGAGGAGTCACCGAGCAGCTCTTCAGTGGCAGAGGTGTGCCCGGTATCGTGGTGTCCCCTTCTCTTCCAGGGGCTCGTCCCATCTTCCTCTGTTTCTCGTGTCCACATTGGTTCTCCTGCCTGACGCTCTCTCCCTCCCTCTTATGCCTGGGTCAGCTCAGGCCCCACAAGTGTTTCTCATCATGATACCTTTCTTCCTTGGAAGCCACCTGTAAGTTCCTGCTTCCTGCCTGTGAGTATGCTAGGGTGCTGCCAGCAGGACCGTGGGAGTGGAGACGCCTGATACCTCTCACCTGAAGATAAGAGGTGAGCAGGCAAAATGCCTGAGTCTGTCTGTTCTGCTGTAGCAAAATACCTGAGACTATATTGGGATAAATTTTTTTTTTTTTTTTTGCTTTTGAATAAAATGTTTGTGTAGTATCAATAAAAGATGGCCCTGTAGTGATTTGTCTTTGGTGGAGGGGAGGAACTGGCAGGGGAGAAAGATTGTGTTTCAGAAGAAAATTATAGTATTATATTAACCTTGGATTCCTGGGTGGCCAAGTGTTCACCCATGGTATGAAGCTGCCCACAACGCCCCTCCTCAGTATGAAGCAGCCAAAAAGATTGGTGGCCAGATTCCTCATGATGGAGAACTGTACTGGTCTGTTTTCACGCTGCTGATAAAGACATACCTGAGACTGGGCAATTTAAAAAAGAAAGAGGTTTAATGGACTTACAGTTCCACATGGCTGGGAGGCCTCACACTCATGGCAGGAGGCAAGGAGGAGCAAGTCATGTCATACATGGATAGCAGCGGGCAAAGACAGAGAACTTGTGCAGGGGAACTCCTCTTTATAAAACCATCAGATCTCATGAGGCTTATTCACTATTACAAGAACAGCATGGGAAAGACTTGCCCCCATGATTCAGTTACTTCCCACAGGTCCCTTCCACAGCATGTGGGAATTCAAGATGAGATTTGGGTGGAGACATAGCCAAACCAATATCATCCTGCACCTGATCCCTCCCAAATCTCACGTCCTCACATTTCAAAACCAATCATGTCTTTCTAGCACTACCCCAGAGTCTTAACTCAGTTCAGCATTAACTCCAAAGTCCATAGTCCAAAGTCTCATTTGAGACAAGGCAAGTCCCTTCCACTTATGAGCCTATAAAATCAAAAGCAAGTTAGTTACTTCCTAGATACAATAGGGGTACAGGCATTGGGTAAGTAAAGCCATTCCAAATGGGAGAAATTGGCCAAAACAAAGGGGCTACAAGTCCCATAGAAGTCTGAAATCCAGCAGGGCAGTCGAAGCTTAAAGTTTCAAAATGATCTCCTTTGACTCCATGTCTCACATCCAGGTCATACTGATGCAAGAGGTGGGTTCCCATGGCCTTGGGCAGCTCCGCCCCTGGGGCTTTGTGGGGTACAGCCTCCCTCCTCATTGCCTTCATGGGCTGGCATTGAGTGTCTGCAGCTTTTCCCAGCACATGATGCAAACTGTCAGTGGATCTACCATTCTTGGGTCTGGAGGATGGTGGCCCTCTTCTCACAGCTCCACTAGGCAGTGCCCCAGTAGGGACTCTGTGTGGGGACTCTAACCCCACATTTCCCTTCTATAATGCCCTAGCAGAGGTTCTCCATAAGGGCCCCAACCTTGCAGCAAACTACTGCCTGGGAATCCAGACATTTCCATACATCTTCTGAAATCTAGGCAGAAGTTCCCGAACCTCTATTTTTGACTTCTGTGCATTTGCAGGCTCAACACCACATGGAAGTTGCCAAGGCTTGGGGCTTGCACCCTCCAAAGCCATGGCCCGAACTGTACTTTGGCCCCTTTTAGTCACGGTTGGAGCAACTGGGACACAGGCACCAAGTCCCTGGAATGCACACAGCAGAAAGACCCTGGGCCCAGCCCGTGAAACCATTTTTTCCTCATAAACCTCCAGGTCTGTGATGGGAGGGGCTGCTGCAAATGTCTCTAATATGCCTTGGAGACATTTTCCCCATTGCTGTGGGGATTAACATTCGGCTCCTTGTTACTTATGCAAATTTCTGTAGCTGGCTTGACTTTCTTCTCAGAAAATGGAATTCTCTTTTCTATCACATTATTAGGCTACAAATTTTCCAAACTTTTATGCTCTGCTTCCCTTATAAAACTGAATGCCTTTAACGGTACCAAGTCACCTCTTGAAAACTTTGCTGCTTAGAAATTTCTTCCATCAGGTACCCTAAATCAACTCTCTCAAGTTTAAAGTTCCACAAATCTCTAGGGCAGGGGCAAAATGCCTCCAGTCTCTTTGCTAAAACATAACAAGAGTCACCTTTGCTCCAATTCCCAACAAGTTCCTCATCTCCATCTGAGACTACCTCAGCCTGGATTTCATTGTCCATATCATCAGCATTTTGGTCAAAGCCATTCAACAAGTCTCTAGGGAGTTTCAAACTTTCCTATATTTTCCTGTCTTCTTCTCCAAACTGTGCCAACCTCTGCCAAAGTCGCTTCCATATGTTTTCAGTCACTTCCATATTTTTGGGTATCTTTTCAACAGCTCCCCACTCTATTGGCACCAATTTTCTGTATTAGTCCGTTCTCACACTGCAGCTAAAACATACCAGAGACTGAGCAATTTACAAAAGAAAAAGGCTTAATGGACTTACAGTTCCACATGACTGGGGAGGCCTCATGATCATGGCAGAAGGCAAGGAGGAGCAAGTCATGTCTTACATGGATGGCAGCAGGCAAAGAAAGAGAACTTATGCAAGGAGACTCCTCTATATATACCTATCAGATTTCATGAGACTTATTCACTATCATGAGAGCAGCACGGGAAAGACTTGCCTTCATGATTCAATTATATCCCACTGGGTCCCTCCCACAACATGTGGGAATTCAAGACTAGAGGTGGGAACACAGCCAAACCATATCAAGGAGTGATAAATAGAAAGGTGGGTGGAGGACTAAAACCAGCCCAATTGTCCCATAGAATTGATGTTTCCAGTTTCTTTGAATAGACATAGACATTGATTCTCCCAGTCTTAAAACTTGAAAAAGTTACATTTGTCTTATCTGAGTTTCTTTCTCAGGAAACCAACAATTAGCCCTCCCAGATAGTGGCAAGGAACTAAAACTTACCAGATCTTGGTATCTGGACATTGAGACACCAGAGCCCCTCACCTATCATGACTGCCTAACTGGCCACCTGCTTCCTTAACCCTCTTGAATTCCTATTTTCCCACACACGGCTTCATTTCTTCCCTGCTATATAAATTCTTCATTTTAGTCAGTGGGGGAAATGGATTTGAGACTGGTCTCCCATCTCCTGGGCTATAGCACTGAATTAAAGCCTTGCTCCCTGGCAATACTCTTTGTCTCAGTGATTGGCTTTTTGTGTGGCAAGCAGCAGGACCTAGACTGAACCTCTGGCATTTTGGTAACAGACATGGGTATATTATGTGATGCTGAGGTTTAGGGTATGATTGATCCCATCAGCCAGGTAGTTAGCATACCCAATGGTTAGTTTTTCAACCCTTGTGGCCTCCCTTCCTTCTCCCACTAGTAGTCCTCAGTGTCTATTGTTGCCATCTTTGTGTCCATGAGTACTCAATGTTTAGCTCCCACTTACAAGTGAGGACATCAGTGTTTGGTTTTCTATTCCTGCATTCATTTGCTTAGGATGATGGACTCCCGTTGTATCCGTGTTGCTGTAAACGACATAATTTCATTCTTTTTTATAGTTGTACAAATATCACTTACAATTTGTAAATGAAGAAAATGGGCTGGTTGTGATGGCTCACACCTGTAATCCCAACACTCTGGGAGCCCAACGCAGGAGGAGTGCTTCAGCCCAGAAGTTTGAGACCAGTCTGGGCAACATAGTGAGACCTCATATCTAAAATAAATAAATAAATAAATAAACAAATAATGATTCCATACTCTATCATGACAATTTAACTTAGCTAGGTCATGTTACACTAAACATGGACAATTTTAAGGGTTATCTTGTATAACATTACTCACTAGCAGTTGATGCAGATGGAGAATATTTAGCTGAAAGACTTAAAAATGCTTTATTCCTGGCTACTCAAATTGTGGTTCATGGATCAACAGCATCAGCATCACTTGAGAGCTTGTTAAAGTGCAGACTCTCAGATCCTACTCAGACCTGATAAATCAAAATCTGCCACCTAACCAGATTCCTCACGTGATTTGTAGGCATATTGAAGTTTGAAAAGCAAAGTGGCCACCCATCAGAATGACCTGATATATTTTAAAATCTAGTTACCTGGGTTCCATTCCCAAAGTCTGTTTCACCAAGTTTGGAGCAGAGCCCAGTGGACTATGTATTTTTAAAAAATATCCCCCAAAACAGACAAGTTTGGGAACCATCACTATAGCCAATCATCTCTATTCTGCTGATGAAGAAAATGAGGCACAGTGTGATGAAATGATCTCATCAAATTAACAGCAGATTAAAATCCAGGCCGGGCACAGTGGAAGATCACTTGAGCCTAGGAGTTTGAGACCAGCCTGAGCAACATGGCAAGACCCCCATCTCTTAAAAAAAACAAAAAACAAAAAACAAAAAACAAAAAACAAAAAAAAACCAGGCATGGTGATGCACACCTGTAGTCCCAGCTACTTGGGAGGCTGAGGTGGGAAGATTGCTTGAGTCCAGCACATTGAGGCTGCACTGAGAGATGGTCGTATCACTGCACTCCAGCCTGGGCGACAGAGCAAGACCATCTCAAAAAAAAATAATAATAATAAAATAAAATACTATAAAATACAGATCCCCTGACTACTAGACCAATTTAGCCTATGCGCGCGCGCACACACACACACACACACACACACAATTATCTTATTACATATAGTTGAAACGACTGTGCTTATGGAATTTGTTCCAAGAAGCAGAAGAGATTTTGCTTTACACAAAACTGAAGCTTGGCAGCAATATGAAGAAATTTGAGGACTAGAGACTGGTTCTCAAGAAGTGTTCATTCAATGGGGCAAAGAAGATACTGGACGATCCAATAAATAAAAACAAATGTAAGGAAAGGAACTCATGAATGCATTTGCCACTCCACACTCATCTGTGTTGGAATTGTTTCCTTCTCTACAATCCCACAGAATTTTGTTTCTGTTTCCCTGGTGCGACTACTTCCAAATTCTTTATGTGTTGAGCTTTGTGCCTGGCCCATGAATAACAAAGTACCAAACTTTCTTAAAGATCTGTAGTGCCAGCCTGTCGGTGCTTTGCAATAGCATTTGAGGAATGAAATGCCAGGGAGAGGATGGAGTGGTATTCACATAGTCATGTGATTACTTATTGCTCAATATGTATGCTATGGACTAAATGTTTATGCCCTCCCCCAGAATTTATATTTTGAAGTCCTAATTCCCAATGTGATAATATTTGCACTTGGGGCCTTTGGGAGGCACTTAGGTTTAGATTAGGTCATGAGAGATGGGGCCCATATGATGTGCTTCATGCCCTTGTAAGAAGAAGAGACCAGAGCCTCCTCTCTCTGCCATGTGAGGGCACTGCAAGAAGGCAGCTATCTGCAAACCAGGAAGAGGGTCCTCACCAGACAATGAATCTGTTGGCACCCCCTTAGGCTTCTCAGCCTCCAGAATGGTGAGAAATAAATGTTTGTTGTTTAAGCCACTAAGTCAGTGGTATTTCATTATAGCAGTCCAAACAGACTAAGATAATGTACATTACATTGAACTAAGTGGTGAGTAGAATACCAAGCTTATAAAACTCAGTCCCACCTTAAGGATATGCCATTGCGGGGGGAGGGGAGAGAGAGGGGGAGGAGGGGGAGGGGGAAGGGGAGAGAGAGGGAGAGGGCGGAGGGAGGAGGGAGAAGGCAGGAGTAGCTTGGACATGGTGGGCTGTAGGTCCCGAGCCCTGCCCCATAGCAGGGCGACTGAGGCCCGGCAAGAATTCGAGCACAGCCCCGGCGGGCCAGCAGTGTTGGGGGACCTGGCACTCCCTCCACAGATGCTGGCCCGGGTGCTAAGCCCCTCATTGCCCGGGCTGGTGGCACTAGCCGGCTCCAAGTGCAGGCCAGCCGAGCTCATGCCCACCCGGAACTCGTGCTGACCAGTGAGCACAGCGTGTAGCCCCAGTTCCCGCCCATGCCTCTCCCTCCACACCTCCCCACAAGCAGAGGGAGCCAACTGTGGCCTCGGCCAGCTCAGAGAGGGGCTCCCACAGTGCAGTGGCAGGCTGAAAGGCTCCTCAAGCGCCGCCAGAGTGGATCCTGAGGCGGAGGAGGCATTGAGCTAGCGAGGGCTGCCAGCACACTGTCACCTCTGACTAGTAGGCAGATGATTCATGGTCTCTTAAAAATATATTCAAGATTACAAACCAAGCCAGGTGCAGTGGCTCACGCCTGTAATCCCAGCGCTTTAGGAGGCTGAGGCTGGTGGATCACAAGGTCAGAAGATTCAGACCATCCTGGCTAACACGGTGAAACCCCGTATCTACTAAAAATACAAAAAAAAATTAGCCAGGCATGGTGGCGGGTGCCTGTAGTCCCAGCTAGGGAGGCTGAGGCAGGAGAATGGTGTGAATCCGGGAGGCAGAGTTTGCAGCGAGCCGAGATCATGCCACTGCACTCCAGCCTGGGCGACAGAGCAAGACTCCCTCTCAAAAAACAAAAAAAGATTACAAGGCAGCATATAACGAGAACCATTTGAAGGATATACACACAAGTAAGTTTCCCAACCTATAAAACTCTTTTTATTTTTATTATTATTATTATTTTTTAAGAAGGAGTCTCTCTCTGTCCCCCAGGCTGGAGTGCAATGGCGTGATCTTGGCTCACTGCAACCTCCGGCTCCCGGGTTCAAGCAATTCTCCAGCCTCAGCCTTCTGAGTAGCTGGGATTACAGGCGCCTGCCACCCTGTCCAGCTAATATTTGTGTTTTTAGCAGGGACAGGGTTTCACCATGTTGGTCAGGCTGGTCTCAGGTGATCCACCCACATGATCCTCCCAAAGTGCTGGGATTACAGGCGTGAGCCACTGCACCTGGCTCAAAACCCTTTTTATAACAAATAATTTCAAATGGTCTCTTAATTTTTCTGAACTGGAATTCATGAATAAAATAGTTAACTTACACATGAACGATGTAACTCCTCAAAATCAGTGTAATAAATTCCTTAACTCTGATATAAAAAAAGAAATAAAACGATTTATAACAAAAAAATGTCTGAGGTCAGTAGTTCGAGACCAGCCTGACCAACGTGGAGAAACCCCATCTCTACTAAAAATACAAAATTAGCTGGGCATGGTGGCTCATGCCTGTAATTCCAGCTACTCAGGAGGCTGAGGCATGAGAATCACTTGAACCCGGGAGGCGGAGGTTATGGTAGGCCGAGATCACACCATTGCACTCCAGCCTGGACAACAAGAGCAAGACTCTATCTCAAAAAAAAAAAAAGGAAACCCAAATAATGTGTTTCAACGTATAAATGCTCAGGCACATTTACACCGAAAACCACAATAAAGTAGTCAGATACAAAACTGCTGTTATTGGGACAGCTACAAATGCAAACTAATAGAGATATATTGTCCTGGAGATTGCACTGGGAGCAGCGTGACTGTGGATAATGTGTGTTTCCAAAGCAGTGACTAAAGGTAAAGTTCTGAACAAAGCACTCTTTTCCCTGAATTTTCACAGAAATTGAGTTCCTAGAAAACGCGTTATGTATTAAAACTGCAAACAATACTTTGGGTATGAAAAGGGGGGTTGGGTGCAGTGCCTCATGCCTGTAATCCCAGCACTTTAGGAGGCCTAGAAGGGCAGATCACTTGAGGTCAGGAGTTTGAGACTAGCCTGGTGACCAACATGGTGAAGCTCCATCTCTACTGAAAATACAATAATTAGCTGGATGTGGTGGTGGGCACCTGTGATCCCAGCTACTAAGGAGGTTGAGGCAGGCGAATCACTTGAACTGGGGAGGCGGAGGTTGCAGTGAGCCAAGATCATGCCACTGCACTCTAGCCTGGGTGACAGAGCACACTCCATCTCAAAAACAAACAAAAAGCTTTGTGTGTAAACAGGAATTAGATTCCCGGCTCACATAATTAAAAATAGGTTTTTCACCCACCAGACTGCCTGGCAGCTCTTTAGAAAGTTGTGTGACGTATGAACCAATTCTTCCCTATATGAGACTGTACTGTACATCGCAGGCTGTCCAGCATCGACCCCACTCGTGGATGCTAGTAGTCCTCATGCCCACCACTCAACACTGTGACAGCCAAAAACATCCCCTCTGCATTTCCAAAGCCCCTGTCAGGGTAGCAAGACTCCCGCTGAGAGACCCTAGTAGAGATGGTAAGTGGAGGCAGAGCAGCACCTCTTACACTTCCATGTGCCCTTGAATGCCCCCACGGATCTCGGTAACATGCAGATTCAGGATGTCTGGGGCAGAGCCTGAGAATATGCATTTCTACCAGCTGTTCTCGGACCCAGGCTGGCGAGATCAGAGGAAGAAGAAGTGACCTTGGGTTTAGGTAGCAAAGATTTCACAGAAAAGAAGGGAACATAAACAAGGTTTTGAAGACTACATGGAGGTGGAGCTGATGACATCCCACGAGGTGCAGACTGCTGGGAGGCAAGCACACTGGACCAGCAGAGAGGGATCCGTAGCAAACTGTGCCCAAAGTGAGCAAACAGCCTTGAGCCAACAGCAACAGCACTGCTGGGCACGGAGAGTAAAAATAACAACTCCCTACTGGGGTCGAGTCTGCCAGACCCTGGCGAAGTTCATTTCTTTCAATAAATCCAGCAGCTTCCCCTTTGATAAATACTGTCACGGCTGGAACATGTGATGCTAACAAAATATGGTTTTAATTTGGGGCCCACTGCACTCATGGTTAACTACTGCGTGTGTGTATACACAAGCAGACTCACAGCGGGCCAAGTTAATATGCCTAGGCTGAGAACGGCTAAACCCATGAGGATTCAGTTATACAGATTTTGCTGCTCTGAAAAGCAACCTAATCACCATCATCAATTCTAATGCTCTAAGACTTCTTAGGAACATGGAAGCTTTTAAAGTTCAGCCATTTTGTGTTTGCATCCAGTGCAGACGCAGGGGCACATTTGTCTTCCTGATATTTTATGCCTACTTTATTGTCATATGTTGTCTGCCATTCAGAAGATAACATGCTGTTTTAATCAACAGCTCAACACTGCATTAAAACTTGATGGTCCATAGCTTTTTAGCAAAGGGAGGTGAGGGGCAGGAAATGAGAATCAGAATTTAGCAACAGACCGAGGCTTGTTTTGGTGGGATTCATTCCTGGGAACACAGAAACTCTCAGAGTTTTTGTTAGTCCGTGTGTGTCAGTTTTGCAGCAGCCCAGGGAAAGAAGGAAACTGGCTAAACAAGTTTCAGTTTGGCCTCTGCGGTGGACGCTGCTGGTAACTGGACCTCCAGGCCATCATGAATAATGAAGAAGTCTGCTTCTTCAAGAATGCAGGTCACAGCAACTGCACCAAGGCAATTGCCCAGCAAACCAAAGATTACAGCACCTGGCCAGTAATCTTATGGGGGAAACAAACAAAGTGGGAATGCAGTGAGCAGCAGGTGTCCTCAGGGCAGTAGGAGGGCAGAGAAGGTGAAGGAGCAAGGTGGGTAGTGGGAGTGGGAACCCACCCGAATGTCCCCAGTGCAGGATGCAGAACAGTTGGCCCTTCCAGAGACCAGCTCCTCAGGAGAGTGAAACTCAGGGAAGGGAACTGGTCGTTTCATGAAACAAGCAAGGATCAGAATAATTTCCTGGAAGGACTAGAGGTTTATCACATGGGGAATAGCAATATGAAGGGAGCTGCAGGAATTCTTCCTTCCAGGAGGCACCTGCCCTGTTGCATTTTGAAATTTGTTAAAATGTGTTTCTATTTTATTAATATTTATTCGTAGGGACAGAGAAAGCCTGAGATCCTGTGAGCAGTGACTTTCCAGTTAGTCACTGGTCAGCTAGAGGCTATCTCAGGTGGAAAAACTTGGTGCTAATACTTAAATTTTGCATACCCATGCTTGTTTTTTGTGGCAAAAGTGAAGCCTGTTTATTGGAGAAAAATGTAAGTCCCTAAAAAGTGCAGACATTGTTTAAAAATCAGGGAGAGTCCTCCTAGTTATGAGGGGAAGTCCTTCTTTAGGCTACTCAAAACTTCAAATTAGAAGGTGCTTAGGAGCAACCAATGAGGACTGAGTGAATTAGGGATTCCCAAGGTATTTTCCACTGGTCTCTAGGGTCCTCTATGTTTTCTCTGGTATTCTGGAAGGAGAGATAAAAGGCAATTCTCCCTACCCTAAAAGCTGTTAATTGATCTGGAGCCATGGGGGATGCTGGTCAGATGCTGCCTAAGCTGAGTGAACATTCAGGGCATGGCTGCACTTGGCACTGGCTTCTTTTTTCCTTGGATTGCTTCCTCACTAATGGAAAGAATTGAGAGAAGGGCCTGGCAATTTTATCTGGAAAAATAATTCAGATTTCTAATGCTATAGAGAT
Organism: Papio anubis; assembly: GCF_008728515.1. NCBI lineage: Eukaryota > Metazoa > Chordata > Mammalia > Primates > Cercopithecidae > Papio > Papio anubis. Next base: position 102,139,926 of record NC_044981.1, on the reverse strand, counting down.
TATGTACCATTAGAAAGGGCAGGGGAAAGGAGGATTTGTTCCTGCGTATTCATGCCGGTGTTGAAATTCTCTAGGGACAAGAGGTCAGTGGGCGTTGAACCCAAACCAAATTTAGCAAGTGGAATAAGCCTCTAATTGGAGGCCTGGATTCCACATTAAAAGCTATTCTCCACCTGATACCTTTTAAAGATACCGCTGCAGTGTGTAAATTTCATGGATTTCACTCACTGCAGGTCCCCAAGCATGCTAACCATGAAGCAGTGATACCGCACAGCACCTGCTTCCAGCAGCCTGGAGCCAAGGGGCAAAACGGAAAGAGTCAGCATTTCTCTTTTAGGTTCTCTGCTTCTCCAATGTGTAAGCTTTTAACCCCCACTATGCATCTTCGTTCCATTCTCCTCCAGGACCCATTTTAGTGAGCTTCTGTTGTTTCTGCTCTAGGATATCTTTAACAAAGAACCAAGATATTTATCAGGAGAACTTCTCCCACTCTCCTCTCAGTCCTTGGGGATCTGAAGAAATGACACTCCTTGGACTGTGGGGTGGAGCATGTGAGTCACACCTGGACCAATCATTTTATCCTATTTCATGACCACATGACCAATTCAGGGATGGGAACATGACCCAGGTAGAACCCATGAGAGGCAGTGATATCTTTCCAGGTACTTGCAGGAAAGAGGGTCTCACTTTTCCCTCTATAATGTGCGCCAGAGAAGATGTGTGGCTGAAGCTGCTACCATCCTCTTGTGGCCACAGGAAGCTGGGATTAATTGTAACAATGCAATTGGCAGATCTCAAAGCTGAGAACAAAAAAGCGAAAAAACCTGTGTTCTAATAACACTATATATGAGCCCTAAATTCCGCTATGCCTGGAGTCAATCTTACTGTGGAATTTTAACCTAAGCTGGTTGATAAATTATCTTTTCACTTAAGGCAAAATCATGGCAGATTTTCTGCCACTTGGCAAGAAGAAGACAGATACACCCAAGAAGCTCCTGTTCTTTCTCATTAACCCATATTAAAACCCACTTTCAGGAAAGGATTCTCCATTCTAAATTATGAATAACTGACAATGCTTCAAGGTATGACTCTTTCAAGAAAGTTTTCAGCTTTCAGGATTTGTTCAGCAAATACTGAGCCCCTTCTGATGCAAATAGACATGGCAGTGTATGCTAGGAGGAGAGTGTAGCGAAGTTTTCCCATCAAACTCAGTATTTCAGTGCCTAATTTTGGCCATTCAGATAAGTTCTAGCTTCTAGTAATGGCCAAGTAAATTATATCTAACTAACACTTTTGCCAAAGACAATGGTAAATTCTGGACCCAAAACACAATGAAAACAACAAAACCTGTTTGAAGGTCCTTGAAACCAGCCAACGTGGTTTGGTTCTGCAGACAAAAACTGAAGAAGACATGACCCTTGAAAAAGGAAATCACATATGGCGAGATACACATTTATCAGGTTTTCCTTCGATAGGACTATCGATTTCCTGCAGTGGACAGAGGTAGAGCTCAGCAGAAACTGGCAGTTCTACTGAGCTTTCTAAAGTTAGAGGTTAGAATTTGGGGCTTCCACAGTAGCAGGAGATTGGGAAGGAGGGAATCTCACAAAGGAGGGAGTCTCAGATTGGGGTGCTCCCAAATCTGTGTACAAACTTCCCTGACTCCTAAACTGTGCCTCAGGGTGAGGTTCAAGGAGCTGAGGGAAAAATAACAGCTGGAAGACTAAAAAGAGGTGTTGTCTTGTGTTGAGCAGATGGTGCTTAGGGTTTAGTTCTCACCAAGCTAGAGGACTCTGGAGAACACCTAAGGCTTTCCACTGAGACCACACAAGGAGTAATGATTACTCACCAGGACTAAAGCCTATGCCCTAGGAATAAAGGCAAAACCAAAATAGGCCCACCCTGACAAAGCCTAAAACCAACTCTTCATAGCCACATTATGCAATATAGTAACCTTTAGGCACACATGGCATTTCAAATTTAATTAAAACTAAGTAAAATTTAAAATGTAGTTCCTCATTCACACTAGCCACATTTCAAATGTTCATAGACACATATGGTTAATGGCTATTATACTGGACTGCACAGACTGTAGAATATTTCTATCATCATGGAAGTTCTATTGAATGGCATTGCTCCATAGGATCAAGAAACTATGCTAGTAATTGAACTGCTTGCTAGAACAAATGTCAAATATTTTTAAGAAAGATAGCAGACTCCAAAGTCTTTTTAGTATCATCCAAAATGCTCAGCATACAATTTTTAAAAATTACTAATTGTTCAAAGAATCAGGAAAATGTAACCTACGGTGAAGATAAACAATAAGCGATAAACATAGACTCACAAGTGACCCAGATGTTAGAATTACAAAAGACTTAATAACTATAATAAACAAGTTAAAGAGTCTATAGGAGGCTCGGCATGGTGGTTCACACTTGTAATCTCAGCACTTTGGGAGGCCGAGGCGGGCGGATCACGAGGTCAGGAGATCGAGACCATCCTGGCTAACATGGTGAAACCCCATCTCTACTAAAAATACAAAAAATTAGCTGGGCGTGGTGGCGGGCGCCTGTAGTCCCAGCTACTCAGGAGGCTGAGCCAGGAGAATGGTATGAACCCAGGAGGCGGAGCTTGCAGTGAGCTGAGATTGTGCCACTGCACTCCAGCCTGGGCAAGAGAGCGAGACGCCTTCTCAAAAAAAAAAAAAAAGAGTCTATAGGAAAATATATCTGTAGTAAGTGAAGAGATGGAAAATTTTAAGAGAGCTATGGAAACTTTAAAAAAGAACTGAATGGAAATCCTGAAACTGAAAGATACAATATCTGACATTGAAAATGCATTAGTTTGGAATTAACAGCATACTGAACACAACATAAGAAATCAGTGAGGCCGGATGCAGTGGCTCACACCTGTAATTTCAGCACTTTGGGAGGCCGAGGTGGGCAGATCACTTGAGGTCAGGATTTCAAGACCAGCCTGGCCAACATGGTGAAACTCTGTCTCTATCAAAAATACAAAAATTGGCCGGGCGTGGTGGTGGGCACCTGTAATACCAGTTACTTGTGAGGCTGAGACAGGAGAATTGCTTGAGCCAAGTAGGCAGAAGTTGTGGTATGCCAAGATCATGCCACTGCCCTCCAGCCTGGGTGACAGAGCAAGACTCTGTCTCAAAAAAACAAAAACAAAAACAAAAACAAAAAACATAATAAATAAATATATAACAAATCATCAGTGAAGTTGAAGACAAGCCAATGGATATTATTTAATCAGAGTGAAAAAAAAAGATTAGAGTAAGAAGAAGAATAGGGCCTAAAAATCCTGTGGGATAATACCAAGCAATCTAACATACGTATATTTAGAGCTCCAGAAAGAGACGAGAAAGAGAATGAAGTAGAAAAAGTATTTGAAGAAATATTGGCTGGAAAGCCAGGCCCAGTGGCTCACACCTATAATCTCAGCACTTTGGGAAGCCAAGATGGAAGGATTGCTTGACCCCAGGAGTTTGAGACCAGCCTGGACAATATAGCGAGACCCAGTCTCTACACAAAAATTAAAAATTAGCCGGGCATGGTGGTGCATACTTGTAGTCCCACCTACTCAGGAGACTGAGGCAGGAGGATCACTTGAGCCCAGGAGGTCAAGGCTGCAGTGAGCTGTGATTGTACCACTGCACTCCAGCCTGGGTGATAAGTGAGGCGCTGTCTCAAAAAAAAAAAAAAAAAAAAAAAAAGAAATATTGGCTGGAAAATCTTCCAATTTGATCAAAAACAGTAACCTCAGCAAACTCCCAATGGAATTATTTCAGCCATTTAGATGTCTCTGACCCAAAACCCAGCCCCACCCACTCACTGACAAGATACAAGGTAATACACGGACCAAGAATTTCTGCAAGGATAATAGGGCCTGAGATGAGGGTACAGATATTCAGAGGCAGTGCTGACACTGAAAAAATTCCACAGGTTTCTTCTCAGAATCTTGCTGACTCCAGAAAACAAGTCTAGAGTATATTTTTCCTACAGAAGGATCTGACAGTCCTCCTTCAGGCCATCCTGAGACGGGCTTCATAGTATTTTGAAAGTATTAGGTTGATTTGAGTTTAGCTTCAATTCTATTTAAAGGGAAAGGTATATTTAGATAGAGAATAGATTTCTGGGAGCTAGAGAAAATGAGGCAAAAAAGAGCTAGAGTAAAGCTAACCCAAAGCATAGATAGCCCCTTATCAAGAATCAGGTTGAGTGGAATGAAGAAAAAGTTGGCAGGATTTACCCTGGCAATGATGCACACATTCTTGGTGGGGGCCCTTAGTTACATGGGTCAGGAACTAATAAGTCCCTGTGGCACTTTTGATGCTTTCTGTGGCAAGCAACAACAACAACAACAATCACACAATCATAACAACTTATCAAACTGACTTAAACATAAAGAAATTTGTTATTTCACAAAACTGAAATTTTAGGACTAAACTCAGGACTTTTAAGTTGCACCTTGAATGGCTAAACAAAGTGTTGAGTTGCATCCTTGGATGGCTGAACAAATCCGGAGCTGGTTGATTTCAGAAGCTTAATGATGCCAACACGGACCCTTGCTCTTTCCTTCCCTTTTCCGCTCTTCTTGTCAAAGGTTTCACCTTAAAGTCAGTTCCCTTCAAGTGTCAAGTATACGTGTGCATACCTGGTCATATCTAGCAAGGGAAAGAGAAAGCAAGAAAACTCTTCCCTTGATCAAGGAGTGTAAGTCCTTCGCTTTAGTCTGATTTAACCAAATTAAGTTGTACCTATAAGGAAAAAGGTAATTTGTCTCAGGTAGTAGCAATGAGATTTTAAAACTGATACTGGTTGGGTACCTTCAAGTCTGTGTTTCTACACAGTTTCCTAACATGGGCCTTTGATATTAGGGAGATTCTGGAGTTACATATCTTGATAATTTAGGAGTAAATCTCCCCTAGCAACAGTTAATTATGCCTTAATTTATTTCATGTTGCTAAAGAACAAATGATGAACCCATTGAGTTGCTATTGAAGCTTTGATTTGAATTTAGTAATTCCTGATTGCCTGTATCATGGGACTTTCTCTGATATTAGACAATCTTCCAGTTCCTCAAATGAGGCATGTTCTAATAGGCAGCAACTGGTGTGTTTGAGACCATTTGTAAGTATTTCAGGTGATAGACAATAATACACATAGTGCCAATGATAGAGTCAATCCAGTCACAGAACCACCCAGAAAATATTGAGGGCTCTAACAAAAGGAGCAACAAAATCCAAAACAATAATAACAAAACAAAATGAAAGAGAGAAGACTGAATTTGATGAATTAAAAATTATGAGGAGATTTTTGGTTGGAAATATTCAGATGGCAGTAACTTATGTGACTAAGCCATCCTGCTGCATAGTGAAACCAGTTTGCTAAGTACCTTTTGTTTTGTTTTGTTTTGTTTGAGACAATATCATACTCTGTCACCCAGACTGGAGTGCAGTGGTGCCACTGTGGCTCACTGCAGTCTCAATTTCTCAAGCTCAAGCGATCCTCCTGCCTTAGCCTCCTGAGTTGCTGGGACCACAGGCACATGCCACCACACCCAGGTAATTTAAAAAAATTTTTGGTAGGGATGAAGCCTCACTGTATTGCCTAGGCTAATCTCGAACTCCTGTGCTCAAGCAATCCTCCCACCTTGGCCTCCCAAAGTGCTGGGATTACAGGTGTGAGCCACCGCACCGGGCCCAAAGTACATTTTTTACACCTGATTGGATTTGTGTTCTAGTTGGCCTATCCACTATGTGGTATGAGTATACTTCCTGGGTAATTAGAAAAATAATAATCTAGAATGATAGATTAGAATTAGTAATCATCTTGACAAATGGATAATCACAAGTGTCTGCCATTATTTGCCAGAATTAGTTTCTAGACTAGAATTAGTAATCAAGTCACAGTGAAAGAAAAAAAGAGTTTTTGGGAAGGCAAAAGGAAAAGTTGGTAAATTCACTTTTACTGTTTACATGTTGACTTGTTTTTCTTAATGTTAACTGCAGAATTTGTTTCATCATCCAAGGTGCAAATAAAAGTCCTGAGAGTTTAGTTCTATGTCATCTCTTTTGTAAATAGCAGATGTCAGTTACACTACTGTGCACCTGTTAACCTTGGAGGCACCCTCACTGCCCACTAACCCCCTCATTGCTCTAGAGGTACCGAGAATGGGTGAAAGCAGAGGGTGGATACCCAAGCAGAAGTGAAGCAGAGGTAAAATGGCACAGAGAAAATCACTGCAGGACAATACAAAGTCAAGGTCAAATGATGGGATGAGACAGAGACATAGAGAAAACCATCCAGAGAACACTGGCCTAAAGCAATCCTTGGTGGTGGTGATGGGGGTGGGCGGGGGGTTCTTTTAAAACCATGGTGTTTGGTAAACTAGGAAATAAAGAGATGAAGGTAAATATCATGCCAGACTCAGCAAACAGCAGCTAGAACGAAAGAAGCCCAAGGACAGCCCTGAGCATGGAGAAAATAGTGCTGGGTAGGCATTGTTCTCTAGAGCCAGAGCACACACACAGAGGGCCACCACTGAAAGTGAAGGACAATTAGAGTTGGGAGTATGTGTGCATCTTTGAAAAAGGAATAGCGCTTTCTAGAGACAGATGCTGATTTTGAAATCACTTTAATGGCAATTCTTTTCACAAGCTGTGACCCAAACGTACTCAAGTTGAAGCATCACCTCTTTTTGCCTGGTGACTTCTGCTGCCTCAGCTTATCTCAGGAGATCTTGATATCTCAACCCTGATATTTTCTCCTCCATCTCCTTGCCCGAATTAAAACTCTTCTTTACCCAGACAGCACTGCTTTTCTTGTAGCCCTCTTAAGTCCTTTTCCACACCCTACATACCCAAGATTAGGATGTGGGTGTGGCTGCCTCCTCATTCCCTAATGCATCCCCCAAGCATTCCTGTAAAAATGGCTGCTCCTCTGAAGTTCAGGTAGTGTTGTTCTTGTCCACTGGTCTCTGGAAACTCCTTCTTGTTCCCCAAGGACTTTCTCTTCTTGCTCCTAGTATTCCCTCACACCTCAACCCTGTCATCCTCCGGAGAAGTGTTACTGTACCCATGGATGACCTAGTCAACATTCTGCATCTCAATGCCTTAATCTACTTCACCACTTCCAGCACCCACCTCTCAGTGGCACCTGGATCTTGTCACCTCTTCAACCTCCTGCTCTGACCACAACTCCCTCATTCCAGTCCACTTGCACACCTGCTCTGCGCCTCACCACACAAGGTCCTTAGACCCTGGCCACTCTACTTTTCCTTATCCATTAACCCACTCTGCCCTTGTTTCTCTTTGAAGTCACATTAGACTCCATAGTCCATTATCTCAGTCATTGTCTTGCCAATACCCTAAACTTACTGGCCTATTTTTTCCTTTCATCACATCCACCTGGGCGGGGGGGGGAATCCTAGAAGAACTCAACTGCATACTTTATTCTTTATGTCTCTCCCTAGGCAGCAAAACATGACTAGAGAGAAATATCCCAGCCTACAACGTGCACCCAGTCACCACCTTCCCTGACTCTCAAACCTCCTTCACCCCTAGGGAATCTCACTGTCCTCCTCTTGTCCCTCACCCTTCTATTTCTGAAATGACCATTTTAAACTTTCTCCACTTCTCAAAGCTTTGAGCCCCCATCTCTTCGCTCACTTCAGCAGATGTCTTTGTTCTTACTTCACAGAAGAAATAGATGCCCTCTGGTGGCAATTACCTCACTTCCTGCCACCGGCTCCTATAAACCAACCTGCACCTCTGTGCCCATCCTTTGCTCTTCCCATCTGGCAAAATGGAACTGATGTCTGTCCTCCTACAAAGGTCAAGTCTCTTTTTATGCCATGTATTCCAGCCTTCTTAGGAAAGGTACGTTATAAATCCTCCCCTTTTTCTATCTTTGAATTATTCCTCTCTAATGGGCCGTTTTCCTCAGCATGTAAACATGCTCCAGTCACTCCCATTCTAAAAAACCTGGACTCCAAATTTTCTGTTCGGTTCTGCTGTTTTTCTCCTCCCCTTCACTCCTAAACTGATTGGAAGAGTTATGCATGGTCATTGTTTGCCCTTATTCGTTGCCCGTTTACTTATCAGCCTCCTCCAGCTGGCTTCCTTCCCTACTCCTCTATTAGAACTTTTTTTGTTGAAGGAGCCAGTGACCTCCATGGCCCGAAATCCCACGGGTACTCCTCGGTCTTTGTACTATATGATCTCTCAGCCTACTTCAACAAAGTTGACCCTCCCTTCTTTTGGAAAAAGCTATTTTTCTTGGTATCCAAGCCACCACACTCTCCTGGGTTGTCTCACTCTGTGGCTCTCTTTCTCTGTCCCTTTGCCAGCTTTTCCTCTTCCACCTGACCTTTACATGTTGGAACTCCTCAGGTTCAACCTTAGATCCTCTTCTCTCACCCTAGCTACTTTATTTGTCTCAATCACTCATATGGCCTTGCCTCTATGCTGAGAGCTTTCAGATTTATACAACAGTCCAGACTTCCCTCCAATTTCCTGAGCCATGTAAGTACCTGCTTTGCACAAGCACCTCATACTAAGGTTGTTTAGAACATCACTGCCTTTCCTAATGTGTTTAAGATTTTTGCATTTTCCCCTCCAGATTAACGCTCTACCCAGGAGGCTGACATGGTTGACTACATCCACTGGCTCCCTTGCCTCTAGCTTTGCCCTGGGTTTGGCCACTAGGGATCCCTGGCAGGAGACTGGAAATTAGGGAGAGAGTGAAGTCAAGGTGATTTTTCCCTTAGTTCTGTTTCTGTGAGGTTGCCACAGGCTGTCTGAATCTCTGGACTGAAAGTCACTGCCTCTCTTCTCTTTATGCTCCACTGCTAGCTCTTGGTTATCACCTTCTCTCTTGGGATTTCCCTGTGCCCTATCTATACCACTGAAGACACCTCCCTCTTTCAATCATCCTAATTTTAATGTACCACCTGTTTCTTGCTGGTAATGAGACTGATACTAGAAGTTGTACTAGTAAATAGATCCTCAAAATGGGATTTGGGATTGGGTTGATCATGTTTGAGGAGCTGAAGGATAACCATGTGGGAAGTGGGGAGGTTTGAAGGATGAACACGAACACTAGTAATCTGCATGCAGTAGCATTATGCACATTATCAGTGGTCATAGCATGGATGAAGAGTAAGGGGAAGGCAAGTATTTCAGAAAACCATCAGGCTGGGTTTTTCCTCTGCTCTCTCACCACAACAGAACAATCAGTACAGAAGACTTCCATGACCAAATGTGGGAGGGGATGGGTTCCTCACATATCAAGCAGTGGACATCAGCTGGGTGTCTTCCAGTTGAATCTGACACTACCTGGAAATAGTGTCAGATTCCACAGGTTGAGGGCTCAGTCTCCAAGACTGCAACTTCCCTCCCATCTCTCCACATAGTGGCCACAAGTCCTGGCCTCCAAAACTTCTGAATAACTGGCTTCCAGTTAAGGTTCCCAAGAACCCCCCTTTTGGGTTCCATTAATTTGCTGGAATGGCTCACAGAACTCAGGGAAACAACACACTTACCAGTTTATTACAAAGGATACTATAAAGGATACAGATGAGAAGATGGGTAGGGCAAGGTATGAGGGAGGGACATGGAGCTTCTACGCCCTCCCTGGGCACACCACTTTCCAGGAACCTTCATGTGTTCAGCTATCTGGTAGCTCTCCAAACTCTGTCCTCTTGGGTTTTTATGGAGGCTTCATTACATAGATGTGATTGACAGCTGTGTAGAAATGTGATTGGACAAAAAGTGCATTATCTAAACCCAACAAAGCCCATCTATTTAGACTTGACTTGGTCTTTCTGTGTACCATTCCTTCCTCTAGGGTACAGGGCAGGACTCTCTCTGGAATGAAGGTTTTATGACCCACAATCAGATTAGAGTCCTGCCTTGGGTGGGTGAAAGAAGGAGAGGAGAAGGTCAGAAAGAGAGAGATTCTGTTTCCTGAGGTCTAAAGTGCCCCAACATTATAAAAGGACTATGGGAGTTAGGAAGCAGGAACTATGGATGAAAACCAATATATGTGTCATAATACCATAACAAGACACCGGGAGATCAAGTGACTGTGGCTGTTTTTGTTCATCTTTCCTGTCATAACAGAACACCACAGACTAGGCAATTTAAAAAGAATAGAAGTTTATCTGGCTCATGGTTCTGGAGGCTAGGAAGTCCAAGATTGAAAGGGCTGCATCTGGTGAGGGCCTTCTTTCTGTGTCATAACAAATTGAAAGGCATTAGAGGGCACCCAAGAGAGGGCAGGAGAAGAAACCAAATTTTCAACATAACTAACCCACTCCTGTGATAACTGCATTAATCCATTCATTAGGTTGGTGCCCTCATGATCTAATTACCTCTTAAAAGTCCCACCTCTTAATACTGTCACAATGGCAATTAAATTACAACATGAGTTTTGGAGGGGACATTCAAACCATAGCAGTGACACTTCATTGTTCTGTCAAAGGTAGTGATTTTAAAGATTATGGAGCCAGCTGGCTATGTCTTACAGTTATGGTGAGCATATATAGACAAAAAGATAAATTAAGAGCTATAGCTATATGTTGAAGAATACTTGTGTGTAGAGCCAAGCCTCTATGGAAACCTTGAGGGGATCACAACAAGCTACTGTTGTTGCAGTTCACAGTCAAGCCCTGGGCCTCATTGCAAGGGTTGCAGAATTTCTGTGGCAATAAAAGATTCAACCTTGCCAGGTCTCTAATACTAATGAAAGGCACTAGTGGGACATAGATGAGGATGAGAACTTTGAATCCTAAATTTCCCAAAGATCTCTTTCTGGAAAAAAATAATTTTCAGTGACTGCACCTAGAACTGTTGCCTCAGGAACTGATGCCTAGTCTCAGACCCACTCCCTCTCTTCTTTTTGCCTCTGGTTCTATAACAAGAATTAGATTCCAACATAGCCTAGAAAGAGAGATATATAAGACCTTCTCCAGGGTGATATAGACTATCCACGGAAAGAGTTACAAGATCTTGACAAATGGGAGCCAGAGGAGAATACGTAATGGGGAGGATTTTGGGGGTGTTAGAAGAAGGGGGAAACTATGTAAGGCTCTATCAGGCTAACTTTATGGACATGGGACATCATCTAGGATTCACAAGTTGCTGGAGCACCAGGAAGTTGTGTTTTTAGTCTGCTAGATTGGCTCAAAGCCTGGAGCCAATGATGGCCTATGGTTATTTGTGTTGAAATTGTATAAATTCAGTGAAACCGCCCATGTAATTTCCTGCCATATATATATATATATATATATATACATTTTTTTTTTGAGACAGGATCTTTCTGTGTCAGTCAGGCTAAAGTGCATTGGTGTGATCATAGCTCACTGTAGCCTTGAACTCTGGGCTCAAGGGATCCTCCTACCTCAGCCTCCTGAATAGCTGAGGCTACAGGCATGCACCACCATGCCCAGCTAATTTTTTATTTTTTGTAGAAACAAGGTCTTACTATATTGCTTATGTTGGTCTCGAACTCCTGGACTCAAGGGATCCTCTTGCCTTGGCCTCCTAAGTGCTGGGATTACAGATATGAGCCACCATACCTGGCCTCTGTCGTAGATTGTATAGTGTAAGGAGACATACCCAGTAACTGGCTGAACCCCCATGTTTGTTCCCTGAGGACTATTATGGTAGGAAGGACCAAAAGAAAGCCCCAGATACTAGCCACCACTTCTCTGCCTCCACTCCCAAAAGGAAACCAAAGCAATATTGTATTTTTGTCGCCACTGGATAGCCCAGAAAAGCATACCTTTCCGGCTTCCCTCTTACCTTCAACCCTTTACATACCTTCCTCAAACTCTTCAAAGGATACTCTCCCAAGAGCGCTGTTCTGCCGCAGATTCCACTCCCCTGCTACAGCCTTCTGCTGTCTTTACAGAAACTTGCCTCTCCCTGATTCCAGCTTGCCTGAGACACTGCTCGTTACCCCGCAATCTAGACAGATTTGTAATCACCCATTATTGGCATATTTAATTTATCCTTAAAATGAAAACATTTTTAGAAATCATGATAGTAAGACATGTTGATTGTAAACCATTGCAACAATACAGAATAATATAGAGCAAAAACTAAGTTTCTTTTCCCTTTCTCTTCTCCAGAGATAATCAGCATTTTCTATTTATTTGCTCACATACAATCTGATATAGGGCTTTGTTTATTACAAATATAATCACACTCTGCTCCTATTTTTTTGTGACATGCTTTTCTCATGGAACAATATATCATCACGTCATAGTATGTTATATAGATCCACCTTATATATGTTTCTTAATTAAACTTTTTACTTTGAGACAATGGTAGGATCACATGCAGTTGTAAGAAATGATTAGCACAGCATGATGGCATATACTTGTAGTCCTAATGATGTGGGACAATTGCTTGAGACCAAGAGTTTGAATCCAGCCTGGGCAATGTAGAGAGACCCCCATATGTATTTTTTTTAAATGTTACAGAGAGATTCCTTGTCCCTTTTACCAAGTTTCTCCCGTGATACTATCTTGCAAAATTATGGAACAATACCAAAACTAGGATATGATATTGACATTGATACAATCCATCAATCTTCTTCAAACTTTTCCAGTTTTCTCTGTACTTATTTGTGTGTGTTAGTTCCATGCAATTGTATCCTGAGTGCGGGTTCATGTATCAGCTATCATAGTCAAAATACAGAGTAGTTCCTTCACCAGGAGAATTTGTCCTGTTACCCTTTTATGGCCACACCCTCTTCTGTCTTGCCCCTTCCCCACATCTCTAACCCCTGACAACCGCTCATCTGTTCTCCATTTGTATACTTTGGTCATTTCAGAAATATTAGATAAATAGGGCCTGGCATGGTGGCTCATGCCCATAATCCCAACGCTTTGGGAGGCTGAGGCGGGTGGATCACTTGAGGCCAGGAGTTTGAGATCAGCCTGGCCAACATGGTGAAACCCCATCTCTATTAAAACTACAAAAATTAGCCTGGTGTGGAGGTGTGTGCCTGTAATCCCAGATACTTGGGAGGCTGAGGCACAAGAATCGCTTGAACCTGGGAGACAGAGGTTGCAGCGAGCCAAGATCGTGCCACTGCACTCCAGCCTGGGCAACTGAGTGAGGATCTGTCTCAAAAAAAAAAAAAAAAAAAGCTATATAAATGGAATCATTTAGTTTGATTTGGTTTGGTTTGTAACCTTTTGGGATTGCCTTTTTCACTCAGCATAATTTCTTGGGGATTCATCCAAGTTGGTATGTGTTTCACCTTTTTATTGCTCAGTAGTATTCCATGATTTGGATATACCACAGTTTGTTTAACCAGCATTCAAGAACATCTGGATTGTTTTCAATTTTTGGCCATTATAAATTAAATAAAGTTGCTATGAACATTTATGTACAGTTTTTATGTGAACATAGGTTGTTGCAGTTTTATCCCAGTTTTCCCCTGGGATAATTGCCCAAGAGTACAATTGCTGGGATATATAGTAATTGCATGTTTAGGGGGAAATGGTCATACACATATTTTGCAGATGTAAATGTAATGTAGGGCAATATTTTAGGAGAGTAAATTGGCAGTATTAGGCCAGGCATGGTGGCTCATGTCTGTCATTCAGGAAGCCAAAGCTGGAGGGTGGCTCAAGCTCAGAAGTTTGAGACCAGCCTAGGCAATGCAGTGAGACACTGTCTCTACAAAAAAAAAAAATTTTTTTAAATTACCCAGGCATGGTGGCACACTCCTATAGTCCCAGCTACTCAGGCATGGCGGTGCAGAGGGTGGGGAGCAGTGGGAAGATTGCTTGAGCCCAGGATGTTGAGGATGTTGTGAGCCGTGATGGTGCCACAGCACTTCAGCCTGGGTGACAAAGTGAGACCCTCTCTCAAAAACAAAACAAAACAAAACAAAACACTGGCAGTATGTATCAATTTTTAAATTGCATATAAGTTTTAATTCAATTTTGCTGTTAGAAACCTATTTTATAGGAATATGTATGTATTTGCTAAGAACTATATGTACCAGGATGTTCATTGCAGCATCATTTGCACTAACAATTTTTAAACAACCAAAAGATTCATATAAAACTACATGTCACAGCTTTATTTATTTATTTATTTATTTGCCACTCAGCTGAGTGAAAACTGTCATCTTGTTTTAATTTGAAACCTCTGGCTGGGTGTGGTGGCTCACGTCTGTAATCCCAGCATTTTGGGAGTCCAAGGTGGGCGGATCACATGAGATCAGGAGTTAGAGACCAGCCTGACCAACACAGTGAAACCCGATCTCAACTAAAAATACAAAAATTAGCTGGGCGTGGGGTGGTGCACGCCTGTAGCCCCAGCTACTTGAGAGGTTGAAGCAGGAGAATCACTTGAAGCTGGGAGGCAGAGGCTGCAGTGAGCTGAGATTATGCCACTGCACTCCATCCAGCCTGGACAACAGAGTGAGAAGGAAGGAAGGAAGGAAGGAAGGAAGGAAGGAAGGAAGGAAGGGAAGGGAAGGGAAGGAAGGGAGTAGAGAGAAAGGGAGAAAGAGAGAAAGAGAGAAAGAGAGAGAGAGGGAGAGGGAGAGGGAGGGAGGGAGGGAAGGAAGGAAGGAAGGAAGGAAGGAAGGAAGGAAGGAAGGAAGGAAGGAAGGAAGGGAGGAAGGGAAAGAAAGAAATGCCTTCTGTAGGAGCTAGAATTACACCTTGTTTTTCTACAGGACTTTTCATTATTTGTGTTTCTTCTTCTGGACCTAATCATCATGTTCTCCGCACAACACATTTGAGTGGTTGGCCTTTTATGGTCAACCGTAACCGTTTTACAGGCAGTTTTACACAGTGGTGGGTATTATCCTTTATCTGTTGTTCTGCTGCTTGATCGTTGCAACACAGAACTTTTAGATTTCTGTGTAATCACATCTGTCACATTTTCCTTTAAGTCTTCCTGTGGTGTTTGGGAAGAGCTTTTCTGCCTCCCATCCTGGTTTTATCCTTATTAGAATTGGGCTATACATACTAGTTTGTAAGTTGCCTCAAATTCTTTTTGAAAGAAGCAAGGGATATATAGATCCTATAAATAAATACATGTGAGGCATGAGAAATCATTTTTATGTATTCATAACCATCACATTTCTTGAAAAATATAATTCTTGCTGTGCTGTATATATTTTCAAGTGATGCTGGAAGGAGTATTATAACTTTAAAGGATTATGAACACCAAAGGGAAAGGTGCTGTTTAAACACATTGCTAATAATATGTTTGCACATTTTGCAACTGCTCAAATTACATTCACGTGGATCAGCAGCATGACTTGTACTGGCTTCCTCTGAGAAGGACGGAGAGTAAGAGGAGTTCAGAATACTATTGCTTGAGAAGTTGGTTAGGCAAGGAAGTCATTTATGTTGCTGTGGACAGAATAAAAGACTCACCATCCAATAATTTATAGTTGATCACAGTTGTGTTGCCTAGTGGTGGGGTGCAAAATGATGCAACGTATTTGGTTAAAAGACAAGCACAAATATCAGAGTTATTTAGTAAGATCCAAAATTTAAGTTGATTTAGCATTCACAACAAAAATGAAGTCATTTGGAAAAACCAAAAATGAACAAAGAAATAAAAATGGAGATTTAGTCCACACGTCGCGGGTTGATGTTTCCTTGAAAACAGTGGTCAGAATTTTTGAGCCTAAAGCAACCACATATTAAAGTAATTTAACTAATGTAGACATGTTATCCGCTTACCACAAAGAAAATAAATTATAGCGGGCTCTAGACTGATGGCTAAAAAGCCAATTCTCCTAAAATGGAAGGATATTGATGGTGCTCACATTATGTAATCGGTACAGTATGTCAGTCCTAGTGGTCTGGCTAACCAAGGAAGGCTCTGGTTTCAAATGAAAGCACATTTAGTAAAATTCAGTATAATTTTTTCCTAGAACTACTTTGCTCAATTATGGCAAGATAGATTCTACTAATCACAGACTGCAGAGACTTGGAGATTGAGCATGGTTTTTTGGATTGAAATACTTTTTATTTTATGTGTTTGGTCTTCTGCAGTGCCTTAGGGAAGATGGGTCAGAGGGACTAACATGGTTTCTTTCTTCTTTTATTTAAGAATTTAAGTGATCATGGAGCTGGAACAAACTTCAGTGCCCATTTAGTCAATTGCCTTCATTTTATAGAAGAGGAAATTGAAGAATAAAGGTTGTGATTTTCCTAAGGTCATGTAGTGAGTTCATGACAGAGCCTTGATTATACTTAGGTCTTGTGACACCCAGACCAGTTTTCTTTCCTTTGTAGAAAAATGCATGCTCCAAAAGTCCAGGCTGACCCAATATTGGGTAACTCAGACATTTTCATAATTTTTCCAGATATAAAGCTATGTTATGTCCATTGAACAATGAAAGTAACTCTTCCAAGTAAAAAATGGATCCAAAAACTAGATCTCTGAACCATGCGATTAAGGCTTTTGTCTTTTTTTTGTCTTTTCTAGAGCAGACTTTGAGTCTTTGCTTCAGATGCAGAACAAGATGTGGCAACCTGTTGTGGAGAACCGGGTCCTTTGTGCCCATGCTGTCTCTTTTTTCTGGTGGCTTTGTCATTTGGAATAATGCATAGTGGGCTGTAGGCTGAGAAACTGTGAGCTGAGGTAGGAGTGTCACCTAAGAGTGGGAAAGGGTGTCTAAACGCTGAATGGAGCATTTTAAAAGTTAGAATTTGCTATTTTCTTTTCTCTTATCTTTTTTTTTTTTTTTTTAGAAATGGAGTCTTGCTTTGTTACCCAGGCTACAGTACAGTGGCACCATCATGGCTCTCTGCAGCCTTGGCCTCCTGGGCTCAAGTAATTCTCCTACTTCAGCCTCCCAAGTAGCTGGGAATACAGGTATGTGCCACCACCCTTGCCTATTGTTTTTTTCTTTTTTTCATGGTGCAATGGTGCGATCTCAGCTCACTGCAACCTCCGCCTTCCAGGTTCAAGTGATTCTCCTGCCTCAGCCTCCCAAATAGCTGAGATTACAGGCATGCACCGCCATGCCCTGCTAATTTTTTTTTTTTTTTTTTTTTTTGTATTTTTAGTAGAGACAGTGGTTTCTCCATGTTCTTCAGGCTGGTCTTGAACTCCCGAACTCAGGTGATCTGCCAGCCTCGGCCTCCCAAAGTGCTGGGATTATAGGCTTGAGCCACCATACCCCACCTACCCTTGGCTATTTTAAAAATTTTTTGTAGAGACGAAGTCTCACGATATTGCCTGGGCTGGTCTTGAATTCTCAGCCCCAAGTGATCCTCCTGCCTCAGCCTCCCAAAGTGCTGGGATCACAGGTATTTTGATTTACGTATTTTGAAACCCATACTTTTTGTCCTCAAGTCTCAGACATTTGCTTAGGCCTTTAGAAGCTCACACCTGAAAAAGAGTGCCATACCTAAGCTGTGATCGTCCCCCGTTCCACCGTCTCCACCTCCCACCACCTCCACCCAGGATCCCCTCACACAGGTTGTACCACACTGCAAGGGGATCCCAGAGTGACTCAGACATGCCAAAAATGACAAATTAAGAAATTTTGTGCAAACAGGTGTGGTGGCTCACACCTGTAATTCCACCACTTTGAGAGGCCGAGGCAGGTGGATCACGAGGTTAGGAGATCGAGACCATCCTGGCTAACATGGTGAAACCCCATCTCTACTAAAAAATACAAAAATTAGCCGGGCGTGGTGGTGTGTGCCTGTAGTCCCAGCTACTCGGAAGGTGGAGGCAGGAGAATTGCTTGAACCCAGGAGGCGGAGAGGTTGCAGTGAGCTGAGATCATGCCACTGCACTCCAGCCTAGGTGCGACAGAGCGAGACTCCATCTAAAAAAAATATAATAATAATAAGAAGAAGACATCTTATTCAAGTCCATTTGAGAAGCGGTGAGCAAATCGACTAGGCCTTTATTGTTGCTGTCGAATTCCCTTTCCTTTCTCACCCTATAGGCCCAGGCTGGTTTTCTTTCATCCGCCCATAGCTATTAACATGATAGTGTGAATTTAATGCTGTTGAAGGCAGGCCTGTAGTGAACATGTGGCATTTCTTTGGCTACTCAACATCCATTCCTCCTTCCTGATGGCACCTGATTTCTTTTGGGGAATTATTTATTCCCATGGATGCGGCCTTCGTGGGGTATAAATCCAGGTGCCTGCTCCCCACGATGGAAGATTGTGAAGTGGCCAGATTCTGCTTCCTCCAGTCCTGAGGGTGGGCATGTGGCCTAAGCTCAAACAAATCTGATAAATGCTTCTGGATCTTTGAACTTCGAACAAGTGACACAAGGACTACAGAAACAGTTAACAGGGAAGCACACTGATTGACTGAGCTGCCTGCTCCTGGCCTTCTGGATCCTCCTTGGTTCCTGCTCATCTCTAGGCCTGGCTCTCAACTCTGTCAATTCTGTGGGTACACAAATATCCTTATATACATTCTCCCACTTGATCATGCTATTAGGTTGGTGCAAAAGTAATTGTGGGTTTTGCCACTACTATTTTTAGTAGACATTACTTTTAATGGCAAAACCTGCAATTACTTTTGCACCAATAGCTCAGGCTAGTCTCTGTTACTGGCAACCGAGTATCCTGGTCTGAGCTCCCTTTCTGACTGGATCATCAGACATGGGTCTGCAGTATTGTCTTAACACCCATCTGGAGTGTTATCCTAGAATTAGCCTAAATTAGCCCTTTTCTCCACTGGTTACACCCTCCCACCACCCCTAGAATTGGCTTTCTTTTAGTTGGTACTGATACAAGATAAAAAATATTTCTCTAGCTTTCTGGCCCCACAGTTTCTCGTTATTAAGATGAAACAAAATGAAAACTCATCAGAACTGCATTTCCACATCTATCACTGATAGGAGGCCTCTATTCTCCTGCCGAGGACCCCCAGCTCAGGAATTTACCTCTTGTAGCAAATGTACTGCAAATTTTTCTCTGCCAGAATAGCTAAAATTGAAAAGACTGACCCGATGGGAAGTGACTACAACTCTCACACATTTGCTGATAGGAATGAAAAAAGATATAATTACTTTGAAAATCTATTTGATGGTTTTTAATAAAGTTATGTACATGTCTACTCTATGAAACAAGAATCCCACCGCTGGGTATATGTCCAAGGAAAATTAGTGCATATGTTCACAAAACCTTGTACAAGAATGTTCCAGCAGCTTTATTCAAAATAGGAAACAGCTTTTTGCAAAACTGGAAATAACTCAAGTGTTTATCAACAGAAAAATGGATTAAGACATTGTAGTAAATACTAAGCAATAATAGAAAAGGACAGATGACTAATACATGCAACAACATGCATGAATCTCAAAAATATTATATTGAGTCAAAAAGTCTGGGCTCCACATGGCTCCACTTACATGAAGCTCAAGAATAGGCAAAACTATTCTAGGGTAACAGAAGTCAGAAAAGTGGTTATTTTTGTAGGAGTACTGACTAGAAAGAAATGCAGGAGCCTTCTAGGGGCACTGGAAATATGTTTAATCTAGGTGGTAGTTACATGAGTGTATACATATGTAAAATGTATTAAGCTGTACATTTAAGATTTGTAGATTTGTAGACTTTATTGCATGTATGTTATAGTTAAATGAAGAAGATTAAAAAATGGAAAAATGACTATGTGGACATCAGCAGTTCTATAATTTCAATGTATTTTGTTAATTCTGCACCTAGTCAAATTAGATTTATACTCCAATCCCATTGGGAAGGTTTGAAACCTTCAGCACTTTCCCCTCCATTCTTTGTTTGCATAGAGGCATTAGGAAGCAAATCTTTTCCCTTCTAGGAGTGCTTTTATGTTCAGAGGAAGAACATTGGGGGAAAGTAATAATTAACACAAAGGAATGACTAGGTTAATGGTAGGCTTTCAGGCACCAGTAGAGGAGGTATTTTGGGTCAAGGGAGGGGCAAGAGAATCTTCTGGAGTATACCATACTAAATGGATAGAAATGAGTAGCAAGCTCTCAGTAGACACTGGATCCACTGGTGCAACCAACAGCCTTTGCTGTTTCACTCCTGTGATGGAAAAATCAACCTACTTGTTTCCAATGGACAGGAGGAAGGGTTTGTCTCCTGGGGCCAGTATTTCCCCTGAAAGCTGGCAGAGAGGATGAGAGAATTACCTGGGGCAAAGCAAGCAGCTTTCCTCACCCCCTACCCCCGACCCTCCATGTTGAATACCAGAGCAGAGAGTAGGAAAAGGAGAGGTGAGCTCAGGAAACAGTGACGTAGGGTGCAAGTGGAAAAGTACAGGAGAAAAGGAATACAGGGAAGCACCCAAGGGGGAGCAGGCAGGAGACACAGCAGAGGCATGGGGAGTTCAGCAGAAAGCACCATGAAAACAGATGGGGCAAGTGGAGGAGACTGCAGTCTGGGAATCTCCTTGCCCCTCATGGATCAACTGGGCAGAAGTGGCCTCTTGGCTTCTTCTTTCAAGTCTCCAAACTCTCACCCCCACCTCTATGCCTACAACAGCATAGGCATTTTCTTTTTTTTTATTTTTAAATTAAATTTAATTTAATTTTATTTTAAACAGAGTCTTGCTCGGTTGCCCAGGCTAGAGTGTAGTGATGCAATCTTGATTCACTGCAGCCTCTGCCTCACGGGTTCAAGTGATTCTCCTGCCTCAGCCTTCTGAGTAGATGGGATTACAGGCGCCCGCCACCACACTCAGCTAACTTTTTTTGTATTTTTAGTAGAGATGGGGTTTCACCATCTTGGCCAGGCTGGTCTTGAACTTCTGACCTCAGGTGATCCACCCGCCTCGGCCTCCCAAAGTTCTGGGATTACAGGTGTGAGCCCCCGCGCCCGGCCAGGCATTTTCTTAAAACCTCATCTGATCACATTATTCCCTAGATTAAAATTGTTTGGTAGCTCAACATTGTCTCCTTAAACAAAATCTAAGCTCCTTAATGTGTCCTACAAGAGCCTTTTATGACAGGTCCCTGCTTCTCTAGCCTCATTGATTTTGTGAATAATGAATGAATATGTTTAGTACATTTTAGTTATAAATTCTCTTTACAGAATTTGGCTGTAAAGTTCCACTTTAAGAACCCTAGGAGGATATTGGTTGTATTTATACAACCCAACTCCAGGAGGACTCCGTGACTGAACTCCTGTCTGTGCAGCAGGTGCCCTGGAAGGAGCTGATTCCACCGACCAGGATGACCTGTACTCTTACTGATCGAGTGGGGCAGGAGGCTGGGGTTATCTAATAGAGATTTGAATGAATTACACCAATACCCTATGACTCTCATCGAGGACCCTGGTGCTGACAGAGAAAGTCCTCTCTTTCATTGTCCAAATCCTGGCCACCCTTCAAGACCCATTTCAAATACCACCTCAGTCTCAGGAATAAGGATTTCTGGTATTTTGGCAGCATCCCTGGTTTGTAGAGATGAGGAAGATTTGGTACTAGAAGTTGACAGGCCTTGGCATGAGGGGGTGCAAGTGGTCCAAGGTCCAGTCTTCAGGGCCCACAGCAATCTGTCCCGCTACTGGGGCACAGAGGCAGGCAGTTCCAGCAGCAAACAGTAGCTGAAATAGAATGAAAGCTTTTGTCAGGGTGGTTCCGGGTGACCATTTCCTTAGAGCAGGAACCTGCCTAGGGATATGAAACTAGGTTCAGGTGCCTGAGGTAAGATGCAAGCAAGAGAAACGCAGGGTGTCAGGGCCCCAGCTTGGGTTAGGAATGTGAGTCAGATCCCAGTCATGCAGGCCAAGTCAATCCACCAGTCATGGCTAAGGGAAGGCAGGAATTCTGTGGGTCTCCAGGTGTTAGGGGCCCAGTGGATGATGCTGCATCCATGAACTATCAAAAAAATGCTTGATTCAGCCTGACCAGCTGCTAGATTGGCAAGGCTAAAGTCATTCTGGCCAGAGCTCGAGAACTAGGTGTGGCTTAGCTTGAGGGCAAATGGTGCTGTGAGCTGCAGCTGCTCCTGGTTGGGGAGGCAGGGGCTGGACCTCCTCCTGCCCTCCCCATGATATGTGTTGGCACCTCTCCTCACTCAAGTCTACATGCCCTTACTGTAAACCACCTCTGCAGCATGAAGCACAGGGCCAGGCACACACAGGAAATGAGAATCCAGTTGGATGCAATTGCACGTAGCTCCTTGGCAGTGCAGGCCTTGGTGTGCGCTGAGCTCTGTAACCCAGCCCTTTCCCATGGTACTGATAGCACTGATCAGGACCCCTCTTCCTCTGTGTGCAGTAGAAGGTAGAAACAGCCACTCCCCATTCTTGCTAGGAGGTAGCCTGGGACCAGTAAGGAAATGGAGGACAGTACGTTATAATCCATACGTACCTTCCCCTGCCATCTCAGCGTCTATTCCTTCTGCCTTTCTGCCCCCAACATCAGCAGAAAAACTTCATCTGGTTGCCATGGAGACCAGCCACTGACTCTAGTGTGCCTGTTTATTAAAGATGAAAGTAATATATGCCTGGTTAATCTGAGCAGCTGTCAGAGAGAGATTCGGCTATTAGTAAATGAAGGCACTAATTTTGAGGCATGATCACTCATTTAGGAGAAAGAGACAGGCTCTGCTCCGTCTTCTGAGTGGAACTGGGTAGTGGGGGTAAGGTCTGCCCTAGGCAAGCATTTCTTGTTTGGGTTTTTATGTTTATTTTATAACAGGTATGGTAACTGTACTTCTTTTTCCCCTTATTTCCTACTGAAAATATATAGCCTTTCAGTAGTGTGATAGATTAATTAGGCTTTGTGGGCAGGCCCAGGAAACCCAAGCCCTCCTATGACGTCGTTTCCTTTGGAAAATGCATTCTGGATTCCAAGCCACCTACTTACAAATGAGGTTGTCTGTTTATTCATTCAACAGTCTCCACCAGGTGTGTGAGAGGAAAAGAGGTGGTGCTGAGCCACATGGAGGACTTGATGTGTTTTATGTGTGCTTAGACAGGTAGGAGAGAAGCCGTCACCTTCCAAGGGAGTTGATCAATTAGATGGGAACGGTGATGACTTGCGTGATTTTTAAAAAATCGGTCCATTTGTTTTTATTTTTTGTTCTTTTCATTTGTTCAATAGTAAAATCTGAGAGAAAATTTGAATTCTGAGACTCATTATATTGATTCACCAAGTACTTTCTAAAATCAGGTAAGTAGCCTGTGTTAATCCCTGCTGGGTTGTGAAGAAGAGCACACTCTCCTTCCCTGCACTGCAGTGCGTTGGGATGAGCAAACCACCTGGGAGTGGTACGGGGAGAAGGCTGCTGGCAGCTGGCCCTCAAGTGCAGAAACCAGGTTCCAGCTCCAGCGATCTCGTCATAGTCCAGCCAAGTCTCTCACCCTTTCTGACCTCAGTTTCCTCAACTGAAAATGAAGGAAAGAGCAAGCTAATCTTTTCCAATTCAAAATATTCTTTTGTTCTTGAAGAAGACTGTCAGTGCAGAAAGGGCCCCTAACCTGGAACAGCTGGGCAAGGGTTAACCCTGGTATTAGGTTACCATTAAGCAAGTACATCCTGTGCCTCTGGTCAAATATGTCTCAGGCCAAAGCAGCTACTTGTCTCTAGTTAGTCTCTCTGCATCAGCACCCAGGCATTCAAGTGGTGGTCTGGGCAGGAGCTCCCACTCTGTTTTTCCTGAGCTACCTAGTCCATGGGAAGGAAGATATATGCAGCTAAGGAATAGGAAGTGGATATTCTCAGTGCCTTCAAGAACCGGGATCAGCCAGGAGCTGCAGAAAAGAAGCATCAGGGCAGCAGGCCTCAGAACGGCTGCTAGCCAATCCCCTGAAGCATTTATTTCTCACCCTCTTCGTGCCTAGGGCAAGTAGAGCTACTGCTGTCTGGTGCCACTGTAATGCTGTCTCCTCCTCTGAGTTCATCCTGGAAACATTTTCTCCCATAAGACACGCACAGGTCTTACGTTTACATGTTTCACTGAAAGAAATTTTATTCCATTGATGGGATGACAAAGTAGATCATAAATGAACACTTTTTAAACACATCTTTAAAAAAATAAGTTTATGCCAATTGTACAAAACAGTAGGGGAGAGGAAATAATATTCGTTTGTTTATCCATTCATTGGTTTAACAATTACCTATTGCAGGCACTTGTTATGAGCCAGGGATGGTTCTAAGTATAAACCTGCCCTAGAGGATCATATATTAATTTTTCTTAAAGTCAGCTTTATTGACGTATACTTTCTATACAATAACATTCACTCATTTTAAGTGTAAAGTTTGATGCATTTTGACAAATGCACGGGGTAGTATAACCACTGCTAAGATCAAGATAGAGAACATTTACATCACCCTGAAAAGATTGCTTGCGCTGCTTGTAGTCAATCTCCTACCCTCCCCCCAGCCACTGGCAACCACTGATCTGCTTTCTGTCACTATAGTTTTGCCTTTTCTAACATGTCATATAAGAAGCATATATTTTAGCAGTGAATACAGCCAAATGAGTAAATAGACATTTGCATTCCCAAGTGAGGCAAGAGCTTTGAAATGGGACATACAGGCTGTGCTATGGGAGCATGTAAGCTAAGTTGAGAAGAGGCTTCTAAGCTGAGATCTGAAGGGCCAGTAGCAGTTTTTTAGGCAAAGAGTGAGAGTAAAGAGTGTTCCATGCTGGGAGGCTACTATATGCAAAGGCCAAGAGGAGACAGACTGCAAGGCGGATTCATCTAGGACCTGCAAGTTTTCACAGCTCAAGGATGGAGTAGGAGAGAGTAGGAGTGGCTAGTCAAGACTTTGAAGAGATAAACCAGTTCAGACAAAGAAGTTCTTTCTGAGCTCCCAGTGGGGAGCTACGGAAGGATCTTCAGCAGAAAAGTGACGGGATCAGATCTGCATTTTAGAAGGATCACTCTCCCTGCATGTAGGGAACAGATGGAGGGCAAGGCAGGAGGTAGGGCCCCCTATTAAGAGGCTGGTGCAGTGATCCAGATGAGAGATGCTTAGAGCTGCCGCCAGGGGAGGGGCAGGCAGTGAGAATGAAGAGAAGTGGATAAGTATGGGAGAAATGTAGGAAGCAGCAGTAATAGGACTTAGTAACTTACTGGATAGTGGAGAGGATGCGAGAGAAAGGCCTCACGGGGGATTCCTTGGTTTCCAGCTTGGACACCTGGGTGGGAGATGGTAGCATCACAATGAGATAGCAACTTCAGTGGAGTAGGGTTGGAGGGGTGGGGAGAGGAGACAATAGGTTCTGTTTCAGACATGTTGAATTTGGGGGTGTCTAAGAAAATGATGTCCAGCAGACAATCGGGTGTTCAGGTCTCAGGAAAGAGCTCTTCACAGAGCTTATTCTTCTCTAGTCTCTGTAAACGAGCTTCTAGGTTCTTTCATAGAATTTCCTTGCAGAAAAAAATCAAAGGATTTGTCCTGTCAAGTGGAATGTTTGTCATATGAAGAGGATTGGCTTCTTGTGTAGTTTGGTCTAGAGAGATTTGTTTCCATGTTACAAACCTTTGAAAAACCGGGAAAAATTTAGTGATGTCCAACTTTGATGACATCTCTTCTTCCCCAATACAATCAATCTATTGACATAATAATCTTGAATATCTTGCAGATGAGGAAGAAAAAATAAAGTCAAATGAGCACACCGAGGCCAACCAGATCTGAGATTTCTAATCTTAAATTGCCTGGGGGTGTGGATGTTATGTGTCTGCTGACACGGGTAGATTGTATATGGTTGCCTTTATAAAATGAAGCCCATAGAAATGTTTCAGTAAACAGAGTCCTTCAAGTGAACTAAATGTCAAAGGAAAATCTTTTCCTTGCCATCCTCCTTTTCTCTTTTAAACAGAAAGATCCTAAAGAAGCTGTATTAGTGCCCTCAAGAGAAACAGAAGCAATAGGATATATAGATCTATATGTTGGATCCTATATATAGCTATAGGATATATGGATGTATATATCCTGTATATAGATATCAGATGTATAGCTCTTTCCTATTGATCTATAGATCGACATATAGGATATATATAGAGAGATATGCATAGGCCTGATATATACACATAGGTCTGATGTCTGAGGCCAGAAGATAGATGCCTCAGCTCAAGGAGAGAGCACATTCACCCTTCCTCTGTCTTTTGACGCTACTTGGGTTCTCCACGGGTTGGATGGTGCTCACCCACTTTGGTGAGGGCAAATGTTCTTTATGCAGCTACCAATTCAACACCCTCATGACACACCCAAAAATAATGTTTTACCAGCTGTCTGGAAAAACCCTTGGCCTAGTCAAAATGACACGTAAAAGTAGCCATCATAGAAACTCATTTCAGTGTTGTTTTGTTTTATTATGGGAAGACTGGAGAAACCTAATCCTAGGTGCTGCCACTGGGACAAAGAATAGGAACCAGACACAGTGCTGTTTTAGGGTGGGGCAGAATTATGCTGAGGGAAAAGTTATTATCACTCTTTAAGGCCAGGGAAGCCACAATTTTTAAAGAAGCTTCTAGAAATTCTACCTAATAGAAAATAAAGATAAACTTCTGTAAGGAATTTCGTTCTTTTCAGAATTCACAATCTGAAATGTAGAAGCTCATTCCTTCATGGTTCTCATAGATATTTAGGGTGACTGAGGGGTCAGTGGATCCATAGCACTCAGGCCAGGCTTCTCCCGAGTCCCTTTCTTCGGCACAGAGGGAGTGACTCACAGATCCTCTACCCCCAAAGGCGTTGTTTTCTCATCTCAACAAGAATCCAGCGGCTGTCATTTTATCAGCACATGTCACTAGCTTCTCAAGTGAGACTACTCTTAAGTGATCTGTGTTTGAAGAGTGCCTTTCCCTTTCTCTTCCGTAACTAAGAGGATGAAAAAGTACACTCACTCCCTATATAAAAGCTGTGTGTTGTGAGCAGTCATCTTGCCTGGCTGAGAACTCTAGGATCTTTTTCTCTGCTCTCCGTTAGGCTGACACTCATAGCCAGTCCTTCTGTTTATTAGCCCTCTGAATCTATTTGAAAATACTTTTGCTTTCATTATAACATAAGTCACAATCTTCTTGCATCTGCCACTGCATTTTCCAAAAGGGTTATGTCAAGGGAAATTCAACACTCACCTTCCTCATTATTTGCCCACCAGCTTGCTCACTCATCAAAAGACCAGAGTTATTTGATACTTCAGAAGAGTATTTTCCCCCTTAGATGATGTGTCAAGGGAAGGGGAGCTGGCCTCAGTGTCAGGTGACGGAATTTTCTTCACATTTCTGCTGTTGACTCAATAAATGTCCTTGGGCAAGTCACGGAGTCTCTTCATGCTTTGGTCTCTGGGGACAAAATCTGCCAACCGCAGCGTGTGTATTTGAACCTCAGTGCCCTCTGGAATAAAAATAGGAGGGGATCAGGTGTCCATGTGACCCCAAGCTGATGGGAAGAGGATGACCATAGGATTTCAAAAATGTCCTTGAGCTGTAAATTCTATAATAGGGTCAGGCCCACCAGTGGCCTTCAAGCATTGGTACAGTGGTGTGTGGATAAGTTCTAGTACTTGAATTTTTTCAGTAGATAGGAGGCACTGTGTCAACCTCCCACCCATGGATATTCTATTTGCTCTGTGTCCCCGCGTCTCTGCATTTCCCTGCCATATTACTTACCACTGGTCGTTATTACTTGCTTGATCACTTGTCTCCTGATCTGTAAGCTGTTTGAGGGAGGGGGAGCACGTCTGCCCTTTGTAACACTGTACCCTCAGTGTGGTATACAGGAGCACATGCCTGGCACATAGAAGTTATGTAAGAAACATTTGCCAAGTGGACAAACGAATCGTGGTGCCTGGCCTCTATAGAAATCCCTTTTCTGCATCATTAAGGTTCCCAAGCCTGGCCAAGAAGTAGTGGGATCTGATTAGCCTCATCTCCTCATAACCCTACTTCCTATCATGTTATAATGAAAGCAGATCTCAGCCCAAATGCTGGCACACATACATATTTATTAGTAAGAAGATTCGAAATCATTCACGCAGCTGGTTCTGTAAGCTTGGCAAATTTCCAGCCCTCTGACCTTTTCAGTGTTTTGTCCACACTCTACATGAAAGGGCCTCTTAAGAGTGACAGGGCAGTATTCTAAAGACCAGATTTTAATTGCACCAGGTAACCGAATTGTCTGAATTCATAGCTGAACACAGGACAAGGTCAGAATCACATTTCTTATGCCATTTAGAAAGGTGACAAGTGAAGGGCTGGCCAAAATCTTACACCCAGCTTATGTAAGAGTAGAGACTGTCCCTAATGCTTTCTCCAGTCCACTTGTCTTGAACACCATTAGGTTCAACAGTAAAAGCCCATTTCTCACTTCCTTCATGTTAATTAACTGATGACTAATTTTACCAATGAGAAACCATTTTTATTATTTATCGTTATGATTTTTATCATTTTGTTAATTAGCCAAGCTTCTGCTGTTGACTCCAGATAAAGACAGTTAAAGCACTTGGGGAGACCACCTAAGTAAATTTTTTCATGGTGAGCCAATGGAAGCAACAGAAGCAGCTCAGACTTTTGAAAAGTGATGAAAAAGACCCATGATGCCCTGTTCCTTGAAAATGAAGAAAAGGGTGACAGCCCTACAGAGTTTTTTTCTTTGCATGTTCTTACCAACACTCAGGAGATATTCAGTCTACTAGCTGGCTTCCCCATGTGGACCTCAGTCTATGGGATGTAACTGGGAGTAATTTACCTTCTGGGTTCTCTTACTACCTCCTTAGCTATGTAGGTGATTTCAGGCCCAAGGGGGACGATATCAGATGAGCCCAGAACATTTTGATTCTACTGACCGAGGTTCCTCACCTCCCTCTCTTTGTTTCTGATAAATACACATATTAAGGTCAGCTGAAGAGTGATGACTCTGTGATGACTGCCCTGAATCCTTACTCCTCTGAGTTTCTGTCTTCTGTAGCCTCTTAGCCATGTTGCAGGTGAAGGTCTCAAGTTATCTGCACCACTAGGAATCTTTTGTATTATTGTGACTGATACGTATCCTCAGAGTTGTATCAGTGTTTTCCCCTATACACACATGCACATACACGCACCACACACTATACACATTCTGTAAGACGGAGCCTCTATTTTTGGTGTCTGCTTAGCCCTCCAGTTTCCCACTGGGATTAGTGGTTTTCTCCGAACTTCAGACAACTTGGAGATCCTGTCTAACTTTGGTTGCTCTTCCTTGGCAGACTGGAACTTACTCTTAGTACAGTAGAGCCAATCACTGGCTCTCAGGGAACTCATCACCCTAAACTATGCCTGACAGGACCAGAACACCATCATCTCGGACAAACACTGCCACTTTAAGTTCCAGCTCCCTTTCTATCCTCATGCATTTCAAGGAAATCACTTGTCTTCTCATTACAAGCAGCCAGAGAGAGCAGACAGTAAAATACAGATAAGACGGGCACAGAGGGAGATGGGAGGAAAGTCTCTTGGACTTCACCCTCATACAATGGGCCCCAGTAGAACAGTGGGCCTTAATAAGCACATTCCTTTCCTTTCAGGTGCACTAAGATAGGGAAGCTAAAGGCAGACTGGAGGGATATGCCTGCAGCTGCAGAAAGATGTATGGGAACAGACACACAATTCTCCCTCCCAGATAAGCACAACAAAGAGACACAGAAGCAGTCCAAGCCTGATATAAACTCTCCCACCCTGAATCTTTAAAAACTCTTAGTCTGCAAGAGAGTGTGGCTTCTGACTAACTCGGTCAGAAGTCCCTCCAAAGTTTAAAATAAACCTGTTAACTGTTAAGCCACCCTTCGTGTTTCTCCCCTCTTTCTTTAATTCTTACAATGCCTTCCTGATGGCTGACTGCCAGGAAACCCCTTGGATACAATACTCAGCCTGAAGCTGCTGACTCCCCTGGGTGTCGCCCTCCTAACTACCCATGGAAGAGCTAACCCTGTTGACAAGAGCTTCCCCCAGCTCTAATCCTACCTGGTTTTGGTTTTGTTTCTTTCCCTACCATCTGGGCAGCTATGTTGGCCCAATGAATTTGACTTATAGTATTATCATAGTATAGAGCTAATTTTATATGTATTTTTTCCATGGTAAACAAGTTACTCACATTTTCTGTCATTCCCACTAACCTTGCTAGGGACAGTCCAAAGGAGTAGCTCTAAGTGAGGATACTTTGCCGTGTATGACCCTGTCCCTAGAGCAGATTGGTTCAGGGTTGACACCTAGCAAAAAGGCAATCAATAGGTTGGTCAGCAACTTTTCTCATAACCTGATGCACACATAAAAGCTGGGTTAAACGCCATTTCTTCCTTGGAAATTTAACCAAAGAAAGGTCAAGAAAAAAAAAGACTTGGTAGGATGCTTTGAAATGAAAAGATAAGAATTGGAGCTACAACAGGTTGTAGGAAGCCCCGGTTGCAAAATATTGAAACTATGAGCAAGCTGTAGTGATGGTGGAGAGAAGAGTTTCAGGCCAAGGGAAAGAAGCAGCTCAGGGGAGACTGAGCTAGGCCAGTGGACGTGGCCCCCTAACTCCTGCCACAGAGCCCTGGAGTCTCCTGGAACCAGAGTGGCTCCTCAGTACCAGGGCAGTGAGGCCTTTCCTTTCCAATGCCTCTTCCTACCTTCCGTGGAAGACCAACTCCATTAATGTTCCACATTTGCTCTTACAAAACATCCCCCTCCTAAGCTAACCTAGATGAGTCTGCTCCTTACAACCAAGAAAACCCGCCTACTTTACTGGATTCTCTCTGTGTGCAGAGATGGTGGCATATTCTTTGTAGCTTTTTGCTCCTAATAAAATGCATCGTAAGGGTAAGTGATGAGTTCTCAGTAAGTGAAAGTTGAATAAACGAATTTTTGAAAGCCCAAAGGAACAGACAAGTTCATACACTTACTGTTATGTTGTCAGGTCTTCAGTCTGGCTTTCTGGAAGTTGAACAAAAGACGGCTACATTCCTAGCACCCCCGCCAAGCCTTTTCCTAGTCCATGAGTTTAGAGACGGACTGCAAATTTTAAACAATACAAATCTATAATCAGATTCAAAATCTCCCTCAAGAGGATAAATTCTCTACTCCTATTCTCAATCTAGTTTGTTGAACTGATCAACACACACACACACACACACGCACTCAAAATTATTTTAATATATGGATAGTCCTCGGTGTTGTTGTTTTGTTTTGTTTTGTTTTTTCGAGATGGAGTCTTGCTCTGTCGCCCAGGCTGGAGTGCAATGGCGCGATCTTGGCTCACTGTAAGCTCCGCTTCCTGGGTTCGTGCCATTCCCTGCTTCAGCTTCCTGAGTAGCTGGGACTACAGGCACCCGCCACCACGCCTGGCTAATTTTTTTCTGTTTTTAGTAGAGATGGAGTTTTACTGTGTTAGCTGGGATGGTCTCGATCTCCTGACCTTGGGATCTGCCCGCCTTGGCCTCCCAAAGTGCTGGGATTATAGCCATGAGTCACCGCACCCGGCCAGTCCTCAGTGTTTTTAACACCTGAGTTTGTGGTTCTAATTGTCTGATTGAGCTACAAATTAACCAGAACTGGTTTGAGATCATCTTCCTGCTTGGAAGTTATTTCATCAATTCATTCTTTTATAACATTGTAGAAAAGTAACTTATGACAAGGAAGTAGTAACCTTTTCTTCCAAAGATATATAAAAATAAATTTGGTTATGAAGATAACTTTTGAACCTGGAGTTACTGAAAATTATTTACCATCAGAGAAATATGTACTGGTCCTAAGAATAATGATAAAAGCCACAGCCCCTACTCTGACAGCTGCTGGGCTGGTGGTAGAAGTTGTCTCATCTGCTCTTCCCCACCTTTCTGGGAGCACTAGTAGCTTTGACTATACACAGCTACCAGGAGAGGGAGAGTTCAGCCTAGACCAGGGGTTGTTCTCAAACCTTTACTGCAAAGGGCTGGACAGTAAATATTTCAGGTTTTGTGGGCCTCATAGTCTCCACTGCAAGTACTCCACCATGCTATGGTTGCACAAAAGCCGTCATAGACAATATGTGGAGGAATGAGTATGACTGTGTTCCACTAAAAGTTTATGGATGCAGAAATTTGAATTTTATATAATTTTCATGTGTCCCAAACTATTCTTCTTCTTTTCAGCCATTTAAAAATGTAAAAACCATCCTTGCCTTGTGAGCTGTATCAAATCAGAGGATGAGAACATGGACGCAGGTTTGGGGTCCCTGCTTCCTACCCTAGCTGAGTGCTGGGGGAACAGGCTGTAGAATAGATGCCTCAGGTCAACATGCAGGGCTCCCAGGGTGGAAAGACTAGGGTCTCCCTCCCCAAGGTGAGTTCTGGAGTGACTCTGAGCCCTAGTGAAGCTTTATGTCCCTCATGGTACCACAGCAGCAGAGCAACGGTGGCCAAGGGGCCTGGACAGAACACCGTGCAGCCAGCTCTATGACAGGCCCCTCCAAATGATAAGGACAAAGAGTCAAAGTTCCTGAGCCTCCATTTCAAAGTAGAGAGGAAGATGATGATGGCTGGCCAGCAAATTCAGAGAAGGCTAGGTTGGAAGGTGAGATCTGCCTGGACTCTACAACCAGAGGCCATTACAAGACGGGGTCCCCTTGGCCAATACAGCAGGGGCAGCAGCTGGTGCCCAAAGACTGCATGGGATGGAGGAGGCTCTTCTCAGAGGAGAAGTGACCTGCCTCCATGCCTCTGGGTTCCCTAGAGCTGGTGAGGGGTAGGAGAGAGGGTGCTCACTGTCTGTTTGTGCTAGAGGTACAGGGAGAGTTGTACACAGAAAACACTCCAAACTCCTCCAATGCCAGAACTAAAACAGAGTGCATCTTAGAAGCAGTATCTACCTTTCTTTAGAGCGCATTTTAGTCCATAAACAAGGGATATTTAAAAGCCACACAAGGCTAGGTGCTGTGGCTCATGCCTGTAATCCCAATGCTTTGGGAGGTACTGGAGTTTAAGACCAGCCTGGGCAACATAGTAAGACCCCATCTCTTAAAATAAAAGCCACACCCGTCTCTTCCCACTGGACCAGGGGTCTTCCCAGACCAGCTGCAGGATGGCTGACCTCCCGAGGGGCTGCACATCCTGTTTGAGACAGGGCGTCACCAGGCAACAGCAGGAAACCCAGCCAGCCTCCATGCTCTGGACACTTCTTGTGTGGCGATGACTTTACCCTGCAGAGAGGTGGCCACACTGAAGTGCTCCCCCTTCTGCAGGTCAGCTTCCATGACCTAGAAGAGCTCTGTGAGTAGGGCTGTGGTTTCAGGAGGATTATTCCAGAATCCCCTCAAAGTATTTGTTTAAGTTTAGAAACAGTGAGGCCTGGAAATGATAAAATCGTCCACATTAGACTGCCATTAATTAACTTTTATGAGAAGCAAAGCCTTTGGTTTCTTTAAGCCTCAATTTCTTTCTTCCTTTTTTTTTTTTTTGTTTTTTAATTTATTTTTTTGAGACAGAGTCTCGCTCTGTCACCCAGGCTGGAGTACAGTGGCGTGATCTTGGCTCACTGCAATCTCCGCCTCCTGGGTTCAAGCCATTTTCTTGCCTCAGCCTCCCAAGTAGCTGGGATTATAGGTGTGTGCCACCACGCCCGGCTAATTTTTGTATTTTTAGTACAGATGGGGTTTCACCATGTTGGCCAGGCTGGTCTTGAACTCCTGACCTCAAGTGATCTGCCCGCCTCAGCCTCCCAAATTTCTGGGATTACAGGTGTGAGTCACTGCGCCCGGCCTGTGCCTCAATTTCTTCCTGCCTCACTATAGTTACGTCATATTTATTTCTCTAAGTCCCTCCTCAACAGATTTTATTCTACTACTGAAATCCAGTCTGCAGAAACTAAAAGTTGTATAGTGGATATGAAATTTATATAACCACCATCACCATAGTTCAATATCTGAGGGGTAAAAATAAAATGTGACTATTTATTTCCACAAAACTGAACCTATCAATTCAGGATAACTTTTGCTTTAAAACTCACGACTCCTTGAATCAATAGTCAATTTCTGGATCTTTCCCCTCCTCCTAGGTCATCTTCTCCCTGAAGGCTGTCGCAGTTCCTGTGCAGAGAGAGAGGGCACTGCAGCACCCAGGCGCTGGTGAGAGGGAGCTTCTGGCTCACACTATTCTCTGCCTTCCATTGGCATTGACTCAGTCGAAACTTGGCACATCTTGTCCTCTTAGTCATGCGCTGGCATCTACCACTTGTGCCCAAATCCACCATGGCCTCACGTCACCAGGCCCACATATTCCCAGGTTCCTTTGGCTCTGCAAGCCTGTGGTGCTTGGGCACGCTTGGGCATGCTTGGCTGCTTTTTCTTCCCCCTGCTGTATTGCGGGGGCTTCTGAGACACTGACTTCCTTGGCCTCTCACTCAATCCTTACCAGATCGGGGCTTCTTTTATATGCTTGCAGAGCCTCTGGTTCACACCCAGGGAAGTGAAGCATAGTTCCCTCTGCACCCAGTTCTTCTTTCACTAAAATGGGTTTTTATTGCCCACCCCCCAAACTCAAGCAAGGCCAATGGTAAGGACAGGATTTGGGACTGTCTCCAAGACATTCATTAATATCTATTTTAATCTCTTCTCACAATTCTCTCCCCTCAGACATTCCAGGTCTTAGATGACATGACTTAAATTAGAAAGATGTCAAATATCCCCAAATTAACTTATAAAACTAGTGCAATCCCAGTTAAAATCCTAGCTGTATTTTTTTTTATAGATACTTGATATACTTATTCTAAAATGTGTAGGGGTTCTCACTGTGGTAGCACCTATACTAAAATTGAAATGATATGAAGAAGATTAGCGTGCCCTCTGTGCAAAAATGGCATGCAAATTTGTGAAGCATTCCATATTTTAAAAATAAATAAATAAAATATATAGGGAAAAATAAGTTCCACAGGGAGCTAAATCAAATGGTACAATAAAGAGGGGAAATTGCCCACCAGATAGCAAGACACTCTACAAAGTTGTTTTGAATGTGGCAGTTGAGTGGAATAGATGGTTCACAGGTAGCTCTGCCCTTGCCTGTGAATTTTGTACAATGTCGAGTTGGCTCCACAGTTTAATTAGGGGGTGGATGGATTGTTTAGTAGATGGTGATAGAAAAATAGGCAGAGAAAGAAAGGATAGAGAAAATTAAAGTAGGATCCATATCTAACCCCACATACAAAGGAGTTTCCAACATACAAGAGACCTAAATATGAAAGATAAGATCATAAAGTTAACAGGAGAAAAGCATTGCGACCTGGAAGGGGTAAAGAAATCCTTAAATAAGACTTTGAAAGTACAAGCCACAAGACAAATTGATAGATCGGATTACATCAAAATTAAGTATTTCTGTGAACAAGTGACATTGCAGTTGAACTGAAGAGATGATGACAGTTTGGGAAGAGATTATGAGGTCTAAAAGTGACAAAGGGGATGAATATCTAGAATATACAAAGAACTCCTGATAGTATCCCAGAAGAAAAATGTGTGACATATTCAGGCAATTTACAATCACTCAAGGCTGTGTAAGGCTGTAAGGCTATTACATAGCTATTAGCATAGAGAATTTAGAGAGCTCGAGAATGCCAATGCTGGCAGAGGTGTGGGAATAAGGTTTTCCTGCTGCTGGTGGGAGCACAGGTTGGAGAAAGATCTGGCACTAGCTAATCAAATTAAGTGTCTACTCAGGGGCATAGTTCCCTTAGAAATTCTCACACAGGTCCATTAAAGGGGTATGTAGAAGCAGGGGTCAATCCAGAATTTGTGGGGCTTGAAGTTTATATAATTTGGGGAACCCTGTTATGATATTGTGATATAATAAATAAAACACATTTGGTCCCTGCCACTGGTTCCTGACACCTGACTCCTAAAACCTTTGGAATCTCCAAAGAGATAAGTGTCTTTTTGTAAGCAAATGAGATGACTGGTGGCTGGGAGCTCCTAGATAGCTGTGGGATGGAAGCTGGTCGCCAAAAGACCAAGGCATGATTAGGGAATTGGGACTTTCAGCTCCAGCCCCCAATGTCCAGGTTGGGGAGAGGGACTGAAGGTTCAGGTGATAGCTGATGGTCAATAATTTAATCAGTTATGTCTATATAATGACTCCTCCATGAAATAAAAACAAAAGGACAGGGCTTGGATGAGCTTTTGGATAACAAAACATGTGGAGGTACCTGGAGGGCATGCTTGGAAAGGGCATGGGAACTTTGTGCCCCTTCCCACATACCTTGCCCTGTGTGTCTCCTCCATCTGGCTGTTCATCTGTATCCTTCATGATATCTTTTATAATAAACGGATAAACATAAGTAAAGTGTTTCCCTGAATTCTGTTCACCACTCTGGCAAATAAATCAAACCCAAGGAGGGGGTTGTGGGAATCCCAATTTATAGCTGGTGGTCAGAAGCACAGGTCACAACCTGGGGCTTTTGATGGGCATCTGAAGTTGGGGGTAGGAGCAAACTTGTGGGACCAAGCTCTTAACCAGTGGATCTGATACTATCACCAGGTAGACAGTGTCAGAATTGAACTGAATTAGAGGACATCCAGCTGGTGTCTGCTGGAGAATTGCTTGGTACGTGGAGAAATAGCTCATCAAAGAAACGTTCTATGTTGTGTGAGTATAGGAGGAGAAAAAAATAGTTTGGCTCTTTTTCCCCTCAGACCTGTTTAAGAAAAAGAACACAAATGATGAATACACAATTAGGTATGGAGCTTTGGAAGAAGCTTGTACAAGTGAGAAGCCCCAAAGCTGGAGCTTTATCAGCCTCTCTGTGGATTAGCCTCAATTTATGGGGAGGTTCTTGGCAATGTTGTGTGTAGAGTGAGGAGATGAAAGCTTTTAAGCCAATTTGGTTATCACACTTCTCGGGCTCATTGGGATAGATAATTGATGATACTATCTCAGCCTTCTCTTTAATACTAAAACATATACCTAAACCTAAAAAAATAGTCCTCAAGTAATGGGCACCCAGATCTCCAAACTGGCTCAAATAATCTCCTATCACTAAGGCTAAGGGCTGCTGGGTGTAAACATGTCAGACCCATAGAGACAGGGTTAGGAAGTCCTCACGCCTCTGGCGAGGCAAGATCATTCAGTTATACTTGTCGAGAGAAAATATTTTGCAATACTTCCAAGTTTGTTTATTTATTTTTAGACATGCCTGTCTACTAAGGAGAGCGTTTGAAAAAAGAAGCTCCATGAAATCTTCTGGATGTGCTGGAGCTTGCTCCACTCTGTGAACTGTGCCCCCAGGGTGTGTGCTGAGTTCACCTGCCCCAGCCAGTTTTCTGGGAGGAAATCTCCAACCTATTTCTAATGAGGGGCAGTGAAAGCTGGAAACACTGGGCTTCCCTATGATGTAAGGGACTCAGAGAAGAGGAAGAAGCTAAAGGAGCATCAGTCTCTCCTGAGTGGAGCTAGTTCTAGAGATGGCTACTGTAGGGGATCAGAATATGCCACCCTAAAATTTGTACTTTGGCGTAACGATTATTTGAAGCTGAAGACAATTGAAAACAGCGGACACCATAAAAACACTCTCCTTCCCCCACCATTTGCCTAGAAGTAGGCTTAGATGCTTAATCACCAGACTTTTTTCTGTTTTGTTTGAGACGGAGTCTCGCTCTGTCGCCCAGGCTGGAGTGCGGTGGCGCGATCTGGGCTCACTGCAAGCTCCGCCTCCCGGGTTCACGCCATTCTCCTGCCTCAGCCTCCTGAGTAGCTGGGACTACAGGTGCCCACCACCACGCCCAGCTAATTTTTTTGTATTTTCAGTAGAGACAGGGTTTCACCGTGTTAGCCAGGATGGTCTCAATCTCCTGACCTCATGATATGCCCACCTCAGCCTCCCAAAGTGCTGTGATTACAGATGTGAGCCACCACACCTGGCTTTTTTTTTTTTTTTTTTTTTAATTAGCCCAGTGACAGCATGAGGGGAATCTATACCACAAACCTTACTAACACAATCCTGACTTTCTATTAGTTTCCCTCATATATTTATCTTCCCACAGTTTTCTGCCCTTGTGTCTTAGTCTGTTTCCTACTGCTATAACAGAAGCCGCAGATTGCATAATTTATAAAGAAAAGAGATTTATTTGGCTCATAGTTCTGGAGGCTGGGAAGTCCAAGGGAATGGCACCTGCATCTGTCAATACTCATTCCATGGTTAAAGAGAGGAAGGTGGAAGTGAGTGCGTGAAACAGAGAGAGAGGAAATCTGGCCAAACTCATCCTTTTTATCAGGAACCCACTCTCAATAACTAACCTACTCTTGTGATAACAGCATTAATCCATTCATGAGGGTCGAACTTTCATGACTTAATCACTTCTTAAAAGCTCCACATCCTGCAATAAATTATTTTTAGAGATGGGGTCTTATTATGTTGCCTAGGCTGCTCTTGAACTCCTGGGCTCAAGTGATCCTCCCACCTCAGCATCTCAAAGTGCTGGGATTACAGGCATGAGCCACCATGCCTGGCCCTGCAATAAATTTCAACATGAATCTTGGAAAGGACATTGAAACCACAGCACGTTGGAATCCTAAAATCCTTTCCTTTGTCTCATCACTTCCCTACAAATTTATTGTTCTTTGTTAAGATGTTATATAAGCCCCAGCCTCTAACCATCCCTTTTACTTGCTCATCACCGAGTTCCTTCTGTGAGGATGTGCATTGCACATGTTAATAAACTCTGTTTTTCTCCTGTTTTTTAGACTGTCTTTTGTCAGTCTCATTTGCAGGCCCCCAGCTGGAGAACCCAGGAGGAAGAGGAAAAAAGTTTTTTCCTTCTCTACACTCCCCATGCATGACTACAGAGTGAGGAGGAGGCAGCAAGCTCTGTGACCCCAACTGCAGAGCAGAAACAGCAATGAAAGGACTGATGGTCCAACAAGGACCAAGCAACATTTCTGCAGCTATGGTCAGTGTGAATCTGGCTTGTTTGATGCCCAGAGTGAATTCATTTTTATCAATCTTCATCTATACAACAAAGTTATCTTCAGTAATAATCATAAAAATGGAATAGATAATAACAATGTCCAGGAAAAAAACAGTCAGTAAATGTTAAAAATTGAACTTCATATATACTGTTATGCCAGAAAAAAAGAAAAAAGAAGTGAAATAAATATTATAGTAAAATAAAAAGAAATAGACAGGGAAGACTTATACCTACATGTTTGTTGTAGTCTGAGATAACATTACAGCTTATAACAAATAATAATAAAGAAAATTTCAAACTAAAAATATATTATGTCCAGGCATGGTGGCTCACACCTGTAATCCCAGCACTTTGGGAGTCTGAGGCGGGTGGATCACCTGAGGTCAGGAGTTTGAGACCAGCCTGGCCAACGTGGTGAAACCCCTTCTCTACTAAAAATACAAAAAAATTTAGCCAGGCATGGTGGTGGGTGCCTGTAATCCCAGTTACTCAGGAGGCTGAGGCATGAGAATCTCTTGAACCTGGGAAGTGGAGGTTGCAGTGAGCTGAGACTGCACCATTGCACTCCAGCCTGGGCAACAAGAAAGAAACACCATCTCAAAACAAAACAAAACAAAACAAAACAAAATATATATATATGCATTTAAAAATTAGTAAAAAATGTCATGTGTGAACTAAAATTTGTACTTGCAACCAAAAATGGAGGGGAACGGGGAGTGACTCTGCATAATGGGTATGGAGTCTCCTTTGGGAATGATGAAAAGTTTTGGAACTAGACAGAGGTGATGGTTGTACAACATTGTTAATTTACTAAATGCCACGGAATGTACACTTTAAAATTGTTATTTTTATGTTCTAGAAATTTAACCTCCATTCTAAAAGAGTTTAAAAAATACCATACCTTCAAGTGCATGCTCTGTTTCACTGCTACATTTTTAAAAATACAAATAAAAACTACAAGTGGTTACGTGGAATGGCAATATTGAAGCAACTGAAGTTCTATTTCTTTATCTTTATAGTCATTGTTTTCTCTTTGTTTCAACTGCATTATGTAAAGGCAGACATATATAGTACCCAGGAGATGGAAACAACTGCCTTGGTGGAAACCCAGAAAAACTCTGACCTTTCTGGGCTTATCCTGGTGCCACTGAGACTGTGCAGGTGAGACTGTGTGTATTAGGAGACAGTACGACTAACAGGGAGTTCCAAAATTCGCTTTCATGTAGAGAACAATGCATATCAATGGATAAGTAATACAATTTGCTAATTTGAAGTTTACATGTATTTAATTAAAACTCACAGAAATTGTTTAGAATTTAAACCCAAAACCTACGTTGTGAGGAAGGCGCTTTATCACAGCCATTATGTAGAATTGCCCATTTGTGGGCAATTGTCAGTTCATGGGCTTTTCATAAAAAGTGGATTACCTTTTATTTGGTTTTATTATTGCTTATAAACCTCTACTGTCTGCACCTGTAGCAAAGCATGCATCTGGCTCCCCTCCCACCTTCTCACCTTGGAACACCACCAGCTGTGGGCATCTACGTGCAGCAGGAAACATCACTGAGTAAGCTGGACTACACGTCAAGGGTAGACACTGCACTGTCCATCCAGCCTGCTCTGAACTGGC
Organism: Papio anubis; assembly: GCF_008728515.1. NCBI lineage: Eukaryota > Metazoa > Chordata > Mammalia > Primates > Cercopithecidae > Papio > Papio anubis. The sequence continues at coordinate 102,099,431 of NC_044981.1, read as the reverse complement.
CCTGGGAAGGCGTGTCTGGAGAAGCTGTGTTGGAAGGATTAGAATAATACACATCTCCACACGTACTCTGCATGGGCTGCCTGAGAAAACTGTGTACCAGGTTGTGTTAAGAGTTGGAGAGTACAGATGCAGGTTTTAAGAGCCTGTTTTTCTGTGCCCTCTTCAGGAAGATTTAAGTGGATCCTGCTATAGAAAGGTGCATTCATGAAGGCTGCCTGCAGTGGACCGAGTGGTCATTCCACTTGGGGTCAAGATGGGGTTCATGACAAAGCAGGTAACAGGGCACCAAGGAGGTGCCCCTGGCCATACTGGATGGAGTTCAGGACAGAATCCAGTGACAAGGAGGAATGGAGTACCTGGTCAGTGCTCAAGACAGAGTCTCATCCTTTTTTTTGTTTACTTTTCTTTTTTTCTCTTTTTTTTTTTTTTGAGACAGTCTCACTCTGTTACCCAGGCTGGAGTGTAATGGCACGATCTAGGCTCACTGCAAACTCCGCCTCCTGGGCTCAAGCGATTCTCCTGCCTCAGCCTCCAGAGTAGCTGGGATTACAGGCGCCCACCACCATGCCCAGCTAATTTATTTTGTGTGTGTATTTTTAGTAGAGACAGGGTTTCACCATGTTGGTCAGGCTAGTTTCAAACTCTTGACCTCAAGTGATCTGTCTGCCTCGGCCTCCCAAAGTGCTGGGATTATAGGCGTGAGTCACGGCGCCCTGCCAGCCCATCCTTACAACGTGCCCATCATGCCAACATGATGGCATGTTGTAAGTCCATGTTATGTGTGTGCCTGGTGTGTGTGTGCGTGTGTGTGTGTATGATGTGTTGGGGGGTGGCATTGCTGCTTCAGCTCCCTGGGTTCACCCCAGCCTCAGAGCACCAGGTTAAAAACAACTCAAAAAATTCTAGCCACCATCTGCTGGGGCAGCTGAGGCTTCTGGTCAGGGGCTCGGTCTGCAACAAAGGAGCAGCTGAGCAGAACTGGACCAAGTTACCAGCCCCTAGAGAAGCAATGAATTCCGGCTCAGGAGTTGAGAGCTATTTACTGGTAACGTTTTACCTGGTCTTACAATTGAAGTTTGCCTATCAGGTATGGAAAAGGAGAAAACCTCATGAGCCAATGTGGAAAAGAGACATTTTGTGGCCCCTTTGGGGAACTCTTGACTGTGGCATGGATCTATGGCCTGAAACGGTAGAAGAAGAAAACAAAGGAGAAATTTGGCATCAGGTTGGCAAGAGTCTTGAATGCTTGCCATGGAGTTGGGACAATGGGGAACAATAGAAGGTTTGTAAGCAGAAGAAAAGGGGAATGAAGGGTTTTAGAGATACAACTCTGGAGGCAGTGAAAAGGAAGAACTGGGGAGGGGAGATGTTGATTGGAAGCATCAAGACCTGTTATGAAAGTGCCTGCAGAAGTCCTGGAATAGATAACAAGGGCTTGGGCTGGGGGTACAAGAATGAAAGGCCAGCTAGATCCCTGCTAAACCTAGTGTGAAGCTAAACAGATCAACGCACTCATCAGATACAGCCATGGCGGGGACTATGGCAAGGCATAGAAAGCACTTCAACCGACATGATGGTCAGGGATGTCATACAGAGATGCTCCCTGAACTGCATTCTGAAGGATGATTCAGTGAGCTAGGCAGGAAGGCACCAGGCAGAGGGAGCAGCACGTGCAAAGGCATGGAGACCCAGGAGAGCATGGGGCCTTTGACCTGCAAGAGATTTCCTGTGTGTGACTGCTATATAGGGTAGGTATGGGTAGGGGAGTGTCAGCAGGAGGCTGACTTACAAGGGGCTTGGTTGGTTTACTGTTGGTTAGTTTACCCGTGCTGATTGGTTTACTAAGGGCAAAAAGGAGCCATTGAAGGTGAAGGTTGAACACGCCCAGATTTCTTCTGTTTGTGCTCTATTCTTTAAATTGTATTTTATGTGGCAATCGATTTACTGGTATTTTTCCCCCAGTCTAGATAATTATTAAGTGTATGGATTTTGTCAGTATGAAATTAATCTGCTCTGTGGAGCAAATTGTTTGGACAGAACAGCCTTGAAACTTTGTTTCTGCCCTGGCAGCCAGAAGGTTGCAATATGAGCTGAATTTGGCCCTAAACTAAGTCCTGGTGGCTAATTAACCATGAGCCAAGGCTGAGAAGTGGAGTGGCTTGTGCCCTACAGTCGTGAGAAAAGGCGCGGGGGAGCGCTACGTGGACTTGAGCTTAGCATCTCTGGTTGCTCAGAGGGCAAAGTGTCCTGCGGGAGGTAAATTGCGGTAAAACAGTTTAAAAAGTGAGAGGAATGGGAGAGGTGAAGTTTAATTCCTGCTGGTTTCGCAGTGATGGTATTACGCTTAGGAGTTGAAAAATGATTTCTCTAGCCCATAGGAACTCAAACTCACTGAAAGAGAAAAACTTGGCATTGCTTTAGCAAAATTCAAGTAGACGCTACATTCCACTGGAACAATCTAGAATGCCTGTGCTAGTTTCTTCTATATTGCAGGTTGCATTCTCTGGCAGGCCTGCTTCACTTGGCAGCACCACTTTTAAAGAGAAATGGCTACATCTCCAGGTTCTGTGTCCCGGGCTTGCAGAGAAAAGGAATAAAATTAAAACAGTACTTGAACTTTTAAAAATATTTAAATTGCTGGCTCATTTCAGACTGGCATTTCTTAAAATGATGGTCTCTGCTCACCAAGCCACTGCCAAGGGACCCACGGTGGCTGTCCTGTATCCTTGAATTTGATTAGAAGAACTCTCCTTGCTCATCAAGGCTTTCCATAGCTGTCTCTCCCATTTATCCTCCACGCCTGCGAACTTCTGTCATAAGTTCTAGTCCAGCCCATCATCTCACTGGTTTCACTGGACACCAGGCACTATACTTAGTTTTTCTTTTCTTTTCTTTTCTTTCTTTTCTTTTTCTTTCTTTCCTTTTCTTTGTTTCTTTTCTCTTTTCTTTTCTCTCTCTCTCTTTTTCCCTCCCTCCCTCCCTTCCTTCCTTCCTTTCTTCTTTTTTTGTTTTTTTTTTTGAGATGGGTCCTCACTGTTGCACAGGCTGGTCTCAAACTCCTGGGCTCGCGTGATCCTTCTGCCTCAGCCTCTTGCATAGCTGGGACCACAGGTCCACAGGCATATGCCACCACATCTGGCTAACTTTTTGATTTTGTGTAGAGACGGACTCTCACTTTGTTGCCCAGGCTGGTCTCGAACTTTCAAGCCATCCTCCAGCTTCGGCTTCCCAAAGTGCTGGGATTGTAGGCGTGAGCCACCATGCTCTACCTGTACTTGCTTCTATTTTTGCGTTCTGTTAGATTGTGTTCCTCATGACGTAAAGAATGCAAACCCAGTAGAATGCATTTCTGTTCTTGCATGCTACCTTGCATTCTTGTTTATAAAGCTTCCCCTAACTTCCTCCCTCCTTCTCCACCTGCTCAAATATGTCAATGTTCAGACTTGGACCCAACCCTTCTGTTGCTGACTGTACTGGTGGCAGTCCCTTCTCCCTGCCAAACAGGACCTCAGTGCTGTTTAGGGGTCCAACTCTCTCCAGCTAAGGGGAAGGTGATCTGGCCACAGCTCAAGATAATTTCCAACTTCTAAGTCAACTATCATGGTTCCATTCCCTGACTATGACTAGCTGGGGTGGGCAGGCTGGTTGGTTTGTAGAACATCCTTCAATTTCCAATTTCCAATTCAATTTGCCTGATTATTTCCTCATTCCTCATGATTAGATTCAGGTTAAACAATTTGAGGTCGGAATATGAATAATCTCTTGATTAACCGAGAGGGTAACTGGTATTTATCATTCCTGAATCCTCTAAAGTGTGAGGGGAGCCGCAGAATCCATGCCCTTGGGGGCATCTTGTTTATTTTTATTTTTGATTTCATAAACTTTTATTTTAGGTTTGAGGGTACACGGGCAGGCTTGTTACATACGTAAACTCGTGTCACCCAGGTATTGAGTCTAGTAACCAATAGTTATCTTTCCCGATCCTTTCCCTCCTTCCATATTCTACCCTCAAATAGGCCCCAGTGTGTTTTGTTCCCCTCTATGCGTCCATGTGTTTTCATCATTTAGCTCCCACTTATAAGTGAGAATATGTGGTATTTGGTTTTCTGCTCCTGCATTAGTTTGCTAAGGATAACAACCTCCAGCTCCACCCATGTTCCTTCAAAAGACCTGATCTTATTCTTTTTCACAGCTTCATAGTATTCCATGTTGTGTGTATAAGTACCACATTTTCTTTATCCAATCTGTCATTGATGGACATTTAGGATGATTCTATGTCTTAGCTATTATAAACAGTGCTGCAACAAACTTTTGAGTGCATATGTCTTTATGGCAGAATGATTAATATTCCTTTCCGTATACACCCAGTGATGAATGGGATTGCTGGGTTGAATGGTAGTTCTGTTTTTAGCTCTTCGAGGAATCACCACACTGCTTTCCACAATGGCTGAACAAATTTACACTCCCACCAACAGTGTATAAGCATTTGCTTTTCTCTGCAACCTTGCCAGCATGTTATTCTTTGACTTTTTAATAAAGACCTAACATTCCAACAGGTGTGAGATGGTATCTCATTGTGATTTTGATTTGCATTTCTCCCATGACAATGATGTTGAGCTTTCTTTCATATACTTGTTGGCAGCATGTAAGTCTTCTTTTGTAAAGTGTCTGTTCGTGTCCTCTGGGGGGCATCTTTTTTATAAGTGAGTTTCTCAAATATATACCAGTCATGGGGATCCTGTGATTTTGTGTTTCTCATCCAAACTAGTGAAGCCACTTGCATTGAGAGAGGCCCTTACCTCTCCAGGCCCTTGGCAGTCCTGCATTATCCACAGAATGCCCAACCCAGGGCCCCACAGTTAGGCCTGTGCTGCTGCCAGGGATTGCTGTGGGTGGAGATGGCAAGGGCTTGACAGATGCCTATGTTATTGCCACCCCTGCCAGGGCAAGCTTCTCCAGGGATTCAGCAGAGGCTCAGCTTGCAGCCTCAAGGGCTCTCTGGCTCTACCTCCTTTCTGCCTGGAGGCTCCTAGCCCTGGCCCTCAAAAGGCTGAATATTGAAGGGAATGGGGCCAGGTACTTTTACAGTACATCACATAGGCACAGGATAAATGTTTTGAGGGAATCAAGAGTAAGGAGGTAGAAAGAGCTTTAGTGATAATTGACTGTTTTTCAGATCAATGCCATGAAATAATACAAACAGCAAGAGGAAATCTGATTGTTATTATTTTGCTTACCAATATTCTGGAGCTTTAGGCAAAATTGCAAAGGAGCTATTATTTTTCTTTGGTGCCTTCAAGCTTCCCCTTCTGGTCCCTCACAATTGTCCTTCCTTAGACTTCTAGAGCTCAAAATGGCTTATATCAGGAATTAGTTTCAGTTTCCTTGTTCACACTGAAGTGTGTATAGCTAATAACATTTTAAAGTGTTACTTCTATGGAGATGTTGGCATTTTGCCAGGTTCCACAGCCAGTAGAAGAGATGCAGCTTAAAATTCCTTGCATCGGCCAGATGCGGAAAATATGTGACTCTGTGTACGGGTCTCCCCTAAAATTCATTTATTTGTTCAATAAATATTCATTGAGGCCTATTATAGCAAAACCTTAGGGAAATAAGGAATGCATATAAAAGTACACAGGAAAGAATTTACACGAATGGGCAAAATGTGGCAGGGAGTGTTACATGTCTTGTCTGAGATTACCAAATTTACTTCTGACAATCAATCCGTAAATCACTCAAGAACCAGAGGAAGTACTGGAGACCTGTTACTCAGTCTGTGATCTGCATTTACAGTGTAGTTTGGATAGCAAGAATAATAAGCATGAAGCAATTAGCCAATTGTTATGGATAGAATGTGTCCCCCCAGCAAATTCACATGTTGAAGCCCTGACCCCCAGTGTGATAGCATTTGAAGATGGGGCCTTTGGGAGGTAATTAGGGCTAGATAGGGTCATGAGGGTGGGCCCTAGTAGGGGATTAGGGCCCTTGTAAGAAGAGAAATCAGGCTGAGTGCGGTGGCTTACGCCTGTAATCCCAGCACTTTAGAGGCTGAGGTGGGCGGATCATCTGAGGTCAAGAGTTCGAGACCAGTCTGGCCAACATGGTGAAATCCCGTCTCTACTAAAAATACAAAAAATTAGCTGGACATGGTGACGGGCGGGCGCTTGTAATCCCAGCTACTTGGGAGGCTGAAGCAGGAGAATCTCTTGAACCTGGGAGGCGGAGGTTGCAGTGAGCCGAGATCGTGCCATTACACTCCAGCCTGGGCAACAAGAGAGAACCTCCATCTCAAAACAAAACGAAAAACAAAAAAAGAAGAGAAATCGAAGCTTGTCCTCTCTCTCTCTCCACATGTGAGCACACAAAGAAGATTGTCATGTGAACACACAATGAGAAGGAGGCTGCTTGTAAGTCAAGAGAAGATGCCTCAGCATGAAACCTGCCTTACTGGCACTTTGGTCTTGGACTTCCCAGCCTCTAGAACTGTGAGAAATAAGTTTCTGTTGTTCAAGCCACCCAGTCTATGGTATTTTGTTATGGCAGCCAGAATTAAGACACCAATGAAGCAAGATAATCAGTAACTGGATACTTAACTGTGTGGTATGAAACATAGGGGCTTTAGTAGAGAAGAAAATTGGACTTTCTTGGGGACATCCTTACTACTTCAGCTCAAGTATCATGCTTTAGCTTGTTTCTGTCTTTGGAGGAGGCTGCACATTTTAAAAATACCCCCACAGGTACAAAGACGAATGCTACAGCCCCTCATTCTCATTATCCAGGCTTAATAAATGTTAGCCGTTTTCCACTTTAGTTTCATACATACGTTTTCTACAAAATGAGGACAACACCTTAGATAAAGCTGAAGTTCTCCATGTTTCATTCTGCATCCCTTCCCCCAAGGGCTTCTTTTGCTCAATATGGGGCTCATGAGAGTCATCAGTGTTGTGTGAGGCAGCTGTTTGTTCATTTTCTGGACCAAATAATGTTCCATTGTGTGACTGGACATACTTAGTCTATCCGTTCTACTGCTGATGAGCATTTGAGCTGTTACTATTTTTTAATCATTACAAATTATCTTGCTAAAACATTTTTGTACATGGCTTTTGGTGACCAAATAGACTCATTTCTCTCAGGTATGTATCTCAGAGTGAAACTGTTTTATCATAGTGTATGCTTTATATTTAGTGCTTTACAATTCCTGATTAAGAAATCTTTGCCTGCCCCTAAGGATGTAAAATTATTCTCTTATGGCCTGGCTCAGTGGCTTATGCCTGTAATCCCAGCAGTTTGAGAGGCCAAGGTGGGAGGATTGCTCGAGGCCAGGAGTTCAAGACCAGCCTGGGCAACATACTGAGACCCTCATCCCTACAAAAAAAAAAATTGTTTAATTAGCTGAGCTTGGTGGTACGTGCCTATAGTCCTAGCTACTCAGGAGGCTGAGGCAGGAGGATCACTTGAGCTTGGGAATTCAAAGCTGCAGTAAGCTATGATCATGCCACTGTATTACAGCCTGGGTGACAGGGTGAGACCCTGTCTCTAAAAAGATACAGCTGTTAAAAATAAATTTTAAAAAATAATAAATTATTCTCTTATGTTATTGTCTAGAATCTTTGTTATTTTATCTTTCGGATTTAGATCTACAATCCACCTGGAATTGATTTTTGTATATGCAGTGAGAGGTAGAGGTCAAGTTTTGCTTTTTCCCGTACGACTATCTTATTAACTTAACATCATTGATGTAAATGACCACTCTTTTCCTACTACGCTTCAGTGCCACCTTTGTCATAATTAAGTGTTCCTTCAAGTCTGCTTCTGCTTCTGAGTCTCTAATTTCTGTTCCTTTGAGCTATTTGTCCTGGGCTTTTACTGCACACCTCAGATTTGTCCCAACAAGGACTGAAGAAGGTGGGTTATTCATCCACCAATTCCTATTACTCATTGGTGAAAAGTTGCTCCTGGGGACATGAACTCCCTTGCACTTCTGCTGTGCTCTGGGAACTAGCCAGGAATAGCCCTATGACCAGGAAAAGTCTCCAGGATCTACTTCTCCACTCACACAATTGTTGGCAGCATCCAGTTCCTTGTAGTTATGGGACTGAGAGCTTCAGATTTTTGTTGATTGTTGGCCAGAGACCACCCTCAGCTCCCAGAGGACACCCACAGTTCTTTGCCATTTAGGATGCCCAACATGGCCACTTGCTTCCGCATAGTCAGCAAGAGAAAGAAAGACCAGCATGGTGGGCACTAGCCTTCTATGGAATGTAATCATGTAATCATGTATACATAATCACATGTATCTTACCACCTTTATTCCATTTGCGTCACAGGTACCACACTTACGGGGAAAGCATCACCCGAAAGTGACAATGTCTAGAGGCAGGAATCATGGAGGCTTCCTTAACTGTCTGTCTGCAACAACAGGTATGGAAGCAATCTGTCAAGCTGAAGGTAACTGCCAGGGTGTGCCACATAGAGACTGGCAAGACACCGTCAGGGCCTACTGTATGTCTGTATTCCAAACCCCTCTTGAATTTCAGACTCATATATACAATGGGCTATGAAACATCTCCTCTTGGACAGCTAATAAGCATCTTGTTTTTGGCCTGTCACAAGCTAAACTTAATCCACGCTTCCCCGCCTCAGTAACAAATAGAAAAAAGCCATCACTCTTCCAGTTGTAAAACTCCTGGAGTTGTCTTTGACTCCCCTCTGTCTCATAACTCTATTGGTTCTGTTTTCAAGATAGATCCAGAAACAGAAACTGACCACTTTTTACCCCCTCTACAAACTGCCAACCTGATCTGAACCACCATAATCTCTGGCCTGTTTCTATACTTTAATCTCTATAGTCAGTAGCCAGAGAGATTCTGTTTCAATAAAAGTCAGAAAACTGCAGTTCTCAGGTCAAAAATCCTCCAGTGGTTTCCCAAGTTCCTCAGAGTTCAAACCAAAGATCTTCCACGCCTGCAAGCCCTACATGTCCCCAGCCCCAAACCCTCTAGCTCATCCCCGCCCTTCTCCCCTCTACACTCTGCTCCAGCCACACCGGCTGCCTTGCTGTTCCTTGACCATGTGGACCACATTCCCACCTCAGGGGCTCTGAACTTGCCATTCCCTCTGCTGGAATACTCCTCACCCAGTGAACACATGGTTCACTCCTTCAACTCTCCCTGGTCTCTGATTAAATGCCCCCTTGTTGGTGAGGTCTTTCCTTCTCATCCAACATAGCACCAGACCCTATTCCCCTTACTCTGCTTTATTTCCCTCCATAGCAGTTATCACACAATGTGACACATTATGTATTTATTTCCTTTTTATTTTTTTTCTTTGTAGAGATGGGGTTTGGCTACATTGCCCAGGCTGGTCTCAAATTTTGGCCTCTTGCCTTGGCCTCCTGAAGTGCTAGGATTACAGATATAAGTCACCATGCCTGGCCTGTATTTATTTTCTTATTTATTGTTTTTCTTCCCCTCCTAGAAAGTGGGTTCCCCAAGGCTAAGGACTTCAACTCCTTTATTCACTACTGCTTTCTCAAGATACAGCCTAGAGCAATATTTCACATGCAGGAGATGCTCAATGAATAGTTGTTGAAGGAATGGATGCAGTGTCCCAGAAGAGACCTTAGAGTCACCTGGTCTGGTCTCAATTCAGAGAAGGGCCAGGCTGTCATCACACATTTAGTGAGTGGCAGAGCTGGGACAAGAATCTAGGTCTCCTTTCTCTTGTCCACTGCTCTTCCCACTCTTCTCCGTTCTATGCATAGGTGAAAGCTCAACACCATCAACTGATAATGAAGTAAAACAATGGGGAATAGGAATGAATGTGTTCCTGAAAGTTTTGCTAAATAAAATGATGCCATTGTTTTAATCTATTAATTGATTATCCAAAGCAAATGTCAACAGTGAGTAGAAGGCGGCAAGGCATGAGTTATCGTAACTGATAAAGCAGGAGTGGTGCAGTAGGGGGTTGGGGAGGTGATAGATCAAGTGAGTTATCGTCCTGCCCCAGGGAACCATGGTCTGAGTTATCTGCAAGGTAAATGACTCTGGTAAATAACTCAGTTTGTTCCTTTGATTAACAGGGAGGGATGGATCTAGCAGCTCTGCTCAATGGCCCCTTTCATTGTGTTCTTTACCTGAGCAGTGGCTCCAAGAGCCACTCTTAATAAAGCCAGTGTCTAACCTACAAAGCCCAGAAAATAAATCTCTCCTCTGTGACGGGGCTTAGGCTCCTTTTGCAGAGAGAATGCATGTAGAGAAGAATGTTCTCCACCCACATTTTCTTCCATCCCTTTCCTTGTCCCATCCCTCACCATGCTTTTTAGTAAACTCTGCTCTGCTAAAATAATTTAATTAAGCTAAAACAACTCCCTAGATTCCCAGGTCATTTATTTCTTTCCTTCTTTCCTTTCTTTCCTTTCTTTTCCTTCCTTCCTTTCTTCCTTCCTTCCTTCCTTCCTTCCTTCCTTCCTTCCTTCCTTCAGGAACTTCCTTCTCTCCCTCTCTCTTTCTCTCTCTCTTTCTTTCTTTCTCTCTTTCTCTCTTTCTTTCTTTCTTTCTTTCGATGGAGTCTTGCTCTGTCCCCCAGGTTGGAGTGCAGTGGTGCGATCTCGGCTCACTGCAACCTCCGCCTCCTGGGTTCAAGCAATTCTTCTGTCTCAGTCTCGCTAGCAGCTGGGACTACAGGCATGCGCCACCATGCCCAGCTAATTTTTGTATTTTTAGTAAAGATGGGATTTCACCATATTGGCCAGGCTGACCTTGAGCTCCTGACTTCAAGTGATCCGCTCTCCTCAGCCTCCCAAAGTGCTGGGATTACAGGCATGAGCCACTGTGCCCAGCCCCAGGTCATTTCTTTTTGCCCCCTTGTTTTCACATGCTTTCCTTTCTCTGCACTCTATTCAAACACATTTTCTGTAATGGCTGGATATTGAGATGGGAGGCAAACTAAAGCAAAAATTGTACTATCTTATTTGCATTTTTTTTTTTTTTTGAGACGGAGTCTCACTCTGTTGCCCAGACTGGAGTGCAGTGGCGCGATCACAGCTCACTGCAACCTCCGCCTCCTGGGTTCTCGCCGTTCTCCTGCCTCAGCCTCCTGAGTAGCTGGGACTACAGGCGCCCATCATCACCACGCCCAGCTAATTTTTTTGTATTTTTTAGTAGAGACGGGGTTTCACAGTGGTCTCGATTTCCTGACCTCGTGATCTGCCGGCCTTGGCCTCCCAAAGTGCTGGGATTACAGGCGCGAGCCACCGCGCCTGGCCCTTATTTGCATATTTCCACAATTTCTCCAGCAATATGATAGATTGGAATAATAGAGTGGTTTAAGATGTCAGTTTTAAAAATTAATATTTAATTGACAAATAGAACTGTATATATTTATCATATATAACATAATGTGTTGAAATAAGTATACATTGTAAAAAGTCTAAACTAAGCTAATTAGCATATGCATTGCCTCACATACTTTTTTTTTTGTGGTGAGAACACCTAAAATCTGCTCTTAGTGATTTTCAAGAATACAATACATTGTTATTAACTATAGTTACCATGTTGTACAAAGATGTCAAATTTATAGGCAGGATATGTCAGAAAGTTATATCTGCTAATTTAAAATAATTCTGGGCTGGCACAGTGGTTCACACCTGTAATCCCAGCACCTTGGGGGGCCAAGGCAGGTGGGTTACCTAAGGTCAGGAGTTCAAGACCAGCCTGGCCAACATGGTGAAACCCTGTATCTACTAAAAATACAAAAAATTCACCAGGTGTGGTGGTGAGCACCTGTGATCCCAGCTACTCAGGAGGCTGAGGCAGGAGAATCACTTGAACCGGGAGGTGGAGGTTGCAGTGAGCCGAGATGGCACCACTGCACTCCAGCCTGGGCAATAGAGCGAGACTCCATCTCAAAACAAATAAATAAAATAAAATAATTCTGCATAAACACTATGATATACCTATGTGTAAATTAACTCTAGTATCACTCTAGGTGGCATGGATAGCATTTGAAAGAACCTAATCAAGAAACCATGATCTCGAAATGGTTATGTAAGCTTTATAAATATTGTTATAGATTTCTACAGCAGAGGGTGTGTTTAGCCAATTTTAATTGGCTAAACTAATAGTCTTCTAACTATGAGGTTGGAGAGATTGCACTAGGTCCCACCTCCTTGCCCGGGAATAGTACACCTTTGCAGCAAGCCCATGAGCCATACACCTTGCAGCAGTGCCCCAGGTCCAGAGGCCCATCTGGCCCTGCCTCCTTCTCCTGCATGAAGGGCTCTGCTGCCTGATCTTCCCAGAAGCCTGACTGAGCTGCTGTCAGAATAGCACGGTATCTGTCTCCTTCTCATGCAAGGTGCTTGTTAGTATCTGAGTGTGGGGGGACTTAGAGCCAAGACTAGAAGAAGGGTTCTATGATAATTTTGGGGCCTGCTTGCTAATAAAGCTTTGTAAGTTTGTCAGAAACTGGCCCAAGACTAGCTTTCATCATAATGAACCATCTGGGAGCAAGGAGATATATATATATATATATATACACACTTTTTTTTTTTTTTTTGAGGCAGACCCTCACTCTGTCACCCAGGCTGGTGTGCAGTGGTGTGATTTGGCTCACTGCAACATCTGCCTCCCAGTTTCAAGTGATAAATTGGCTCAGGTCAATTTGCAACCCATATCTTCGGCTGTATATATGTATATTTTTTCTTTTTTGAGACAGAGTCTCGCTGTGTCACCTAGGCTGGAGTGCAGTGACACAGTCTCCGCTCACTGCAACCTCTGCTTCCTATGTTCAAGCGATTCTTGTGCCTCAGCCTCCCGCGTGGATGGGACTATAGGTGCACACCACCACACCCGGCTAATTTTTGTATTTTTAGTAGAGACGGGGTTTTACCATGTTGGTCAGGCTTATCTCGAACTCCTGGCCTCCAGTGATCCGTCCACCTCGGCTTTCCAAAGTGCTGGGATTATAGGCGTGAACCACCGTGCCCGGCTCTATATTTTATTTTTATTGTTCTTGATGAAGAGTAAAAAACAAATAAGCCCTAGTGGTTAGTGGAGGGTGGTAAGAGGTAAGATTTTCCTTCAAATTTGTCTTTCGATCTACTTAAGGATTCTAATGTTCTGAAATTCTTGATGCCTGTTGCTTCACTCATCTGGGAACATGATGGACCCAAATGGAACTTGAGTTTTCTCAGGTAATATTTATTTAATAAAGGAGAATCCTTTCACTGGTAGATGAAAGTCAGGCCTGGAGAGAATCTAGGCCAAATAATCAAAATATATTTTTCACCTGTGATTTTGGCATAGCGGCCATGGGTACCTGATGGGGTTACAGAAGGAAGAGAATGAGAAGAACATCGTCACGAAAATGTTTCTCCTGGCCAAGGTACCCCCTGAGTAGAGAGGCTGGGGCATCCTTCTGCAGGAAGGGTTTGGGCTGATGAAGGCTGCTTCCCAGAAAATAAGTGATGACCAATCAAGAGAGGTCAGGTTCCTAAGGGCCAGATGCAGGAGGACGTCCTCACTTATAAGACTGAGGAAGTGGTGTACCTGCAGACTGACTTATAAAGTTTTACTGAGCCAGTCAGCCCCAAAACACAAAGAGATACATTTTTGCCCTTACACTTTTAGGGTGGGTAGGCCTCCCCCAAATCACACACTTGGAGACTATGCCTCCAACCATTCTGTCTTTTGGCCTGGTGTGTATATGAAGGAAGAGGCAGCTACAGGCAGGCTTTGTTTTCCCTTTTTCAGTTTGGAACATTTAGGGGCAGATAAATTGGCATAAAGCAAACATAATTACATGTCAACTTCAAAGAGAGAAAATATCACGTACTTTAAATTCCGTAACCTGCCATGAAGGAAATTATTCATGTTGACCTAATTTTATTTCATATCTACTTACCATAGTTTAGAATAAAAATGTTGGTTGATTTTATAACTCAGTGCTTTTATTGGAAAACAATGTTTTTAAGTGGCAATATACTTCTGAATAGAATATACATTGTCCCAACAATGTATTTTACAGTAACTGATAACTATGGATAATGAATGGCCGCTTTGGTAGGGAATTTAACATCTTTTTAAAAAGTAAAACTATAGGCTCATTCATTTTTGTCTTCATTTAATTTTTTTGTATTTTATTCTTATTATTACTCATTTATCATTATTAATCATCGTTTCTTCACCTTCTTGTTTTTTTTTTTTTAATTTGTTTTTTATTATTATTATACTTTAAGTTCTAGGGTACATGTGCATAACATGCAGGTTTGTTACATATGTATACTTGTGCCATGTTGCTGTGCTGCACCCATCAACTCGTCAGCACCCATCAACTCGTCATTTACATCAGGTAAAAAATATGGAACGCTTCACGAATTTGCATGTCATCCTTGCGCAGGGGCCATGCTAATCTTCTCTGTATCGTTCCAATTTTAGTATATGTGCTGCCGAAGCGAGCACTACCTTCTTGTTTTCATGCACTGACTCAATCACGTACCCAAGTTTCTGGTTACAACAATATTATTTTCACTCTTTCATTAATTTCTGGTTTATTTTATTTTAGGTGCTAGAGAAGACACTGCAGAGTAGAGATCAAAGGAATCTTAGTAATTGTTCAATCCAATCTCCACACTTTAAAGATGAAGAAACTGGTATTGAGAAAAATGCACAGCTTACCCAAGGTTGCACTGCCGGTTAGTAGCAGAGATGAAACCCACATCTGATGACTACACCATATTGCTCCCAGTTTCCCTGTCTGTTCCACATGTAAAAGTCTGATTCTTCACTTCTCCTTTGAGTATACAGACTTTTAATGTTTTTGTATGTCAAGATGGAATTTTCCTCATATACAGCCCCTGCCTTTTCTCCTCCCTTCACATCTTGCGGGATGTTTAACAGAATTTAAAAGGAATTTTTTGTTTTGTTTTGGTGTATCTGATAAAAGTCAAGGGAGGGAGAGGGCCAGTATAAGCAAGAGAACTCTTTGTCTATCTTGTAGATGCTGTAGTCTGAGGTATCAGAAACACACAAAGGTTTGAAGAACTGGTACATGCCCCCAGGTGGGAAGCCAGGACTCTTGGCAGGATCTTGAGGACAAGGCAAAGCACAATAAGAGAGTGAGGGGATCCTAGAGGTGAAATCAAGGAAGAGAAACTAGAGACAGAGAAAGAAACTGGCTATCCATCCAAGATGGATCCTGTGTGGACTGATGGGAGGCTTGGCATCATCCTTTAGTAGACTTCATGTGGTTGAATAATTGGCCAATGGAAGGAATTTCTTTTTTGGTAACAGACTCTGTGTGTACAGTTATGGATCTTAATTTATAATAAAAGGTTACATTGAAAATTGAGCATATTGGCAACTTTGGGCTTTAAAATATTACTACTGTGCTATTTAGGTCCCAACCATCATTTTAATCTGGGCGTTCTTGAAACAGCTCTCATTATTGGTATGCCAAGCTGTCTCATAGGGCATCTACTTAGCAAAAGTGGAGTGAAGTGTTCAGGATACATAAATGAGGTGAAGCTTGTGGTATTCAGTTCCTTTTTGCTGAAGCCACTCCTACCAGCTGCTTTCTAGATTGTTCACCTTATATGAGCATGGTGCAGTATAAAAGTTGTAGACTTTGGCCTCAGACAGATCTAAATTCTAATCTCAGCTCACTACTTCCTAGTTAAGGACAAGATTTCTTTACCCACTCCCAGTCTCAATTTTCTCATGTCTAAAATGGCAGAAATAATGTGTACTTTGCAGGGTTGTTGTGAGAATTAAGCAATATGGGTAATGCACTTGGGACAGTGCTTTACACAAAATTGTCAATAAATGGTGATCTTTCTTTTCCTGGCACTACAAAGCTGAGGAGAGGAGGGAGGGAGATGAGTGTCTGGAGGAAGAAAGGGCAGGAGTTTCTTTATCTTTGAGTGAAGGAGTGTTGGGGGTTAGTAGGAATATAGGAATAGTGAGTTGGCTGGGAAGAAAAAAAGAAGGATGAAAAGAGGAAAAGAATAGGATAAAAGAAGGATACGGTGGAGAAAATGGGCAAGGTCCCGAGAAAGAAGAGCGAGAATGGCAGTGATGGTGAGCATTGGTGGAGTGATGGAAGGTTCTCTAGCCCCAGTCGAGCTTGTTAGAAATACAGTCTCAGGTCCCTCCCCAGACCCTCTGAATCATAATTTGCAGTTTAACGAGAAGTCCCCAGGTGATTCCCACATCTATTACTTGTGCAGAGTTGATGTTTTCATCTGCTGTGGGTGGGGGGCGGGGGGCAGATGTAGAGCAGATTCAAATCAAGAGGAAGTTCCCAGGGCTTTGGGTTATCTCTAAATTTATCAGGAAGACTTCCCAACGAAGTGGGTTGAGATCCAGGATGTGTCACTTTCCTTTGTATTCACATCTGGCTGGTCTGGACAGAGGATCTGCAAACCAGAGTCAGGCTGTGGACTCAGGGATTCTTGGAACTTCTCTTCTGAATCCAAAGTAGCAGGTGTGGAAGAACAAGGAAGTGGAGTGGTGAACATTATTTGTCTATACAGGAAACAGGAAGAGAATGGGGATTGTCCTTTTAGACACATTTGGCAAGTGAGGTAGTCATCCTGCACCGCACCCTCCTCCCTACCCCTTCAGCTCCCGGTGCCCTACCTTTTCTCTGAGCAACAGAAGCACTTTTGTCTGCATTTAGGTTGCTCATCGCTGGTGCATTGGAAAGAACACTGGGCTAATGCCCTCGGGCAAGCCACTTCACCACCCTGCTCCCAGTTTCCTGATATGCAAGAAGGGCTGAAAATTGTGATGGTAGGTGCCCAGGGTTGCCCAGTGCAGTGGGGACTGGAACTGTGGTGACTATTTCTGCCTGATGGTACTCTCAAGACAGCAGCTAGCCAGGTGATAAAAGGGAAAGAAGCTGCTGGGTGTAGAATAGAAAAGTGCCAGTGGAAGAGTAGGAACAGTCGCTGTTCAGTCCTGCCACTTGTCAGCATGAGGGAATTTGGGCCTAGGGTAGCCAGACAATCTTTTCTTTTTTTTCAAGAAAAACTAGAAGTCCAGACTTTTCTGTTAGATTTTCTGAGTTTTAAAGACTGACTGTGAATTCATTAAAACACACACACACACACAAAATGAGAAAACCTGCTGCTCATACAAAACAAATCTGAGGGCTGTTTTGAAGACTGGCAGTGAATTCATTTAAAAAAAAAAAAAACACATACACACAATGAAAAAACCTGCTGCTCATACAAAACAAATCTGAGGGCTGCAGCAGCTCACAGGCTGCCAGTGTGTGACCTCTTTCCTAAGTCTTTTAAAAGAGGAGAATTGACATTTTCATCAGACTTGAAATAGGTAAACAGGACCAAGACGCTGGAATAGCTGCTTGCCCCAGTATGGCAGGCCCTGGCGACGCCTCCCCCAGGGATATAAAAACACGGATTTGGCTGGGTGTGGTGGCTCACGTCTGTAATCCCAACACTCTGGGAGGCCTAGGCGGGTGGATCACCTGACGTCAGGATTTTGAGACCAGCCTGGCCAACACGGTGAAACCCCGTCTCTACTAAAAATACAAAAAAATTAGCCAGGCATGGTAGTGCACGCTTATAATCCCAGCTACTCAGGAGGCTGAGGCAGGAGAATCGCTTGTACCAAGGAGGCGAAGGTTGTAGTGAGCCAAGATCGAGCAATTGCACTCCAGCCTGGGCAAGAGCAGCGAAACTCTGTCTCAAAAAAAAAAAAAAAAAAACAAAACCACACACACACCTGGATTTGTCCTTCTTGATGGACACAGTTTGAATAAAATAAAGTTGCCATACCCTTTCCATTGCAACTAAACATAAAAACACAAGAATATTCAATAAGTCATATACTATGGGATGAAAAGAGTGTGTCATAATTAGTTGATTAATCACTGTCACCCTCTTGTCATGTGGTGATACATGGGTAATGTATGTTCAGAGTATTGATTGCATCCAAGCTAGGATTCCTTTGTGGCATCAGCTGAAGGACATGGTGACCACAAAGGTCCACCTCAAGTTACTACCTTTTGTGAATTGATAATGGGGTGCACAGCCAGGTGTAATTCAAGCACATCTTCCCACAGGCAGTGGGTGGTTATGGCTGCACTGGGGTCACTGTGTTGCTTTCAGCCTTAATGGGAATCTTCATTGAAACAGAAACCTAATTCCATTTAGGTTAATAATATGCTCACTCAAGCTTCCTTCCCAGAACTAGCCTAATTTTTACACCTTCTGAGGGGAAACTGGCAGTGATTCCTCACTGCAAGTGGATATCTTATCAGGTAAAGCAGGGTTAGGAAAGACTTACATTTTTACTCCAAGCCATTTCGATTGCTTTTTTTCATAGTGAAAGTGTAGTAACTCTCTCTTATCTCTGCATGCACTGGTGCTAAAAATGTGTAGGACCACAGTAGTTGGTATTTGTCTCCCAGATAGGCCAGCCTGAAACTTGGGAGTGAAATGAGCTTGTACTCAAGCTGGTGTTAACCAGGACTGTAGCTATTCGTTCCAACTCTACTCTTTTCATCCAGGCTGTTGCATGATCAATGGCTATGGAAATAATTTACGGGGCCAAAAGAGGGTTCTGGGAATGTGATAATTTGGATGCAATTTCTATCTTTCCCAACCCCCACTCCAAAAGTTCTTCCTCTCTAGACTCAAACAGCTGCTAACTCCTGTGGATGGCTGGGTGCCAGTGAGGCCTCAGGCTTTGGTGGGTTCCAAGCAGACAGAATTGTAAGCTTCCTTCTTCCAGTGGGCTGGGCAGGTGCCTAGAGAATAATGTCAAAGGCGAAGAAGGGAAGGCAGTCAATCCTTAGTGGAGAGGGGCTGTCAGGGCTAATGTCAACACAAGCCTAGTGTGACTGTGCTGGGTTTTCCTAGCTGAAGGGGCCGAGGAGGAGCTGAATGGGAGACTGAGTCCTCCACCTGGAAGCTAGGGCAGTGTGAGAAGTTTGGGAGGTTTCCTGCAGGTGACTAGCAGGGTGCTGGCAGCTTCTACAATTCAGTCTGTGGGGACCTTCTGCCACCTGTGGGGCTCCTACCACTTAGAACACATAAGCTGCCACACCCTGAGTGGGGCTCCCACCACTTAGAACACATAAGCTGCCACACCCTGAGTGGGGCTCCCACCACTTAGAACACATAAGCTGCCACACCCTGAGACCTATGAGCCCACAAAAAAATAACAATAACACCCCATTTAAAATGGGCCAGCAGCCAGAGAGAGGAGAATCAGCTGGAAAAGCAGAACACACTCCCAGCAAATTAAAGCTTAGAGAGGAGTGTCTGAGTCGGGGAGGGGTGCGGATAGGAGCTTCAGTGAGAAAATAGCAACTTTTGGTGGGCAGAAGGAGAGGGAGAAATAAGATTCTAAGGCGCTAACGAGGGGAGGAGAGAGAAAGTAAAATGATCCTAAAGCTCTCATCTTGTTAAAGTGAAGGGATCAGGAGGAAGTGGAAGCATCTCAGTGGGGTAAAAGATGAGTATTGGTGAGGATAATAGTGTCTTGTTTTCAAATGCTGGTAGAGAAGTATGTATCAGAAAGCAACCAGGAAAGAATGATTTGTTCAGGCAAACTAATATAAGGGAAAGAAAGAAAAAAACACTAAAAATAAATTACAGAAAAAGTAGGTTGGGCTGGGCACAGTGGCTCCCGCCTGTAATCCCAGAACTTTGGGAGGCCGAGGCTGGTGGATCACTTGAGGTCAGGAGTTCGAGACCAGACTGGCCAACATGGTGAAACCCCATCTCTACTGAAAATACAAAATTAGCCGGGCGTGGTGGTGCATGCTTGTAATCCTAGCTACTTGGGAGGCTGAGGCAGGAGAATTGCTTGAACCCAGGAGGCAGAGGTTGCAGTGAGCCGAGATCATGCCACTGCACTCCAGCATGGGCGACAGAGTGAGACCTTGTCTCAATTAAAAAAAAAAAAAAAAGTAAGTTGGAAGAAATAAAATCAAGTACTATATCAGTCACACACAAAATGTGAAGACTAAATTCTTTCTTTAAAAGACAAACTATTCCACTGGATTAAAAAGCAAAACCTATTTATATAAGGAACATAATTAAAATATAGTAATAAAAAAGGCTGAAAAATCAAAGAGTAGGCAAATGTAAACAAAAAGAAAGAAGTAGAAATGTTAATGCATAGTGGAATTTTAGAAGAAAAGCACTACAAGGGGTTACTATGTAATGATAATATAAGTAATACTATCATTAAAGAAAATATAACAGTGAAAAACCTTTAGGTACCAAACAATATAGAAGCCAAACCTAAAGCAAAAACAATCAGAAATGCAACAACAACCCAACAAAACTGTACAGTGAAGGTGAGGGACTTCAGTATATTCTCTCATGAGTGAATAGGTCTAATAGATAATCAATAATATTGACTTAATGGCTATATGTAGACATTATATCCCTCAAATAGAGAGTATCATATTTCGCTGTGTTTATGAAACACTAAAAAGAAAAAAAACAATTCTGTATTTGATCATAAAGAAAATACATTTTTAAAAAGTGAGATCTAACAGATCACCTGATCATAATTCAATGAATTGAGATACAAATAATATAACTTAAAGATTCTCAATGACATGGAAATTGAGAAATGTGCTACTACATAGCAGATGGATCAAAGAGAAAATTTAAAGGAAAATTACAAACTATAAAGCAAAGAAAAGAATAACTTATACCAAACCAAGCCACAGTGGAGGCTTACTCAGAGGAACGTTTATAGCTTTACATTTTTTTAGGAAGAAAGATGAGAAATAAAGAAACTAAATATTCATCTTAAGATACTAGAAAAAGAGCAATAACCAAAAGGAAATGGAAATTAACAAAGATAAAAACTTACATAGAAAGCAAACCAAAAAAATATATAGAAAGAAAGTATAAATCAAAATGTGGCTCTTCAAAAAGACTAATAAGATAGATAAATTCCTCAAGAGCCTGATAAGAAGAAGGAGTAAGAGAAGAAAAATATGCATGAATTAGAATGAGAAAGGAGATATAATTCAAATAAAGACTAACAGAATCATCAGAGACTACTATAAGAAACTTGGGGAACAAGTATAAAAACCTAATGAAAATGAAGGATTTTCTAGCAAAATATGAATTAACAAAATGAATACAAGGAAATGTGGAAAACTTGAACAGATCAATTACCATAGAAGAGATTGGAAATGCAACTAAAAAAATCTACCATTGAAAAAAGAAGGCCAGGTGCGGTGGCTCATGATAGTAATCTCAGTACTTTGGGAGCCCAAGGCAAGCAGATCACTTGAGCCCAGGAGTTTGAGACCAGCCTGGACAACATGGTGAAACCCCATCTCTACAAAAAACACAAAAATTAGCTGGGCATGGTGGCGTGTACCTACGGTCCCAACTACTCAGGAGGTTGAGGCGGGAGGATCATTGGAGTCCAGGAAGTCAAATCCGAGTGAGCCATGATTGTGCCACTGCACTCCAGCCTGGGCTATACAGTGAGACCCAGTCTTGAAGGGAAGGAAAGGGAAAAGGAAAGGGGAAGGGAAAGGAAAAGGGGAAGGGGATGGGAAAGAAGAAGGGGAAGGGGAAGACAAAGGGGACTGGATGACTTCATAGCCATGTTTTATCTAACCTTTAACACAGATAATTCCATGTTATTTAAATTACTCCAGGCCATAGAAAAGGATGAAAAGGTAACTACTTTGTGAGCCAGCAAACTTTAATACAAAAGCCCAAAAGCCTGATAAAAGATATTAAAAGAATAGAACATTATAAAGTAATCTTACTTATGAATGGATGCAAGTTTCTAAATGAAATACCAGCCACCACCTCTGGTTAAGCTTCATGTAGTGAATAGAAGTATTTGCTACTGTTCTTTCCCAAAATTCTGATAAAATGACAGTAAAATGATTCGAGAGGCATAAACTTGAAGGACAAAAAGAATAGGAGAGGAAGCAACACCAACAAAATTTTGCAAGTTTGAAAACATATGTACAAGTGGTAACTGACTTAGCAGATCACAGAAAGCCAAAACCCAAGCCAGAGGGAAGTTTGCCCCCAGAAATGTTCAGGAACTGGAAGAATCAAGTACCTCTGAAAATGGGAGATCTAAGAGGAGTGGAAAAACAGGAAAATTAATTTAAAATCTACATAAGGAATAGTCTCCCAGGTCACTTTCCTTGCCTTACACAGGATGAGGGGCCCTCTACTACCTCTTTATACAAGACTCTCTGAAGAGGTTGAGCCAGAGGGATTCTGAACTCAGGGACACCAGACACACTGAGGCAGGGATCCCATGCTGAAAATGGGGATTAGGATATTAGTTACAGAAAAGTGAGATCGCTTGGCCCTAGTCTTCAATCAGACTTTACCGCCCAGAATGCTAACAGTCATGCTTATCCCTTCCAGGAGGGAAATTAGAGGTTTTCTCTTTGGGAACCTGACCAGCTAAGGAGAGAAGACCTAAAGATATTGACAGAAGCCCCCTGTGAAACTGATAGTGATACAGAGCCCAGTCAATGAACAGGTTTCACCTACATCCCTGAACAACTCCCAAATAGCCATTTAGTGCATCACTCTTAAATATGAGCAGACAACCAAGGACCACCAGACATGTGAGGAAATCTAACATGAAAGGCAGGGACAAAAAAAAAAAAAAAAAAAGCAAAAAAGAAAGAGAGAGAGACAGAGAAAGAAAGTGGCAGCAGAAGGAAGCTTTTATTTATTTATTTTGTTATGTTGCTCAGGCTGATCCTGGAACTCCTGGGCTCAAGCTATCCACCTGCCTCAGTCTCCCAAGTACTGGTGTTAGAGGTGTAAGCCACCACTCCCAGCCAGAAGGAGGCTTCTTAAAAGCCCTCAGTCTCTCTAGAGAGAAAAGAGAAGGTATTGTATTCAAGAAACAAAAGAGGCTACTATAATGGAACATTTGGAGAACAATTGAGAGATCTTGGAGATTAAAAAAGGGACCACATAAAGGAACAATTCAATAGTAAAGTTAGCAGTTTTGTCAAACTGGCCAGAGGACGGTGGCTCAGGCCTGTAATCCAAGCACTTTGGGAGGCCAAGGTGGGTGGATCACTTGAAGTCCGGAGTTTGAGACCAGCCTGCCTAACATGGTGAAAAACTCTCTATTAAAAATACAAAAATTAGCCAGGCATGGTGGTGTGCACCTGTAATCCCAGCTACTAGGGCAGCTGAGGCAAGAGAATTGCTTGAACCCAGGAGGTGGAGGTTGCAGTGAGCTGAGATTGTGCCACTGCACTCTAGCCTGGGCGACAGAGTGAGAATCCATCTCAAAAAAAGAAAAAAAAAAAAAAAAAGAAGTGTTGTCAAATTTAGCAAATAAAAGTTCAAGACTCTCCATTTAATTTGAATTTTATAAAAATAACAAATAACTTTTTTGTATAAGTGTGTCCCATGTAAGACTTAGTTTGTCTGAAATTCAAATTTGCCTAGGTATCCTGTGTTTTATCTGGTAACCCTACTTGGAAGATGAAGTCTCCAAGAAAGGAGAGAGAGAGAGAGAAAGAAAGAGAGAGAGAGAGAAATAAAGAGAGAAAAGATAAAATCCAAAAATCAAATCAGTTGAGGAAGTCCAATATTTGAATGACAAGGAGTTCTAGAAAGGGAAAACAGGGGAAATGAAATTATCAAAGAAATTTCCCAGAACAGAGTGAGTGTCTACCCAGAGCCAAGCATCAAGGACAAAAAATACCCAACACCAAAGCGCATCACTGTGATGAAGTTGTAGATCACTGATGACAAAACAGTGAAAAATCAAGCTAACACAGAGGATGAGGAATGAGAATGGTAATGTTTCTCTGTATAAATAATCTATCTATCTATCTATTTATCTATCTATACACGTGCACACACACACATCAGTGGCTCATGCCTATAATCCCAACTACTCAGGAGGCTAAGGCAGGACGATTGCTTTAGCCCAGGAGTTTGAGGCTGCAGTGAGCTATGATCACACCACAACACCCAGCGTGGAGACCGAGTGAGACCCTGTCTCTAAATAAAGTCTAAATTTTAAGAAATGATCAAATTGATGCTGAAAATATTTTAAATAAGTTTTAGCAGACCTTTCTAATAAAATTTCTAAGAAGAAGCTATATATATGTGTGTGTGTGTGTATACATATATATATGTGTGTGTGTGTGTGTGTGTGTGTGTGTGTGTCAGGTTTGTCAAAGATCAGATGGTGGTAGATGTGCAGTGTTATTTCTGAAGTCTCTGTTCTGTTCCATTGGTCTATATGTCTGTTTTGGTATCAGTACCATGCTGTTTTGGTTACTGTAGCCTTGTAGTATAGTTTGAAGTCAGGTAGCATGATGCCTCCAGCTTTGTTTTTTGGCTTCAGATTGTCTTGGCTATATGGGTTCTCTTTCGGTTCCATATGAAATTTTAAGTAGTTTTGTTCTAAATCTGTGAAGAATGTCAATGACAATTTGATGGGAATAGCATTGAATCTATAAATTACTTTGGGCAGTATGGCCATTTTCATGATATTGATTCTTCCTATCCATGAGCACAAAATGTTTTTCCATTTGTTTATGTCTTCTCTTATTTCCTTGAGCAATGGTTTGTAGTTCTCCTTGAAGACGTCCTTCACATCCCTTGTAAGCTGTATTCCTAGGTATTTGATTCTCTTTGTAGCAATTGTGAATGGGAGTTCATTCATGATTTAGCTCTCTGCTTGTGTATTATTGGTGTATAGGAATGCTTGTGATTTTTGCACATTGATTTTGAATCCTCAGACTTTGCTTAAGTTGCTTATCAGCTTAAGGAGTTTTGGGGCTGAGACGATGGGGTTTTCTAAATATAGAATCATATCATTTGCAAATAGAGTGAACAGGTAACTTACAGAATGGGAGAAAATTTTTGCAATCTACTCATCTGACAAAGGTCTAATATCCAGAATCTACAAGGAACTTAAACAAATTTACAAGAAAAAAAACTCCCATCAAAAAGTGGGTAAAAGATATGAGCAGACACTTCTCAAAAGATGACATTTATGTGGCCAACAAATATATGATAAAAAGCTCATCATCACTGATCATTAGAGAAATGCAAATCAAAACCACAATAAGATATCATCTTATGCCAATCAGTTGATTATTAAAAAGTCAGCAAACGACAGATGCTGGCAAGGATTTGGAGAAATAGGAACACTTTTACACTCTTGGTGGGAATACAAATTAGTTCAACCATTGAGGAAGACAGTGTGGTTATTCCTCAAGGATCAAGAACCAGAAATACCATTTGACCCAGCAATCCCATTACTGGGTATATACCCAAAGTAATATAATCATTCTACTATAAAGACACATGCATACATATATTTATTGCAGCACTATTTATAATAGCAAAGACGTAGAACCAACCCAAATGTCCATCAATGATAGACTGGATAAAGAAAATGTGGTACATATCCACCATGGAATACTATGCAGCCATAAAAAAGAATGAGATCATGTCCTTTGCAGGGACATGGATGAAGCTGGAAGCCATCATCCTTAGCAAGCTAGCACAGGAACAGAAAACCAAACACTGCATGTTCTCACTCATAAGTGGGAGGTGAACAAAGAGAATACATGGACACAGGAAGGTGAACAACACACAGGGGGGGCCTGTTGGGTGATGGGGGGCAAGGTGAAGAAGAACATTAGGAAAAATATCTAATGCACCTGGGGCTTAAAACCTAGATGACAGGTTGATAGGTGCAGCAAACCACCATGGCACATACATACGTATGTAACAAACCTGCACATTCTGCACATGTATCCCAGAACTTAAAGTAAAATAAAATAAAGTATGTAAAAGACTACCAAAAAAATAAGAATACATATTATTCTAAATGGCAAAAGGAGACTGGTAAGAGATTGTTCTAGAGAGGTAGCAGCCCCTGCATCATGAAGAACCTTTTTCTGTGAAGTTAAGAAATGTAGGCTTATCTTTCCTATATTTCCGAAAATGTGAAGGACCACTTGCATTAGAAGCACTTGTTTTGGAGTCCCCAAAATTGACATTTTAAACAGAACCCCAGGTAATTACATTTTGGGATAATTTTGAGAATGCCAGCTTAGACCAACAGTAATTACCAGAAGAGTTTGAACTAAGGAGCAATAAATCAGATTTCCAGAGACCCCTCCTTTCTATTCTGTCCCCAGCCCACCCTTCCCCGAGTCATTCCAATGCAGGACCAGCAGCGTTGTTTTGTAAGTCAACTTCACCATTTCCTATGGAAAAGTTAGGCCACTTGGCCTCTCAATGCTGGAAAGGTTACTGGAAGTGGCCCTGGTTCCTGGAGCATCATGCTCTATCTGATTCACAGAACACAGCAAGGTAACATCATCCTGGGACAGAGAATGGAATAAATGCTAAGTGTTGTCTGAAAATCTGAAGCTGGTTTTGAAAGTTTGTTGTTTGTTGTTGTTGTTTAAATTCCATAATAACAACAATTAAAATAGTTATCTGAGGTGGTCAGTGCCATTTTTGCAAATGCTGGAGGAAGTAACCAGGATAGAGGAAATCCTCTGGGCGGGTCTCAGAGCCTACCTGGAGTTGTTTTCATTCAGAATTTAGTGACATCAGTTGAGGGAGGGAGATGGGCTGTCTCTAGAGATCCTGGTGAGTAATAACCATACAGAAGCACAGAGCATCTCAGGAAACTTAAAATAACAGCAACAAGAACAAAGTGTCCTTCTCATTACATGGTTTTCAAATGGGCCCACTGCTTCCATAGAACTTATGTGTATGGTTTCTTTTGAATAAACACAGAAATGGACCCTCCCAATCTTAAAACTTGAGAAACTTACATTTGTCTACCCTGAGTTCTTTTCTCAGGACACCAGCCATTAGGCCTCTCAGATAGAGTCAAGGAACGGAAACTTACCCATTCACCACATCTGGGAAACATCAGACCCCTCGCCCATCATGACTGCCTAACTGACCAGCTGCTGCCTGTGGATCAGCTCTTCTTCCTTATCCCCTCCCTCTTTCCTGTTTTCTCACTCTTAGTTACATTTCTTCCCTGCTACATAGGCTCCGAATTTTAGTCAGCTGAGGAGACAGATTTGAAACTGATCTTCCATTCTCCTTGGCTACAGCACCTGAATAAAGTCTTCTTCCCTGGAAATTCTCAGTGATTGGCTTTCCGTGCAGCCAGCAACAGGACCTAGACCAAACCCCTGGCGTCTCAGTAACTGCTCCCTAGAGGGCAAGGGAAATGACTGAGTGACCTAATGAAACCTCCCCCTGCCTTTGAGAACAAAGAAACTCTAGGCAGTGGTTCTTAAAGTTTAGCATACATCAGAATCACCCAGTGTTTTAAACACTGATAGCCGAGCCCCATTCCAGAGTTTCTGATTCTGTAGATCTGGGTACAACTTGAGAATCTGCATTTCTAACAAGCTCCCAGGTGATGCTGATGCTGATGCCTAAGGGACCACACTTTGAGAATGACTGCCCAGTGGTAGGTAAAGGAAATCCTCTCATCAACGTATTTTTTTGCTTGGGCAATGGCCTCATTACCTTTCCCATGGAAAAAAACTAGGAATGTTGATGGGACGGATGTTGGGATCATGCTGAAAACTCTTCTTTTTTTTTTTTTTTCTTATTTGAGACAGAATGTCACTCTGTGGCCCAGGCTGGAGTGCAGTGGTGTGATCTTGGCTCACTGAAACCTCTGCCTCCTGGGTTCAAGCAATGCTCCTGCCTCAGCCTCCCAAGTAGCTGGGATTACAGGTGTGCACCACCACGCATCGCTAATTTTTGTATTTTTAATAGAGACGAGCTTTCACCATGTTGGCCACACATGGTGAACTCCTGACCTCAGGTGATCCACCCACCTTGGTGTCCCACAGTCCTGGAATTACAGGCATGAGCCACTGTGCCCAGCCTTGAACACTCCTCTTAAAGCCAAGAAACAGACTTGGGCCTACCTGATCAGACAATTATGCACCTGTTTCTATGAATCAAACCATAAACAACTGATGAGTGACTCATAATTATAGCTACCACTTATTAAGTGCTATCTATATGCCAGGCATGGCATGTACATTTAATCATCACAGCAGCCTACTACCCCCTCCACACTAATCTTCTCAGGCGTATTCCCACCCCAGGACCTTGGCAGAGGCTGGACCCTAGACCTATGTAGAGGAAAATACATATCTTTTCTTCCCATCTTAGGTTCACAGCTGAGGCCTCTATAATAGAAGACAGATGAATAAGAGAAAAGTATAAAAATGTATGTAATGTAAGTTTTACATGGCATGGGAGACTTCATAAGAAAATGAAGACCCAAAGAAACAGGTAAACCTGTGTATTTTTTATGCTCAGTTTGATGGAGAAGTATGATTGGACAAAGGGAATATGACCTAATGCTAATAAACTGGGGGAAACTTAGCAAGGGTTCTTTGCTCAAATTTTTCTCTGTGTCCCTGGGTCTTCAGAGATAAGGATGTACCTTTCCTCTGCGTATAGGGAGGGTACCTCTTGAATAACGGTCTTATGACCTGCTTCAGGGGAAAGTCAGAAAAATCCTTCCTAGGTTTAATTTGACCTGTTTCAGGTGAGAAGAGGGGAAGGTAAGAGTGACTTTTCTGCTTCTGCTGTTTTCTTTAATTCCAAGGTTCATGCTTTGGGAAAACATGTCCCGAAATCCATCACCTGGAACGTGCTTCCCCCACACATCTCTCTCCGGCTCTTCTTTAAGGGTCATGCAGATACCATTTTGTCAGAGAGGCCTTCCCCTTCCCTGGTCACCCCATCTAGAATCTTAGCCCCACCCCTGTCCCCAACCCACCGTCACTGCTTTATTCTCTCTCCTGAGCATTTATCGCTAACATTCTATATGTTTTGCTTCTTTATTATCTGTCTTCCTTATTAGCACATAAGCACAAGGGCGAGGATTGTGTCTAGTACACAGAGTCTAGAACTATTTAGCAGGTAGTTAGAGGCAATACTTATTGATAGAATGAACAAACTAAACCTTTAGAGAGCCAAGCCTTACTTGGCAGGGATGTGCAGAATTTGGTAACATGATGATTAGAACCCATCAGTTAGAAAAGCAACACATCTGACATTATTTCCTTGGTGGGAGCTGTTTGAATATGTGGGAAGAAAATACTAATAAGTAGAAATTAAAACAGAGAGGATGAGAAGTAGGGAATGAGGAAGAAGCAGGATGGGCTAAGAGGAAGTCTGGGCCATAGCACTACTTACTTTGGCCCTGGGGACACTTCTCCCTGAGTCTCCTGCTGAGGGTGGCTCTGGGCAGGTAGGTATGTCACCCTGGCTCTTACTGGGGACAGAAAACAGCTGCTGCAGTTAGCAAGCCTGGAGAACCCTGTCCAGCCCAGGTGCTGGAAAGCAGGATTCATTTCTGAAATGACAAAGAAGGGTTCGCTGAAAGAGCGGCTTTCAAATAGCCAAACCAGCTGACTCTGGAGGGAGCTAGAACTAGGTTTTCACCCAGAAGCAGCGGCCGGCTCAGCAGTATGGCGGCATTGAAGATGCAGGGTAAGAGAGAGGGGATTGTGTAGAAGCTGGCTGCGAGCCAGCCACCAGACTCCTGAGGCAAAAGGAAGACTCTGAACCTACCATTTAACTGCGTAAACAGACTCTGGTTGGAAACATTGTCTGACAGAGCCCATGCCACGTGGAAAATATTAAACATTTCCTCTCTTGGCACCTGTTTCTAACAGACTGGAGTGTTGACTATTTTGCAACGATACATAAATTTGGTTTGTTAGCGAACTCCATGGAGAGTCCACATGCCCTGACCAACGTAGCTTATCTCATATTTAAACATGAAAAAAAAAGAAAGTGGCTGAAAGGTTGAGTTCACGGTGCTGTGAACACACAGGCAGGTGCTCTGTCACGCTTCACAGCACAGCACCCACATGAAGCAACAGGGGAAGGAACATAAAATACTGTAAAAAGCAACCAACAGACTTCACCCATAGTGATCTGCTGACCACCACTAGATTCAACTTAATTCCATAAACACCAGTGGTAGAAATCAACTTAGAATATAAACTTACTCTTTAAATAAAAGCTAAGAAGTGAGAGTGATGATTGGGCCTCCAGTGGTTAAAGTCCCCTAATTGTAGAGTAGGTAAATTGGCAAACCTTACTTCCTACTCCATCAAGAAATTGGTGAGGACCTACTCTGGGCTGCTTAGGGAAGACCGTATGTTGTGTGACAATAGTCACAAAGCTAAGAGGCAGGCAGCTGCATTCAGCCCCAAAGGGAGTAGCTATCAGGCTAAGGGCTCAGGCTAGGGTAGTGGAATTGTTAAGAGAGGTTACTCCACAATCAAGTTTAGGACATAACAGGTTAAACAAAGTTAAATAGGTCTCTTCTTTTATAGGCTTCTTTTATAGGCTGAGAATCTATAAGAGAAGATAACAGTAGGAAGTGTCTCTCAAATATTTGATTGTAGCAGGCTTTTATAAGAGAGCCCACATTAGAAAAAACTACTCTAAACTTAACTTTATTTCATCTGCACCTATGTTGGGGAAGAAGGCTGTGGTCTCAGTGTGATTGTTTATAAGCAAATTTGGTTAGATTGGTAGGAAAAGGGTTGGTCACAACTAGATCAGTGAGTTTCTGAAATGGAAATCAAATTTCCTCAAGCCCCTAAAACTGACTGTGACAAATGGTGACCTAGAGAGGATGCCCCTCCAGATGGGACTCGGGGTTGACCTTTTCTGGATATGCCTCACGCTGCAGGGCTTTAGACAAGACAAATCTACCATCAGATTCTAGTGTGTTTGTTTATTTGTTTTGTTTTTAAAGTGCTGTTTGCAACCTACCAAATTGATTTTATTAACCTTTAAAGGATTGCAATCTGTCATTTGAAAAAACACTAAACTCTATCTGCACCTAAGCATATTGACATTCTTATACCCAGCCAGGCATGGTGGTTCATGCCTGTAATCCTAGCACTTTGGGAGGCTGAAGTGGGAGGATCATTTAAGCCCAGGAGTTTAAGACAAGCCTGGGAAACACAGGGAAACTTTGTCTCTACAAAAAAATTTAAAAATTGGCCAGGCATGGTGGGGCATGACTGCAGTCCCAACTATTCAAGAGGCTGAGGTGGGAGGATTGCTTGAGCCCAGGAGTTTGAGGCAGCAGTGAGCTGAGATCGCACCACTACACTCCAATCTGGGTGATAGAGAAAGACCTTGTCTCTAAAAAAAAAAAAAAAAAAAAATTATTAAATGCTTTTCCTCAAATAATTTCATGCTCACTATTTTATGAGGTAAGAGAAGAACAAATGTGGATTGGAAGGGCTTTAGGACCATGTCTTTCTTTCAGGAAAGGTACTACCTAGGATCTTCTTCAAGCAGTACAAGATCTGGACCAGAGCCCTGGTTTTGAAAAAGAATACAGAGAACCGTGGTTAGAGCCGTTGTTAACATGTTGCTTTTAAATTTTAAATGTGATTTCATATTCTAATCTTATTCTGTAAGCAACTCACATCTATCTATTTCCTATGTTAGTTCTAATCAAGATTACAGATGAACTCCCAGATAACAGGATTGCTTTGGGTTTGGTCTGCAACACACTGGGTGGCTCTTAGGAGTAGGAAAAAGAAATATTTTTCTTTTCCATCTTAGGTTAATGACTGAGGCATTTATAACAAAAGACAGATAACAAGAGAAAAGCATTAACATTTTCTGTGGCACAGCAGCCTTCAGGAATGAAGACCCAAAGAAAGGACTAAACCTGTGTATTTTTTGTGTGTAGGTCGTTGAAGAAGTGGATGGTTGTGGAGAAGTATGAATGGAAAAAGGCCATGTCTCATGGTAATTAACTGGGGAAAGTTTAGTAAGGCCTGTTTGTTCAGATTCTTCTTTGTGTCCCTGTGTCTTCAGAAATAAGGAGGCTTCTTTGGTCTGGGTATGGGTCGGGCATCTCTGGAATGAAGGCTTTATGACCTGCTTCAAGGGAGGTCATAAATAGAGCAGGTAATTTGGCAAACCTTATTTCATATCTTCATCAAGATTCAAGGGAGAAGGGCAAGGGTAAGGTGAGAGAGACCTTCCTGCTTCTGCCATTTTCTCCAGTTTGGGGCCATTGTGTCCTGAACCCTATCACAGGCAATCACAGGGCAGGTAGGCTTACCTAAAGATGTTCTTTCCTTTCCCTCACAATTAGTGTCTTGATGTCAGCTCCTTGATACTGAACCTGGCTCAGCTTCAGAAGAAAAGCAGAGCCCCAGACCCAGGACTCCCATGGTCTCCTGCTGCACTGAGAAAGATTAATGGTTAAAAAAAGTTGAAAAGATTCTTTTCATACCTGCCTACCATATCAGGGAGGCCTGAGCCTAAAAACCCTGGCCCCACCCTGGGGTGTGGTTTACAAGACCAGCCAGAGACCTTACAGGACCTCCTCACCCTCTGCTGTCCCAATGGCACTTCCAGTGAATTTTTTATTTATTTTTTTTATTTTTAGCTAGCAATTGAATGTGATATTTTGCAAAGCACTGTGGTTTTTCAAGCTTTATTTCAAGGGGTCTAGAAAATATTTTTATTTTCAGTTTTCTTTTTCCACTCTCTTTCTTCTCTGCTTGATTCACTTGATTTCCTTCTTAGTATTTTGTCCGTGAAGTTCCTCAATATTGTTCCTTAGAGTAATATCTGAAATATAAAATGCAATCTTGTTTGGAAAATTAAAAGAAAACTATAAGTGCAGATAATGGGGCTTGAGGAGCAGCGGGAGAGAAGTGGGGTAGCTGCAGGGGCTGGAGGGCCATAGTCCAGTGAGAATGGCAAATGATTCGATATAATTTCAAGACTAAAAAAATATAGACTTTTACCATCCTAAATCCATTTAACTGCTCAAATGATTATTGCTCCCCTGGTGTTTATAAAAACATTGCAGTGAAAGGAGAGAGACTTACACAGACTTAAAAGAGTTTTTAGAACCCATTAAACCCACTGTCTGTTTTAGTTTTGCCTGATTGTTATGAATCCTAACTTAACCGTTTCACTGTCTACAGAAAAGGGACAGTGGCATTCTTTGGTCAAGGGGTGGCTCTGGACACCGCCTCTGCATGCCTAGCTCTGCCAACAACTCTCCAGGTGATCAAGGGCAAGTCACCTCACCTTGCCAAGCCTGTTTCCTCCTTTTAAAATGGGAGGTCGGCTGGGCGCGGTGGCTCGTGCCTGTATCCCAGCACTTTGGGAGGCTGACGAGTGTGGATCACCTGAGGTCAGGATTTCGAGACTAGCCTGGCCAACATGGTGAAACCCTGTCTCTACCAAAATTACAAAAATTAGCCGGGCGTGGTGGCACACACCTGTAATCCCAGCTACTGGGGAGGCTGAGGCAGGAGAATTGCTTGAACCCAGGAGAAAGAGGCTGCAGTGAACTGAGATCATGCCATTGCACTCCAGCCTGGGCAACAGAGCAAGAGCGAGATTTTGTCTCAAAAATAAATAAATAGGTTGGGCACAGTGGTTCACACCTGTAATCCCAGCACTTTGGGAGGCCAAGCCCGGTGGATCACCTGAGGTTGGGAGTTTGAGACCAGCCTGACCAATATGGTGAAACCTCATCTCTACTAAAAATAGAAAAAATTAGCCAAGCGTGGTGGCGCATGGCTGTAATCCCAGCTACTCAGGAGACTGAGGCAGGAGAATCGCTTGAACCCGCGGGGTGGAGAGCCAAGATCGCACCATTGTACTCCCGCCTGGGCAACAAGAGCAAAACTCTTCTCAAAAAATAATAATTAAAAATAAATAAATAATAAAAATAAAAAGTAAAATGAGGGAGCATTCACAATTGTACTCAGGGTATTGTCAGGATTAAATGAAACAATGTGTGGAAAGTCCTCACTAAAACATCTGTCATATGGTGAATGCTCAATACATTTTATTTTGGGGCACTACATGAATAGAATTACTGCAAGTAAAACAAGATTCAGTGATTGGCAGAGAGTTCCATGAAAGCCCTGCAAGAGACGGAGATGGCAGGGGAAAGCTCCCTGCAGGCCTTTTGCGCCGTGTATTGAACACAGCTGATTTCAACCTGGAGTGATTTGCTCCCCAGGGGACATTTTCACACTGGTGTGTGTGTTGATGGGAGTGGGGAGTGCTACTGGCATCTACTGGGTAGGGCCAGAGATGCTGCTTAACATCCTGCATTGCACAGGAGAGTCCCTGCAACAGAGTTATCTGGCCTCAAATGCCAACCGTGCAGAGGTTAGGACCAGCACAAGAGGACTAGCACAGTCCCTTTAGCCTCTTAGGTCCAGGAGTAATGCTTTCCTTTATGGCTAAAAATAGTTGTAAATGGAATTGAAACCACCCTTGCAAAGATGATGACAATGAGAGAACTCTAGCATGGCCAACTCCATCTTGCTTCTAGCCTCAAAGGATGGCTATCCTTGCTCTGTCATGGGCACAGGCCAGGTTAACCATGGGAGGAATTTAGTTTATAGCTTAACTTTGAAGCAAGGATGATAATAGTTCCTTTCTTAAACGGATCCCCTCCTTGTTCCAGGGCTGAAAACATCTTTGTACGACCAATAAAAGACCACAAGATTAGGATTATGAAGTTGAACCGTTTCAAAATAATACAAAAATTGAAAGCCTTCTTGGTTTGGCGGGGGAATGATGGCAGTATACGGAATACACTGACCTTGCCACTTTATGAGCAAAAGGTAGTTGTGGCTTACAAAAGAATGTTTCATAATATCCACAGGAAGTGAATAAAGATTCCCCTGATGTCCCATTTGAATGCTATGCCACAGTTAGGAAGGTCAAAAAGTTTGATTATAGGGCCACCTTTGTGGTAAGAATGGAGGTTCCAGTAATCTTCATAAAGTTGGTAGAAGTGGGTTGCATAAAATGTTTCAAAGTTAGAATGCCCCTCAGAGCACTGAAACTTTTGGTCATAGAGGGAAACATCTGCAGGCAAATGACTTTATGACGAGCATTATATTTTTCACGATCAGCATTATATTTTGAAGAGCTCCCCAACTGACCATGATATAATAACGACGTCTATCTTCAAAACACTTAGCACTAGAGAGAGGCTTTAATGGAAGCTGAAGATCTGTACGGTCAGAAAGAAATCTCCTTGACATCCACATGAGTGAAAAAGACAGCATGGAGTAATGCTCAGTGGTAGGGAGAGCACTGATCCAGGAACCCGAAGATCCCACCAGCTTCTGACTTACTGTGCATGTGGTCTCGGGCAGTCTCCAAGCCCTTTAGTTCAGTCCCATCAGTAAAATGAGGATGGATGTTAGCATCTGCTCTGTGTACCCCAGTGGGCTGTGAACACTTGCGAAAGCTTCACGAATCACTGACTAAACAATCAGTGTCTTACTGTTCTTGTCAAAAGGTAATGAGAGTTAGAATCAAATTGTATCCTATTAAGGAAATATGTTTATAACCAAATTATTTCCTAAGAACTTCATGCTTCCTGGCATAGTCTTTCATTTCTCTCCTAACATAAAATCTGTCCGGAAACCTATGTTTCACTAGGTAGAAAGTTGCATATCCAGTAAACATATTTTCTAATGTCTTATTTTATGGCCATCTCCTCTGGTCATCTAGATAGGATATTTTGGAGGTGATCCTAGTCAGAGATCTTTTCATGACAATAGAGAGAAACCTACCCAAGTTAGTACAAATGAAAGCGTATTACAAAAACTAAATAAAAAGCAGCAGATCATCTCACATGCATCCCAATCAAAGTAGAGCCACTTTTCATATAAATCTCATCCCAAACCCACAAATGACAAAATCAGCCCAGTCAATTCCCTCAAGCTTATATGACCTTACTGATCCAGTACTCATCACTGATGTACTACAATTTCTTTCTTTTATTCTTTTTCTTTTTTGAGATGTAGTCTTGCTCTGTCGCCCAGGTTGGAGTGCAATGGTGCGATCTTGGCTCACTGCAGCCTCCACCTCCCAGGTTCAAGCGATTCTCCTGCCTCAGCCTCCTGAGTAGCTGGGATTACAGGCACGCACCACCATGTCTGGCTAATTTTTGTTAGAGACAGGGTTTTTAATAGAGACAGGGTTTTGCCATGTTGGTCAGGCTGGTCTGGAACTCCTGATCTCGTGATCCGCCTGCCTCGGCCTCCCAAAGTGCTGGGTTTATAGGCGTGAGCCACCACACCCGGCTGATGGACTACAATTTCTGCATCCCTTAGTTTAATCTCTTTCCTTCTTCCTTCATCTTCTTGCCTGCAAAGCAGATGCCATGCTGTTGTCTCCACATCAGCTTCCTTTTTAGCACTTCAAGTTCAGAGTGCATATCACTAAAGCAATAGAGGGACAAGGACATTGGGAAGGGTACTTATACAGAACCACCTTTGGATAAGGTGCTTAACCTCTCAATGCCTCAGTTTCCTCCTCTGCAAAATAGGAATAATAGTGTTCCCAACCATAGTGCCTGATCCATGATGCTCAGCATTAGCCATTGTCATTATTAATTTTAGGGATAGGTAAACGTATGAAACTGACCAAAAGCAGGCATAGAACTGCATAATCCAAACTCTATCAAATTCTAAAATAAGATGAGCTGTATTGAGTTAGTCAGGTACGTTTCCAACGTAGGTGATTTGGCCTCCGTCTTGAAGGAGGTGATGGAAATGACTTGGTGGAGAGAGATGTTTTGGTTTTCAATGGCTATGTAACAACCCATCCCAAAACATAGTGGCTTAAAGCAATAGCAGTTATTCATTTACCCACAATTCTGCAGTTGGGCAGGACTTGGCAGGAATGACTCACCTCTGCTGTACATGGCGTCTATGAGCTGGGCCATCCAACATGACCTTTTTACTTACATGATGGCATATCAGGTAACAGCTGGCCAGGCATCTCTCTTTCCGTGTTATCTCCACCTGGCTAGCTCTGGCTTTCTGTCATCATGACAGTCTCAGGATAGTTGGACTTCTTACAATGTGGCCAGCTTCCCCAAGTACAAGAGGAGAAGCTTCTAGATCTTGGTGCCTGGACTCGGGAGTCCCAGAAATACTTTTCACCACACTGTATGCATTGCTCGAAACAGGCATAGGGCCAGCCCAGCTTCAAGAGGAGAAGACGGTACAAGCGCATGAGTCTCAGGAGGTGTGGCTTACTGGGCTGCCCATGAAAAAGACGATAACAGGAGGTTAACACAGGAGCTTAGCTGCAGGAGATGGTACATGTGAAAATCAAAGTAAAGAAAACACACCAGGATCAGCCAAGATGAGCATGAGAATTGTGAAAAAGACTGGCCTGGCTGTTGTTTTGAGGGGTAGAAATAGAATCTGAGGGTTTATTCAAATCTAAGAGAGTTCTATCATAACCCCTGTATCGTAAGATTTAAAGGTTCAAACTACGGAGTAACAGAAACCCCCCACGTGTCCCTGGAAGCCATTGTCTTTTGAGAATTTGAATAATGTCTTCCTTCAACTCTAGGTCAAATTTACCTGTTGAACTCCTGTCAGTTTTTTAAACTGGGAGGCTCAGGAGCAGATACCAACTGTCACAAAGGCCCCGAGTCAGGCCTCTAATAGGAAGTTCATTTCCATGGTCGTTTTTTTCTTTTGCTGTCTAGTATAGTACTTTTCCTATCTATTTTTTCCCTCTATTTCTCTGTTTCCTGAAGCAGTAAAACCCTTAGTTTTCATCGGCTGATTATCTTCCATAGGTATAGATCTAGAAAATTTCCCAAGGAAACAGCTCTGGGCTTGATTGATCCAGGGTGCCGTTTGGGGAGCTGCTCTCTGTCCCACGGTGCGGGTGTATGGGGTGGGTATAGGGGAAGATCTGAGGTAGGTGAGGGGGTAGGGGGAGTGGTATTCAGTGTGACTGCTCATCTGGGGCTTGCAGTGTATGCACCAGTGCTTCTCTCTCCTGGCCAAGAAACAGAGAGCTTAGGCCTGCCTCCGAGAGTCACTTCTTTCTCCTAGAGGGCTGGCAGAGCCTGATACCAGCAAGGTGTGCCCGCCACAGAGAAGGCATCACAGCTACATGTTAATTAACCAAGAGGACATGGTCTAACTTCACATCTCATTGTCAGAAAACGTTTTTACCAGAGGAAGTCATGCCAGGAATTCAGAATTTGTGCTGAGCTGCGCCCTGCCCTGCAGTTACAGCTGAGAGAAGGTCAAGCCTCCCTCTTCCTTAGCCCCTGCCTCCTCTTGTCTCTGCCTTCTAAGGGAACCACTGCCTCACTCTAGCCCTCCAGAGATTCCATCCCCTCTCCTCCTTTCCTCATTCTAATCACCAAACGTCTCTACGGTGTCTTCAGAATGTGAGATTTCTTTTAATGCACACAGTTTTGTTTTAAAGCAGTGTTAGTCTCGGGGTTCATTAATTAAAACATCACACTTAACTAGACCATTATCTCATTCATGGCTAACTCCTCATGGCTAGATCCCCCGCACCTACTCTTTCTGCCAGTTCCTAGGACTGTTGAAACAGGAATGAGCTATAAACTGGTTTGAGGATGGTGCAGGGAGCTTCAAGATGAACTTTCCTTTTTCTGTTCATCAGAAGGAAAAGAAATTAGATTTTGGAGTCATTTGACAAGGGGTAGGAGTGGGGCAAGGAAACAGTTACTTAATTATTAATAATCTTTTTAGCAGTCGGATAGGTTTATCACTGAGGAAACCCCATGGGAGGTCATGTTACCGCCCTGGCACAGAGGAGTTCCGTCCACAGCTGTTGAATGATGCGTGAGTATCACCCCGCAAGGAATCCCTCCCCTGCTTGGTATTTTATATTTTGTTCCCTAAGTTTGTCCCTTAGGACTCTTCTTCCATCACAGACTGTATCAACGGAAAACAAGAGATGAGTTTCTTAGACACAGCTTCTGTCAACAGTCCCTCCACCTCCCTCCACCTCCTCTGCCAAAAGTGGTGAGGCTGTAAACAGCTTTTATCAGAAAACTGGCACTTGGAAGACATAAAACCAATTAGGGAGCTGTGAAATGACTCAAGAGAGCATGACTGGAGAGCTAGAAGGACGAATACACACATACCAGACAAGAGCCTTTAAGATGTAACCTTTTGGAAGACAGCATGGATTGTAAATAGTCAGGCTCTAAGTTTAATCATTTGGTAGTTACTGAACTTCTTTAGATACGTGTGTGTGTGTGTGTGTGTGGGTGGGTGGGTGTGCTTTGTACAGTTGCTGGGCTGAAGAGATTTATCAAGGGGAAAGTCTAGATAGTTCTTCAGGGAAATGTTTTAGGTGTTCCTTTGCCTTGTGTATTAATCTGCTCAGGCTGCCAGAACAAAGTATCAAAGACTGCGTGGCTTAAACAACAGAAATGTATTTTCTTGCAGTCCTGGAGGATGGACGTCCAAGATCAAGGTCCCAGCAGAGTTGGATTGCCCTCAGGTCTCGCTCCTTGGCTTGCACATGGTTGCTCTCCTGCTGCCTCTTCACACAGTCGTTCCTCTTCAGGTGTGGACCCCAGGTGCCTCTCCCTTTTCTTACAAGGATATCAGTCAGATTAGATTAGGGCCCCATCCAATGACCTCGTTTAACCTATTACCTCTTTTTAAAAAATTAAAAACAAATAGAGGCGGGGTCTCACGATGTTGTCCAAGTTAGTCTTGAACTCCTGGGCCCAAGTGATCCTCCCACCTCGGCCTCCCAAAGTGTTGGGATTACCAGCGTGAGCCACTGTGCCCGGCCACCTAATTACCTCTTTAAAGGCCCTTTGACATACACATTTTGGAAGGACATAATCTATCCACACCATCTTGTTTGCTTGCGTTGCGTGCCAATTAACACTCTTTCTTCCCTGTACCTTCTCCTGCTGCCAGTTTCTACGATTGTTGAAATAGGAATGCGCTGTAAACAGGTGAGGAAATTGTACAGGGAGCTTCCATAGCTTTTCTTTTTCTGTTTGTCAGAAGGAAAAGAAATTAGATTTCAGAGTCATTTGACAAGGGGTGGGAGGGGGCAAGGAAATAATTATTAGTAATCTTTTCAGAAGTTCTGTAAGTTTATCAGAGGAAAACCCGTGGGAGGTCACATTATAGTGTTTTCATTTGAATCGAGGACAAAGAATGGGCTTGGTAGCTATAGTTTCTCTCCAAATCTAGGAATGCATAACACTGGTAGGTTTTAGTCTCCAAGGGTGTCTTGTGTAGCAGTAGAAACCAAATTCACTACAAAGAAGAGGCTGGTGCAAGTTGTCATGTCACGCTGCCAACTTGCCAGGTCAGGACTTGCCACCACAGCCCAACTAGCTGGCAGTCCCCTGCCAGGATACAAAAACCCTTTAATGACCTGCAGAAACCAGATGGCAGGCTTTACTTTTCAAAGGAAAGAGATCATGTCAGGACCTCTGGAATTAAAGGTCCGGATTATTTTAAAAGGACTGGATATAATGCTGTTTGTGCAAAAGATTTTTTTTCCATATTATGTAAGTTTTTCAAGGTGCATACAATTATTCAGTAGTCTAGAAGAATATACACTATAGAAACAGATCAACCATGTTTCCTCTGGATGGTGGGATTATAGGTTTCTTCTTTTAATTTACTTGTACTTTGTAATTTTTTAACAAAGAGGTTGACATTCTTAATAATAAAAAGATTTTTCTCAAAGATAGGAGCATTTTCAATTTGTTATTTTAGTCTTTCATTTACTCTACTAGCACTTGACAGCATAGAAATATCACCTTTATTCAGTGAGTTTGCTCATCAGTGCCACATATTAAAATGTGTGTAACTGCCAATGTCTTAGATGAGAGTGACTGGATGTGATGACTTTAGTGTGGCTCTGGGAGACATATCTTCCGTATGACTAGGGTTACTGGAGCTCTATGTTTCATGTCCAGGAGAAACAGGTAGGTCTTCTAATCTCTCCGAAGGAAGAAATTTCCTGATAGCTTAAAACCTGATTTAACCTTAGCCAACCAAGATACTTTATTTGAAATGCAATTGTGTTTACTTGCTTTCTTTATGAGAATGGGAAATGACATCAGAAAGAAATGATATTGTATGTTTTGCCTTTACTTTTACGTCAAGGACTACTGAAATCATTTAGTTTCAGAAGCACTTTATCTGTAATAAACACCATCATGAAGAGAGGCTTACATTTCCCTTTTAGGCTACCTAAATACTTTTCTTGTCAAATAATAGCAAATGGAATTATTTACACAATTGAAGCAATTCTTTAATATTGAATACGTACATTTATCAAGTTTGCCTTATATAGCTACTTCTATTGTGTTTTTGAGAACCATAGAGGTTATTCAAGGAAAAGGACACATCCAGAGATACTGGGAGAGTAGGTGTATGATTTCCAACCAAAGACTTAGCTTTTAACAAGGATAATTTTCTTAAGTATAAAAACCCTTATTGACCAAAAATAAGAAAAGGCTTGAGTTAAAATTAGAAAAAAAAATCTTAGAGAATACACTTAAAAACTACTCCTTGGGGCTGGGCTCATGCCTGTAATCCCAGCACTTTGGGAGGCCGAGGAGGGCGGATCACAAAGTCGGGAGATCGAGACCATCTTGGCTAACACGGTGAAACCCCGTCTCTACTAAAAATACAAAAAATTAGCCGGGCGTGGTGGAGGGTGCCCATAGTCCCAGCTACTCGGGAGGCTGAGGCAGGAGAATGGCGTGAACCCAGGAGGCAGAGCTTGCAGTGAGCCAAGATCATGCCACTGCACTCCAGCCTGGTGACAGAGCAAGACTCC
Source organism: Papio anubis (assembly GCF_008728515.1). Taxonomy (NCBI): domain Eukaryota; kingdom Metazoa; phylum Chordata; class Mammalia; order Primates; family Cercopithecidae; genus Papio; species Papio anubis. The sequence continues at coordinate 102,057,739 of NC_044981.1, read as the reverse complement.
ATCTCAAAAACAAAACAAAACAAAACAAAACAAAACAACAACAAAAAAACCTCAAAACTTTATTTTAACTTATATTTCATATGTTTGATTTCATATAAACTCACTGAGCTTATTTTGCAGAGGTATGCAAAAGTCATTCTTGTTAGCACAGTGATTGATTCTTTTACTTAATTTGATTTCTTTTCCTTCATAGGGAATATATTAGTTTCCCAAGTCCATTGGAAAACTAGCAATGATAAAACTACATCATTTAGCCGGGCGTGGTAGCTCACGCCTGTAATCCCAGCACTTTGGGAGGCCGAGGCTGGCAGATTACCTGAGGTCAGGAGTTCGAGACCAGCCTGACCAACATGGAGAAACCCCGTCTTACTAAAAATACAAAAAATCAGCCAGGCTTGGTGGCACATGCCTGTAATCCCAGCTACTTTGGAGGCTGAGGCAGGAGAATAACTTGAACCTGGGAGGCAGAGGCTGCAGTGAGCTGAGATCACACCATTACACTCTAGCTTGGGCAACAAGAGCGAAACTCCGTCTTAAATAAATAAATAAATAAATAAATAAAATACGAAAAATTAGCTGAACGTGGTGGCAGGCACCTATAATCCCAGCTACTCAGGAGGCTGAGGCAGGAGAATCTCTTGAAAGTGGGCAGCGGAGGTTGCAGTGAGCCAAGATCATGCCATTTGCACTCCAGCCTGGGCAACAAAAGCAAAACTCTGTCTCAAAAAAAAAAAAAGAATGACATCATTTTAAAGCTGTTTTCTAGTCCAGAGCAATTTCTAATTAGACTTTGTGAAAACAGTTTTGATTTTATTTAAATAAATAAATGGGTTTATTAATTTGTCAAGGACTTAACGAAAGTGTTATACTTTTAAATGAGGTACCAGAATAAAAGACCAAAACACTTAATATGCCCAATGCATGCTCACTGTTGGCACATGGAACTTTCAGAGAATGATGAGTCCATGGTGTGGAGGGAATGGAATCTCTGAGTACAAACTAAAGAGTTCCATTCTGTATTCTTACACTTAGTTACTTACCAACCTCTTTACTGATGGCCTCCTGGGTTCCTGTCTTAAGATTCAGTGTAAATGCAGCAAGTCCTGAGTTATCTAGTCTCATCTTAAGCCAACTCCATTGACCAGAGCAACCAATGGAAAATGCTAATGACACTTACGCATGCATGGTAAGTTTAAACATAATGTATAGTTCATGACCAGCCTGGGCAGCATGGTGAAACCCCGTCTCAACAAAAAATACAAAAATTAGCCAGGTGTGGTGGTATGTGCCTGTAGTCCCAGCTACTTGGGATGGTGGGGGGCTGAGGTGGGAGGATTACTTGAGCCCTGGAGGTTGAGGCTGCTATGAGCTGAGATCACACCACTGCACTCCAGCCTGGGTGGCAGAGTAAGACCCTGTCTCAAACAAATTAAATTTAATTTAATTAAAAAAAAAAAACCCATAATGTGTGGAGGCGCAGGAGGATTGCCAAATGTCCTTCACAAAAATTCTAGTCAGCCCCTGTGAAAATTAAAAAGGGTTTTTACATTTCGACTACGAATGTGCTGCTATTGTTGCCTGAAGCTTTTATTTCTGCATTTTTAATTTAAAAAAATTAACGGCTTACCTTCAGAACAATTGTAGGAAATGTTACACAAGACACAAAGTCCATTTCTAGCAGACTCTACTTGCTTTCTGTTTCACTCCTGGGTTAACACATTCTTCCTAACACAGAACATTTGTCTATGCCGGTGTTCGAGACAGGAATTGAAACACTTTTGCAAATATGAATTCACATGCCACCTTGTGAGTTCTGGTTAAATGTGCCAATTAGACAATTATGCTTACTATCACTCCCTCTGGAAATAACTCCTAAATGACATTAAATAATTTTAAACGGCAATGTGATTTTAAAAGTCACAAAAACAAAGAGAACAAAAGAAAAAAACGAAGTAGCATAAAAAAACTAGAAGCTGGAAGTGTTTGCACTAAATGATTTAGGGCAAGGTTTCTCAACCTTGGTACTATTGACATTTTGAGCCATATAATGTTTCACTGCAGATGGCATCTGTAGCAGCATCCCTGGTCTCTACCCACAACTAGGGAGGGGTGCCAGTAGCACCCCTCCCTAGTTGTGACAACCAAAAATACCTCCAGTTATTGCCAAATGTTCCTGAGGGTAAAATTGCCCCTGGCTGAGAACCACTGATTTGGGAAATAAGAAAAATTAAAATGTATCCCCAGGAAAAGTCTAGAACCAGGCTTACTCTGGCCGAAGGATGCCCCACTCCCCTCACCTCCGACCTCCCAAAATAAAGAACTCAGGAGCTAGAGGCACCAGGCAGAAAACAGCACTGGTTAAAAATCTGTAAAAGAAGTAGGTTGAATTCTCTGTATGTCCTGTGCTTTAAAGATTCATTCTTTAAAGAGGCTGAATCTTGGGGCTCCAAGGTTGAAGACACCAGGCACAGCTGAGGGTGAAAGTTCCATACTGAATGTGGTCATTATATAGAAACCTACTAAACAAGTGTGGGATCCTAGTTCTTTGCTCAACTCAAATTCTAAGAACACTGGCATCTAGGTACCTACTTTTTAGGGAGGAGACTGGAAGATTCTTCTGATAAAAACAGACCGAGCCATTAGCAGAAAAAAATTGACTGTCACTCAAATTTAGTGAATTGTCCTGGCCAGATCACCCTAAACCCTAAGTAAAATCTACCAGTCAATGTCCTCTCCCTCTCTTCTCCACACATATCTTCTAATTACAGGTTTTTCAATGCCTCACTCACATGCAAATAGCCAAGAATGGCCAAGCATTTAAAGAAAGCCTCCAGGATGGAAGAGAAAAAAAGAAACAGGAAGGAACTTAGAGAAAACAGAAATATTGGGGAGCAGATGCAAAGTTCAAAAATGTTTTAAGTGAAGCTTCCCTTCTCAGCTTGGTTTCCAAATAGCATTTGCCACTGGACTGGGGGCACAGAAATATCCTCTTGTTTCAGAAAATGTAAAAATGTGCAAAGAATGATGAGGTGATGAGATAGAACATAGAAGCCAGCTTGAAGCAGTGTCCCCTGGCCAAAGGAGGACAATCTGAGCATAAAAATAAATAACAGTATAGAATTGTAAACCTTGATTACAATAGAAACCCATGAGTCCATGATGATATAAACAAATACGAGAAAGGGAAAGCACTTCCTTTCAGTAGAAGGCCACCTAATAATTGTAGAAGGAATAATGGAAATAGTTAATTACCATTTGGCAGCACAATCTGTGGTAGCTGACAGAGATGAGGTCATCAATGGATGCTAAGGCTGGTAGATAGAAGTTTGGTGAGGAACAGGTATTGGCATAATCTCAGAATATTTCTGCACAAAATAACCAACCAAATGCAAAGGGAGGACTGGTGACTTTACAGTCGAGAAAACTGTTTTAATTTAATGTAATGTAACTTAATTTAGGAGAGCTAAGTAATTAAACATGAGGCCAAAGTACGTAAGAAAGTGGCAGTCTTTTATTGCAAATATGCATACACTCTCAGACGAGGTTCACTGGTCCTCAGGTGTGGGGGGCCAGGGAAGTCGCGCTGGCGCTCTCGGGTGATGTTCTCCGGTCCACAAATGCGGGGGGCCGAAGAAGTCACGCCGGCTCCTGCCGGCGGTGGACTTTTATGCCTGGGAGCTGGAAGGGGAGGAGTTTGGGGCGTGTATGTAGGAGTGGCTTCTTGAATTTCGGTGTCCCCGGCTTGACGTCATTCTGCGCATGTTCAGTTGATTTGGTTCTTTTCCCAGGCGCGGGAAAATCTGTGATGAAGAACCCGGAAACAGGGACTGCTCCATCTTGTTCACCTTCCTCCATCTTGTCCCTTTTCCTTCACCCAAACAAAAACTGGCAGACTCCAAGTGATCAAGGGAAGTATCACCAGTGGTGGGATGGGTTGGCCTTGTATTCCTGATGTGATGGGCTAAGAAAGAGCACGGAATCCCTGTTGTAGTTAGTATTTGTTCCAAGAAGCTATGACTCTACTCTGGCTGTGGGGAAACACTGGACACACCCAAGTGGATGATCATCCTACAAAATGAAAGGCCTGTAGTCTTAAACTATGAGAGAGGGTGGACCGGGTCCGGCGGCTCATTCCTGTAATCCCAGCACTTTGGGAAGCTGAGGTGGGCAGATCACCTGAGGGCAGGAGTTTGAGACCAGTCTGACCAACATGGAGAAACCCAGTCTCTACTAAAAATACAAAAAATTAGCTGGGCGTGGTGGCGCATGCCTGTAATCCCAGCTACTCGGGAGGCTGAGGCAGGAGAATTGCTTGAACCCAGGAGGCGAAGGTTACAATGAGCAGAGATCACGCCATTGTACTCCAGCCTGGGCAACAAGAGCAAAACTGTCTCAAAAAAAAGATATGAGAGAGGGGTGAAAGGCTGCAGAATTGTTCTAGACCAACACATAAATACAATGTATGTTTTCATATGGGATTCATATACCTTAAAAGAAAAAGAGGCATTGTTTGGACAGATGGTGAAATTTCTAGCAAAGATATCACATTTGGCCCAACAACTGCAATCAGGGCTACTTTTTAGTCCACAGTTACCCTTCAAATTATTTTTGTTTGTTTGTTTGCAGGGGACAAAATGGTGAATTAAATGGAGATATGATGGGGTTTACCACCCCTGTATTCTTTAAGTTTTTAAAGGTGGCACTAATTTCTGCCAGACCCTCTGTGATGCAATATTGTTTTTGCTTTACTATTTTGCGTGTGTGTGTGTGTGTGTGTAAGAGGGTACCAATTTCAGAGCTTTACACTTGGCCGTATTCACCCTGATAGCTCTTATTCCACTGGCCAAAGAAGCAGTGTGGGGTTGTGTTAATTGCCAGGAATGCCTATTCCAAACATACATTCAGAGACTAGGAAATGACTATGGATGAGTGTGCAGACCCAGTGAATTCACTGTAAGCCACACCTGAGCCATAACTCCATTTATTACCAGGCCCCTCATATATTCCCCACCATGACCAACTGCATATATATTTTTAAAGGGCCCAGCACAAACTGAAAATACAGGACCCCTTGTTAAAAAATTATTAAGAATTTCAAGAGGGTAACAGTAGAGCATTAAACCAATAATTAAACCACACATAGAACCTTCTAAATGTGAAGTCCTGCGTGGCTGCACACGTCGTACATTCACAAAGCCGCCGCTCTAACAGGGTCCCATGACGGTGGTTCAGGTCTCTGGGTATTACTGTCAACCTGGAGTCTGTGTCCAGCCGTCCCCAGAATGTTTGGATAGTCCCCTTTCTCCAGTGTGAAGTTACCCAATTAAATGGCTATTCACCTCTCTGAGGAAGAATCGGGAAATCATTACTGCGAATACTTGTGCCTTCCTGGGCACCCAGCCTCTCTTTCTTTCTTTTGTTTTTTTGTTTGTTTGTTTGTTTGTTTTTGAGACGGAGTCTCGCTCTGTCACCCAGGCTGGAGTGCAGCTGTGATGTCGGCTCACTGCAACCTCTGCCTCTCGGATTCAAGTGATTCTCCTACCTCAGCCTCTCAAGTAGGTGGGACTACAGGTATGCCACCATGCTCGGTTAAGTTTTTGTATTTTTAGTAGAGACAGGGTTTCACTATGCTGTTCAGGCTGGTCTCAAATTCCTGACCTCAGGTGATCAAGTTGCCTTGGCCTCCCAAAGTGTTGAGGTTACAGGTGTGAGCCACTGCACCCAGCTCCAGCCTCTCTTTCAATTGATGGGCTCTGGGACCCCAAACTGGCTCAGTTCAGAAAACTGGGCAAGACATCCTGACTTTTCATTGAAATGACTATCCTGACCCTCCATTGTTGATGTGTTTGTACAGATCATGTAGCACTCTTTTTGTTTCCTCATGTGTTTTTCCCTAAGCACATTATATTCATTAACCATCTCCATACCTCTCTGCAGGTCAGGCCCCTTGGCTGCCACTCCACCCTGCCAGTGGTTACAATAATTGCATCCACCTGCTAATGATGGTTAAGTACTCCCACTTGGCCTCTATGGAGGGTGTGTGTAGGGGGGAGTGGGAACTGTCCTATCATCCTCATTGCTACACAGTGAGCCCAGTCCTGTAAAGACAGTTACCCTCTTGAAATTCTTAATAATTTTTTTTTTTTTTTTGAGACGGAGTCTCGCTCTGTCGCCCAGGCTGGAGTGCAGTGGCGCGAGCTCGGCTCACTGCAAGCTCCGCCTCCCGGGTTCAGCCATTCTCCTGCCTCAGCCTCCCGAGTAGCTGGGACTACAGGCGCCCGCCACCACGCCCGGCTAATTTTTTCTATTTTTAGTAGAGACCGGGTTTCACAGTGTTAGCCAGGATGGTCTCAATCTCGTGACCTTGTGATCCACCCACCTCAGCCTCCCAAAGTGCTGGGATTACAGGCGTGAGCCACCATGCCGGGCCAAAATTCTTAATAATATTTTTTTAACAGGGGGTCCTGGCATACCTGTTAAAAAAAGAGAAGAGCTACCACTGAATCCTTAGAGATGTTGGTGCCCTCTCCGCAGCTGTTCCTTATTCCCTTGGCGAACTGTGTAGACTCTGGACTCTCCTGCAGAGCATAGTCATCCATGCCTTACATGGCACATCTATTCTGTTCTAGCATGTCCACTTCCGTGAGCCTTGTGATCCATCTGCCAAGGCAATTCTAGCATTTCAGTCACACTTAGCATGGACCATTGCTTTTTCCTGGCTTCCTAACAGCATGTTTGCACCATCTCCTGGGGCCTTGCCAGAGTGTTGAATCCAGAAGAGTGCTCTCAATAAACACTTTCTTGGCCGGGCGCGGTGGCTCAAGCCTGTAATCCCAGCACTTTGGGAGGCCGAGACGGGCGGATCACGAGGTCAGGAGATCGAGACCATCCTGGCTAACACGGTGAAACCCCGTCTCTACTTAAAAATACAAAAAAACTAGCCGGGCGCGGTGGCGGGCGCCTGTAGTCCCAGCTACTCCGGAGGCTGAGGCAGGAGAATGGCGGGAACCTGGGAGGCGGAGCTTGCAGTGAGCTGAGATCCGGCCACTGCCAGACTCCGTCTCAAAAAAAAAAAAAAAAAAAACACTTTCTTATTCAAAATAACGTTTTGCCTGCCTTGATCCAGCACCCTCGGACATCCTGTCCCGTGTCTTCTCCCCTGGTTCCTGCCTGTACTTGCTGACCCGGTCCTACAATTTCTTTTGTGTCTAGTCCCTTTCCTCCCCAGCTGAGTTATGTGGTGACCTAGTCTAGGGATTGGCCTAGTGGCCAGGATAGGAGATTCGGATGGATCTGGGGGCCACATGTTGTTATGCAGGGGAGCAGCCTCTGCATTGTCTTCAAGAAGAGAGAAGTAGTAGCCCATAGTAGGGGAGGGATGGACCTCAGTTCTGTAGTTGCCTCAACTCAGATGCCCCTGTCCTACTGTCAGGCTCCTATTTTTTGTCAACCAGAGCCCTGGCCTTGGCAGAGCAAACCTGCCTAGGTTGAGAGATTAACCTTCTTTAAAACTACCTTCATGAGAAGTTCTGAGCCTGGTCCTCAGCTTTCTCTGCACCCCTGCGACAGGAGAAAAGAGATTCATCATATGCTACCGAGGAGGCCTTCTGGCTGCCACTCTTAGCGTTTGAAAGTTGATTAATCACTCTTATTTGTTTTCTTTTTCCAAAGCACTGGTTGAGCATAGCGATAGCCACCTTTACTGTCCTTTTCATGACTATTCTTCTACACTGCTCAAGTGCCTGGTACAATGCACCAGCCGGTACATTTGCCACCACCAATGAAATCTGGGGTTGGGTTTTGTTTTGTTTTTTGAGATGAAGTCTCTCTCTGTTGCCCAGGGTGGAGTGCAGTGGGGTGATCTCGGCTCACTGCAACCTCTGCCTCCTGGGTTCAAGTGATTCTTCTGCCTCAGCCTCTGGAGTAGCTGGGATTACAGGTATGTGCCATCACGCCCAGCTAATTTGCTATTTTTGTATTTTCAGTAGAGACAGGGTTTTGCCATGTTGGCCAGGCTGGTCTCAAACTTCCAACCTCAGGTGATTCACCTGCCTTGGCCTCCCAAAGTGCTAGGATTATAGGCGTAAGCCACCGTGCCTGTAAAAGTTTTAACAATTGCACTGTTGCCTTGTGCTGTCTGTGCCTCCCACAACCAGCAACGGGCTTCTCAGTGCCAGCCAGAGCTCCAAAATCCCATCTTAGCATTGCTTTCTCAGACCATTTCTGGTACCAGATTATCACGGATTGGGTTGCTCAGCATGCAGACTCAAGAGACGGACTGGCAGGCAGGAGGTTGACCAGGGAGGACTCTAGGGATCAATCGCGGGAGGGAAGGAAAGGCAGGTAAGGGGATTGGGTTGCATCTAGTTGTTACATTTTCATTTTCCTGGGCAGGAAATTAAACTACCAAGTCAGTGCTCAACACTGCAACCCTAGTGTCAGTGAAGACAGATGAATTGGGCAATTTGGATGTATTTAGAAGGGACTGATTGCCTCTTTTAAAGTAAGTAATGATAATGGTCTATTTAAAATTGTAGGCCGATCACGGTGACTCATACCTGCAATCCCAGCACTTTGGGAGGCTAAGGCGGAAAGATCACATGAGCCCAGGAATTTGGGACCAGCTTGGGCAATGTAGCCAGACTCCATCTTCACAATTTTTGTTTTTTAATTAGCTGGGTGTGGTGGCACATGCCTGTAGTAGCCTCCAGTCCCAGCTACTCAGGAGGCTGAGGCAGGAGGATTGCTGGAGCCCAGGAGGTTGACAGGTTGAGGCTGCAGTGATCTGTGATTGTGCCGCTGCACTCCAGCCTAGGTGACAGGAGACCCTGTCTCAAAAAAATAAAATAAAATAAGATAAAATTGCTTGGCATGTTTCAAATTGCTTTCATGTCTTCAGTTCTCATGGTAATTCTCCAGTGTCAATGGAGCAGATGTTATTATCCCTATTTGATGGATGAGGAAACTTAGGCTCAGAGGGGCTGGGTTTTACCATGAAGTCTGTCGACAAATGCTGGACAATAAATTTAATTATCAATAGATTTCCTTATGTTTCAATTGGTTGTCTTGAATTTTAAAACAATCGCTGATAGACTGGGGGCGGTGGCTCACGCCTGTAATCTCAGTACTTTTGGAGGCCGAGATGGGCGGATCACGAGGTCCGGAGATCGAGATCATCCTGGTGAACAGGGTGAAACCCTGTCTCTATTAAAAATACAAAAAAATTAGCCGGGTGTGGTGGTGGGTGCCTGTAGTCCGACCTACTCGGGAGGCGGAGGCAGAAGAAAGGAGTGAACCCGGGAGGTGGAGCTTGTAGTGAACCGGGATCGTGGCACTGCACCCCAGCCTGGGCAACAGAATGAGATTCAGTCTCAAAAAAACAAACAAACAAAAAAAAAACAACCGCTGATAAAAAAGAAATTGCGGCCAGGCTTGGTCCCAGCACTTTGGGAGGCCATGGCAGGCAGATCACAAGGTCAGGAGATCCAGACCATCCTGGCTAACACAGTGAAACCCCGTCTCCACTAAAAATATAAACATTAGCAGGGCGTGGTGGCTTGTGCCTCTAGTCCCAGCTACTCGGGAGGCTGAGGTAGGAGAATCGCTTGAACCCAGGAGGCAGAGGTTGCCGTGAGCTGAGATCACACCACTGCACTCCAGCCTGGCAACAGAACAAGACTCTGTCTCAAAAAAAAAAAAAAAAAAAAAGAAAAGAAAAAAGAAATTGCCTAAATATTAAATTGTGCTACATAGTAGATATTTTTTCTACCAAAGGTTTTCTATGGTAGTCTTTCATAGACAATAAGCTTGTTCTAGAATAATTTCTTCGAGTTTCAAGAACATCATGTCAATGCCCATTAAAACTCTCTGTACCTTGTAAAAGATTTAAATTGTCTGAGCTGTCAAATAGCTAATCTTAGAATTAGACAATTCCATTTCTATTGGCAAATGAGATATAAATTATGCCTGGTGTAAGTTTAGAAACTGTAAAGCAAAATAGAAGTGTTTTGGGAGGTGGAGGAGACTCCCAAGGCTTAGCAGGCTCTTTTTAAAAAACTGATAAATAATATTTTACATATATATGGGATACATGCAATATTTTGTTACATGCATAGAATGTGTAATGATCAAGTCAGGGTACTTGAGGTATCATCATTTTGAATATTTATCATTTCTATGTGTTGGGAACAATTCAAGTCCTCTCTTTTAGTTACTTTGAAATATACAATATATTGTTACTTACTATAGTCACTCTACTCAGCTGTTGAACAACAGAACTTATATCTTTTATCTAACTGTATATTTTTACCCATTAACCTAATTCTCTTCATTCCCCCTCCCACCCACACACCCTCCCTGGTCTCTAGCATCTATTATTCTACTCTCTACCTTTGTAAAATCAACCTTTTTAGCTCCCACATATGAGTGAAAACATGTGATATTTGCCTTTCTGTGCCTGGCTTATTTCACTTAACATAATGACCTCCAGTTCCATCCAAATTATATGATTTTATTCATTTTTCATGGCTGAATAATATACCATTGTGTAGATATACATTTCATTTATCCATTCGTCCACTATTGAACACAGGTTGACTCCGTATCTTTGCTGTTGTGAACAGTGCTTAGCAGCATCTTAACGGTGGCAGTTGCATCCAGTGCCATAGATACCAGAGAGCTGGGGAAGGCACTGGAGAAGAGCTTGGCTCCAGTCTATGAAGCACTCTTCTAATTAGAATTCTCTGAACTCATTCAGTACCTCATGATTTAGTCCATTTATAAGTTTACATCATGGAATGACTAGAGACCACTGGCCCTTCACTTTTGCTGTAAAACAAAGTACTTATTTTTGTTTGCTGTTAAGTCTTCTTTAAATAACATAAAATTACATTTGAGCAGGTACTTACTGAGGGTATTAATATTACGTCCCCATTACTAGCTAAACACTTATTAAGTAAATTGTTAAATTCTAACCTTCTAGACAAGAGTTTACTGCAATGAAGCCTGAAATTGCTGCCCATAGACTTTTTGAAGCTCTTATGTAAAGAACTGAAATAAATTTGGGGCAGGTGACACTAAAGTAAGGGAGACGCAATATTTTTATAAATTTCAGGCCTTAGTTTTTATAATAAATTATGTGACTTATTTTAAAACATTAACTCATATATGTATATGTATGTGTGTGTGTATATATATATATTTATATATATGTAGTACAGATTCAATGGTGCAAAAGAGTCATCAGTAAAAACCAAGTCTCCTTCCCCCCATCCCAAAGCTACTTAGTTTTCCCCTCCAGAGGAAACTAATTTCCTGTATTCCCTACATGGACAAGCCTCTACATAGATTCTACACACACGGCAGCTTACTACATATACTCTTCTACAATAATAAAGCTACTAATTTTCTTTTCCAACGGAAGAATCATCTTACATGGAATGGATATATCATACTGTATTTAACCATTAAAGGACATTTAGAGTGCTTCCAATCTTTTGCTATATGAAGCAATGCTGTAATATAGTTTCATCTTATGTTTAAATCTTTGCTATGCTGAAATTTATTTTGGAGTAAGAAGTGAAATAGGGATACAAATTTATTCTTTTCTAGATAGCCACCAAGTTATCCTAACATGATTTATGGAATCATTAATCTTTTACTACTGATTTGAAAGACGTTCTTTTTTTTTTGAGACGGAGTCTCATTCTGTCACCCAGGCTGGAGTGCAGTGACATGATCTCGGTTCACTGCAACCTCCACCTCCTGGTTCAAGGGATTCTCCTGCCTCAGCCTCCTGAGTAGCTGGGACTACAGGTGTGTACCACCGCACCTGGCTAATTTTTGTATTTTTAGTAGAGATTGAATTTCATCATGTTGTCCAGGCTGGTCTTGAACTCTGGACCTCAGGCAATCCACCTGCCTCAGCTTCCCAAAGTGCTGGGATTACAGGTGTGAACCACCATGCCTGGGCTGAAAGGCCACCCTTTGTAAGCAAACTTTGTATATGTGTTAGAGTAAATTTCTATTGTTTTGTTTGTATTTGTAAGTGCAGACATTTTAGTTATTATGGCCTTAAAATGTGTTTTAAATATCTGATAGGGCTGTTTCTCATGATTATTCTTTTTCCAAATATTTCCAGACTTTTAATACTTATCCAATGTGGTCTGTGGAAAATAGTTCCAGAATGTGTATTTCTCCCCAAATTTCAAGTGACTATTAAGGATTTGATATGTGGCTAGTGTCATTAATGAACCAGATTTTAAGTTAATTTAAATTGCTACATGAGGCTATTGGCTACTGTGTTGCACAGTGCAGTTCCAACAGATCTGTTTGTATATAGAAAAGGCTACTGGTTTCTGAACACTAGTTTTGTACCCACTCACCTTATTCAAGTCTTCTATTATTTGTGATATCTTTTTAGTTGATTCTCTTGGGTTTTCCAGGTATGCAACTGTATAATCAGAGGTTATCATTTTACTTCTCTCCTTCCAATTAATATAACTTCTATTTACTTTTTTCTTTTAGTTTTATGGAAGCAGTGGTGCATTGACAACAGAAGTGGTGTGTGTGTATTTGTGATGAAAGGTGGAAGAGAAGATGTGGATTTCAGACAAAGAAGATAACAAGTGATCTATATGTAAATATTTTAGTATTATTTTTCTTTTTGATTCATGTTTACTCTTTAGATATGGTATAGACATTTGATCAAACATTGATACAACATCATGATCTGGTCTGGGATATTTTGAAACTACATTTGTCTTTGGCCACTGTGAGAGTTTTCATAAAAAATAGCACATCATACAAATAAAAGTGATAGTTTCAACTAATGTTTAAGTCACCTGCCTATAATGGTGCAGTGCAATTTAGCTTATAGACTGATTTCAAAGTCAATTTTGTAGTAGCCTTAATTAATCATCTAGTCAAAACAAAAACAAAAAACAACCCAATGTACATTGAAACTCTTTGATAGGTTATGCTAATTATTTCTCTTTCTCTAATAACATCTGAGTCATGATTATTAAGCCTTAGTATTATAAAAGTTCCACGTCAAGACAGCAACTTGGCCAGGTGCGGTGTCACACCTGTAATTCCAGTAATTCAGGAGCCTGAGACAGGCAGATCACCCGAGTCCAGGAATTTGAGACCAGCCTAGGCAATATGGCAAAAAAAAAAAAAAAAAACTCTATGAAAAATACAAAAAAAAAATTAGCCAGGCGCAGTGGCATGTGCCTGTAGTCCCAGCTACTTGGGAGGCTGAGGTGGGAGGATCACTTGAGCCCAGGAGGCAGAGGTTGCTGTGGGCTGAGATTGTACCACTGCACTCTCTAGTCTGGGTGACAGAGTGGGACACTGTTTTTGTTGTTGTTGTTTTGTTTTTAAGACAGTAATTTGTCAAATTTTATGTACACAATATTAATTTCTTATAAAGCTTATACCAGTTTGCGGAGGCCTCAAAGTTCAGCATATATGGGAAATGGACACAACATGAATGTCAAGGCTTTTGTGAAAGTCCATGAAATAGAAACATAAAAGGCCATGGAGTGGATTGAAAATGATAAATAACTATCAAATTCGGTGACTTAATCTCACATTTCTTTATAGTGATCTTTCTGGACTGTGTTGAAGGTTTTGCCCCATAACATAGACTGTCTTTTTCTCTGTAAATTGTTACCTATTCAGTGTAACTAAGTACATGTTTCTTTTACCTTTTATGGAAATGTTAATTTCCCAGGCATTTCACTTTTTTGGGCACTCAGGCACTTCTGGAGCACACAACATCTATATATGGATGGTGGGCTTTTCCAAAATGTAGTTGAAGTTGTCATGCATATGAGAAGAGTGACTGAGGATGCAACTGTGAAATCATTTCCAAGTCAATTTCTTCATGTTCTACCTGAAACCCTTTACCTCTCATTCAAGAAAGTGTTACTGAAAAACCAGGGGTTTGGTCCTGCTGCTTGCCACACAGAAAGCCAATGACTGAAACAATGAGTCCTGCCAATGAGGAAGGCTTTAATTGGGTGCAGCAGCCAAGGAAGTGGGAGCTGAGTCTAAAATCCATCTACCCTACCAGCTAAGGGTTTATATAGCAGGGAAGAAATGTAACAGTGTGTAAGAAAATAGGCACTAGGGAGGGGCAAGGAAATAATCACAATGAATGAGGGGTCCTGAGGGGTCTGGAATCTCATTGTCTGGATATGGTGATCTGGAGAGTTTCAGTTCTTTGAAACTTTTTTTTCAGAGGCCTGAAGGTGGTTCCTGAGAAAGAGACTCAGATAAAACAAATATAAGTTTCAAGCTTTAAGGCCAGAAAGGTCAATTTCTATGTTTAAATTTCTATGTTTATTTAAACAACAACAACAACAACAAACAAAAAACAACTATCTATGGTACTATTGGGTTGGTTTGAAAAGCAGACCAGTGAATGAAGAGAAATCAGAAAGACAGTGACTGGTAGACTGCTCAGGATGGGCCATGTTAGCCCCAAAATTCAGCAGCTTAAAACAACAAAATTTTAAAAAGTTTTATTTTTTGCTTGTGCTACCCATCCATTAGGTTGACAGAGCTCTCTGACACTTAGTCACTCAGTGGCTTGGGCTGATAGAGCAGCCACCATTTTGAACAGTGCTGGAGGGAGAAGAAAACCCTAGAAGATATCAACCTAGCAAACTCTGGCCCAGACACATAGCACTTCCACTTACGATGCATTGGCTGGAACTAAACACGAGATCCCACCTAACCACAGGAGGGTCTGAAACTGGAGAGAACTGGAAATATTTGACAAACAAAACTAATGATTACCATGATTGTATTGAAAATGTGTTGAGGCCGGGCATGGTGGCTCACGCCTGTAATCCCAGCACTTTGGGAGGCTGAGGCGGGTGGATCACGAGGCTAGGAGTTCAAGACCAGCCTGGCTAAGTTGGTGAAACTCCGTCTCTACTAAAAACACAAAATACTAAAAACACAAAAGAAAATTAGCCAGGCACAGAGTCAGGTGCCTGTAATCCCGGCTACTCGGGAGGCTGAGGCAGGAGAATTGCTTGAATCCGGGCGGCAAAGGTTACAGTGAGCCGAGATCACGCCACGGCACTCCAGCCTGAGTGACAGAGTGAGACTCTGTCTCAAAAAAAAAAAAAAAAAAAAAAGGTGTTGAAAGAGCAGTTTTGGCTCAGAACAGAGATGACCTCAACAGAAATGGAAACAGTGTGAACAAGGCTGGATCACAGTGTTGGCTACTCTATGATTATTCACATTTCTCCTCCCTAAAACTGGTTTTCAATTTAATTCAATTTAACAGACATTGAATACATGCTTTAGACTGCAAGATACTTGTTTATACAAAGGTAGGGCAATAGCAAAACTGTAGGTATCACTGTTTCTTTTGAATGTTATAATCAGGCTACTTTGGGCTCACCTTAAGAAAAACCAACAAAGCTTCAACAATGGCCCCAAATCAGACCTGAGTATATAGAAGCATTTAGACTAGAATAATAGTGTGGACAGGTACTGGGTTATGTGGTATTTTTAATAAAAGTTAGGACCTTTCCTCGAATCATTTGCTGACAATTATTACAGATAAATGTGATATATGATATCAAAGGCAACAGTCACAAAAGTAAAAACAGATAAATTGGACTTCATTAAACTGAAAAACTTTTCCCCTGACAGTGTGTGGCAAAAAAATAATAATACAAAAAAGAAACACTTTCCTGCTCCTAAGAAAAGCATTAAGAAAGTGAAAAGGCAACTCACGGAATGGGAGAAAACAATTATAAATCATATACCTGATAAGGGGCTTGTATCTAAAATATGTGTTTCTTTAAAAACCTTTTAAACTCAACAGTAAAAAGACGTATAACTCTATTCAAAATGAGCAAAGGATTTGAAGAGAAGTTTCTCCTCCAAAGAATATATATAAATGACCAGTAAACACATGAAAATATACTCAATATTATTAGTCATTAGAGAAATGCAAATCAAAACCACAATGATATACACTTCACACCCACTGAGATGTCAATAATCAAAAAGAAAAAACAAAAATTGTTGGCAAGGATGTAAAGAAACTGAAACCCTCATGCATTGCTGGTGGGAATGTAAAATGGTGCAGCCACCTTGGAAAAGAGTTTGGCAGTTCCTCAAAAAGTTAAACAGTTACCTATGATTCAGTCTGTTTCTGTGGCTGTAACTGAATACCACACACTGGGTAATTTACAAAGAAAAGAAATTTATTTCTTATAATTCTAGAGGCTGGGAAGTCCAAGATTGAGGGATCACATCTGGTGAGGGTCTTTTTGCCAGTGAGGACTCTCCATAGAGTGCTGAGGAGGGACAGGGCATCACATGGTGAGAGGACCAAACAGGTTTTTATAACAGATCCACTCTCGTGATAACTAACCCATTAATCCACTAATCTATGAGTGAATTAATCTATTCATGAGGGCAGAATTCTCATGACTTACTCACGTCCCACCTCTCAACACTGCTGTGTTGGGGACCAACTTTCTAACATGAACTTTTGGGGGATACATTCTCGCCATAGCACCCAGCAATCCCACACCTATGTATATATCCATGCAAAATGAAAATATGTTCACAGAAACACTTGTACATGAATGCTCATAGCAGCATTATTCATAATGGCAACAAAGTGGGAACAACCCAAATGTTCATCAATTAATGATGAGTTAACAAAATGTAATGTATCTACCCATCGGAATATTAGTCATAAAAAGCAATGAAATACTGATAAATGCTCCAACATAGATAGACCTTGAAAACATTGTACTGAGTAAAGAAGCCTGATGCAAAAGGTCACATACTGTATGATTCCATTTGTATGAAATGTCCAGAACAGGCAAATCCAGAGACAGAAAGTAAATTTGTGGTTGCCAGGAGGTGGAAGGAGTGGAATGGGGAGTGATTATTAATAGGTACAGAGTTTCTTTGTTGAAATAATGAGAAAGTTCTGGAATCAAGTGGTGATGCCTGCATAACTGTGTGAAGTATAACACCAATTTTGTTGTTGTGGCTGTTGAGATGGAGTCTTGCTCTGTTGCCCAGGCTGGAGTGCAGTGGCGTGATCTTGGCTCACTGCAACCTCCGCCTCCTGGGTTCAAGCGATTCTCCTGCCTCAGTCTCCTGAGTAGTTGGGATTACAGGCACCCGCCACTGTAAAAAAATTAGCCTGGCTAATTTTTATATTTTTAGTAGAGACGGGGTTTCACCATCTTGGCCAGGCTGGTCTCAAACTCCTGACCTTGTGATCCACCCGCCTTGGCCTCCCAAAGTGTTGGGACTACAGGCGTGAGCCACAGCACCCAGCCACACCAATTTTATTAATAAAATACATATAATTACATAAGCATATACATATTATTTAAGCAAAACAAGCAGGAAACCATTTTCATGGGATTGCTTCTGTACCCAGAGCTCTTAAATAAGCACACAGGAACTTAACTTGCTAACATTTCTTGTAACTGATTTAATTTAAATAAATAATAATAATAATAAAAGGCCAGATGCGGTGGCTCATGCCTGTAATCCCAGCACTTTGGGAGGCCGAGGTGGGCAGATCACCTGAGGTCAGGAGTTCAAGACCAGCCTGGCCAACATGGTGAAACCCTATCTCTACCAAACGTAGAAAAATTAGCTGAGTGTAGTGGCAGGTGCCTGTAGTCCCAGCTACTTGGGAGGCTGAGGCAGAAGAATCTCTTGAACCTGGGAGGCAGAGGTTGTGGTGAGCCGAGATAGTGCCACTGCACTTCAGCCTGGGCAACAAGAGACAAAACTCAGCCTCAAAACAAAAACAAAAACAAAAACAAAAAAGCCTCAGCCAATCACAAACAGCCAACCAACCAACTGGTTATATGGTTAGGGACCTCGCATCAGACCATACCCAAATAAGGCAAATGGCTCATCATACCACGCCCCAGTAAGGAAAATATCTAGCTGTAGCCAATCAGATGATTTCTCTACTTCGCTTCTGTATTCAGCCTATAAAAGCTCACTGCTCGTGCTACTACTTAGAGTTCTCAGAACCTCTTCTGGTTCCAAATGCTCTTGATTCATGAATCATTTTTTGCTTAGATGAACTCCAACATATTTATTTTGTCTAAAGATTTTAACAATATACATACCAGATGGTGAGGTGACAAGTGATTTTTTTTTCTCTTATAGTGCTTTTCTTTTTCTCCTTTCTTACAGAGAACATGCATTACCTTTGTAATTAGAAAAAGAAAACCTGTTAAAATAGGTGGTGGGTATGTGGGTGTTCACTGCTGTATATATGCATGATAGGGGTATATGCATCTAAATTATCCAAAACTGGTTTCAAGTCATTAACGTACAAACTAAAAGGAAGTGAGGCTGGAATTCAGTTTGAAGACTTAGAATAACCAAGGATATTCTAATTCTAATACAGTACTCTATCAGAACCGTTCTATAGACAAGCATGTAAGAAAAATCTATTTATTTTTAAATTATGCACAAATTATCTTCTTAGTGGTAGCGCTTCATTTCTCCGTGGAAATGGCCACTAGGATAACAGGTAATTGGTGCAGAATAATAAAATAATAAAACACGGGAAAAAAAGGAACCAAATATAAAGACTTCATTATTTATGCTCTTACTCCCAAAACTCCATCTTACTTAGTTGCCTCTTTTTCCTCTGCCTGTTAGGCCTCTCATTTGCCTGTAGAATTCTCCAGCCCCTACAAATTATTGTTGCTTTCCCTTTTTATTTAATATGAATGGTAAAACCATTCTTCCAGCTGTGAACATTTCATAGGATAAAAATAATTTTTCTTTCCCTCCATTCTCCCCTATCCTCTAATCCAATTAAGGTCTACGTTCTTCTAATTTTCACTTCATAGTGCTTCACTTCTTTTACCATTAGCACCATCTTAATTCTGCACCAATTACCGGTATCCCAGTGGCCATTTCCACAGAGAAATGAAGTGCTATCGCTAAGAAGATAATTTGCACATAATTTGAAAAAAAATATATTTTTTCTTACATGCTTGTCTATAGAACTGTTCTGATAGAGTACCGTATTAGAATTAGAATATCCTTGGTTATTCTAAGTCTTCAAACTCTGAATTCCAGCCTCACTTCCTTTTAGTTTGTATGTTTATTACTTGAAAGCAGTTTTGGGTAATTTAGATGTATACACCCCTATCATAGATAACAGAAAGATAAGTATTCTAAACTATGACTGGCCTCTATAGACAATTGGCCCTGCTAAGTGAACTATGGTAAAATTGCCGATTATCATTTTGGCAGATATCTGCCACCGATTTTATCATATTATTCATTGACCTGCAGGTCCATTTTGCAACTAACTTACTATGGAAGATTCACCAAGCAGTGAAATTGCTTACAATTAGATGCCTCATGGGTCCTTCATTAACTTATTTTCTCTGAGGAATGTATTAATTGGCTGTTGGTACCATTTACCTTAAAATTTTTTCCCATGTTAAAGGAATTGCACTGAGGATACAGTTATTTTGGAGCCTGAATTATGTGTATATGTTAGAATGGAACTGCTTTTTATGAGGAAGAATTTGGTTATGTCAAAAACACTTTCCCCATAGGAATATGGGTGGCCATTTTGGGGGAACCTTCATTCTTTTTTTGTTTTGTTTTGTTTTGTTTGAGACGGAGTCTAGCTCTGTCGCCTAGGCTGGAGTGCAATGGCGTGATCTCGGCTCACTGCAACCTCTGCCTTCCTCCAACCTCTGCCTCCCGGGTTCACGCCATTCTCCTGGCTCAGCCTCCGGAGTAGCTGGGACTACAGGCACCAGCTACCACGCCCGGCTAATTTTTTGTATTTTTAGTAGAGACGAGGTTTCACCGTGTTAGCCAGGATGGTCTCGATCTCCTGACCTCGTGATCTGCCCGCCTCGGCCTCTCAAAGTGCTGGAATTACAGGCGAGAGCCACCGCGCCCGGCCCGGAACCTTTATTCTTTAAAGAGCTGTCAGCCCTGTTCTTCATTTGGTTCACACATCACGAAGACTTTCAGATTTTCGATCACTGGAATGGCCAATTCCTTATCAAAAACTCAAGGAAATTGCGTATTTTAATTTTTTTGAGACAAGGTCTCACTTTTTGGCTCAGGCTGAGGTGCAGTGGCGCGATCACGGCTCATTGTAACCTCCACCTCCCAGGCTCAAGCGATCCTGAACACACCTGCACCGCCACGTCCAGCTCATTTTCTGTATTTTTAGTAGAGACGGGGTTTCACCACGTTGCCCAGGCTGGTCTCAAACTCCTGGACTCAAGTGATCCGCCTACATCGGCCTTCTAAAGTGCTGGGATTTGTCCGGAGCTGCGCGCCCCGGCCATAGCGAGTAATAATTGATGATTAATGCCTGAGCCCTATACATTTCCACCTCATACCTTACTGTATTAATATCCCATAAAAGATGGCGCTCTTCCTGCTTCTTCTTCATCCATTTTTCGCGTGCCCGCGAAATTTAATACCTGACAGCGCAGGCGCAATATGACGTCCGACCAGAGAAACCGAAACCTACCTGGCCGCGCCCACCGCGATGAGATCATCACCGCCTTGGCCCGACCCCTGCCCCTCCTAATGTATATAAGGCATTGTATTACCGCCAATAAACGAGACTTGATCAGAGCACTGTCTTGTCTCCATTTCTCGTGTCTCTTGCTCCCCAAATTCCCACCCCCTCTTCCAGGGCGTACTTTGACGATCCCACGGGACGGGACACGTGGCGCCCAACGTGGGGCTCGAAAACGAGGGACTCTGTGAGGAAGAGGACGCTAAAGAACGGTCGACCATTAACAAAGACAAAAGAAGTTAAACTCTTCCGATCACCGCGGGAACCTGCCGTGTCAGAATCGAAGGTAGGTGACGCGTCCGAAATGGGACAAGAATTAAGTCAACATCAAGTTTATGTAGGACAATTAAACGAGGCTTTAAAGATACGAGGAGTAAAGGTTAAAGGTAATGATTTGTTTAAATTTTTTGATTTTGTAAAAGACACTTGCCCTTGGTTCCCACAGGAAGGAACTATTGATATTAAAAGATGGCATAGAGTAGGGGATTGTTTTCAAGACTATTATAATACTTTTGGGCCAGAGAAAATTCCTGTGACCGCCTTCTCTTATTGGAATCTCATTAGAGATTTAATAGATAAAAAGGAGGCCGATCCACAAGTCATGGCTGCGGTCACTCAGACAGAACATATTCTAAAGGTTAGCTCCCGCTCTAACCTCACAAAGCCTCTGCAAGAGACGGAGGAGGATCTCATTTCCCTCGAAAGCGATAATGAGGAAATCAAGTCTCCTTCAATAACAGATAAAGAAATGTTGCACGAAAACAAAACAAAAAAATACCCGGTTTTACACATGCTTCAAAAAGAGGAGGAAGTTAATAAACCTAATCAATCAGACATAAATTGGGATAATTTAGAAGACGAGGCGGCTAAATATCACAACCCTGATCTGCCTCCCTTTATTTCATACCCGTCCCCATATAATAAGACACATAATGAGGCTTCTGCGCCCATTGTTATGGCAGTAGTAGATCCCAAAGAAGAATTAAAACAAAAAATTGCTCAGCTAGAAGAACAAATTAAACTTGAGGAGTTGCATCAATCATTAATAATTAGGCCCCAAAAATTAAAAACAGGGAATGAAAAGATACCTAACCCAGATGTTATGGAGGGTTCCCTGCGCCCGCCTCAGCGGCCTGGACAACATGTTCCAAGAGGGGGGTTAGTTGCTAGCCGACATAGAGAAGACTCCTCCCCCAAAGACATTTTCCCAGTTACTGAAACCACAGATGGGCAAGGACAAGCTTGGAGACATCATACTGGGTTTGACTTTACCATCATAAAAGAGTTAAAGACTGCTGCCTCTCAGTATGGGGCTACTGCTCCATACACTCTTGCTATAGTAGAATCTGTAGCCGATAATTGGCTCACCCCTACAGACTGGAATACCTTAGTTAGGGCAGTCCTTTCTGGGGGAGATCATCTAATTTGGAAGTCAGAGTTC
Organism: Papio anubis; assembly: GCF_008728515.1. NCBI lineage: Eukaryota > Metazoa > Chordata > Mammalia > Primates > Cercopithecidae > Papio > Papio anubis. Next base: position 102,035,705 of record NC_044981.1, on the reverse strand, counting down.
TTTGAAAATTGTAGGGACACAGCTAAAAGAAACCAACAGGCAGGAAACGGCTGGGATTTTGATATGTTAACTGGCTCAGGTAACTATGCAGACACTCAGGCTCAAATGCAATATGATCCCGGCTTGTTTTCACAAATCCAGGCTGCCGCTACAAAAGCCTGGAGAAAACTTCCCGTTAAAGGAGATCCAGGGGCCTCACTCACAGCGGTTAAACAAGGGCCCGATGAGCCATTTTCAGACTTTGTGCATAGACTTATGACTACGGCAGGCAGAATTTTTGGAAATGCAGAAACGGGTGTAGATTATGTTAAACAGTTGGCTTATGAAAATGCCAACCCCGCCTGCCAAGCGGCAATCAGACCCTATTGAAAGAAAACAGATTTAACAGGATACATTTGCCTTTGTTCGGATATTGGGCCCTCATATCAACAAGGCCTAGCAATGGCCGCCGCCTTTAGTGGCCAAACAGTAAGAGATTTCCTCATTAACAAAGGTAAAGACAAAGGGGGATGTTTTAAATGCGGCAAAAGAGGACACTTTGCAAAAGATTGCCATGAAAACCAAGATAAAAATCCAGAGACAAAAACCCCAGGCCCCGAAACAAGCATATGGGGCAGTCAGCTTTGTTCCAGCCAGCAGCAACAATCCATTTCAAAACTTAGTAGAGCAACCCCAGGAAGTGCAGGACTGGACCTCAGTTCCACCTCCCACACAGTATTAACGCCTGAGATGGGACCACAAACCTTAAATACAGGAATATATGGGCCTTTACTGCCTGACACTTTTGGGCTGCTCTTGGGAAGAAGTAGTGTCACCATGAAAGGTTTACAAGTCCTCCCTGGAGTTATCGATAATGATTATGAAGGAGAAATTAAAATCATGGCCAGAGCTATTAACAACATTATTACTGTCCCTCAAGGAGTTAGAATAGCACAGTTAGTTTTGCTACCCTTGGTTAAAACAGATAATAATATCCAACACTCTAACAGGAATACAAAAGGTTTTGGATCATCAGATATATATTGGGTGCAACCAATTACAAATCAAAAACCCTCTCTAACTTTATGGTTAGATGGCAAGGCATTTACCGGGCTAATAGACACAGGGGCCGATGTAACCATCATTAAACAAGAAGATTGGCCCTCTCATTGGCCTACCACAGAGACTTTAACTCACCTGAGAGGGATTGGACAAAGCAGTAATCCTAAACAAAGCTCTAAATACCTAACATGGACAGATAAAGAAAACAATTCAGGCCTCATTAAGCCATTTATCATCCCTCACCTACCTGTTAACCTTTGGGGGCGAGATCTACTCTCTCAAATGAAAATTATAATGTGCAGTCCAAATGATATAGTTACTGCACAAATGCTAACTCAGGGATACACCCCTGGTAAAGGTCTTGGAAAAAAGGAAAACGGTATTTCACAGCCTATACCAGTCTCAGGACAACTTGATAAAAAGGGGTTTGGAAATTTTTAGCTCAGGCCACTGACATACCTGCACCCCAAAAGTGCACTGACCCCATTACTTGGAAGTCAGATGAGCCCGTTTGGGTTGATCAGTGGCCTTTACTCAATGATAAGCTAAGTGCTGCCCAACAGTTAGTGCAGGAACAACTAGTAGCAGGACATATTATAGAAAGTAATTCCCCTTGGAATACACCTATCTTTGTCACTAAGAAAAAGTCAGGTAAATGGAGACTCTTACAAGATTTAAGAGCTATAAATGTTACTATGGTCCTTATGGGTGCCTTACAACCGGGACTGCCTTCACCGGTTGCAATTCCTCAAAAATATTTTAAAATCATTATTGATCTTAAAGACTGTTTCTTTACAATTCCCCTTCATCCTGCTGATCAAAAAAGATTTGCCTTTAGTCTTCCATCTACAAATTTTAGACAACCAATAAAGCGCTATCAATGGAAAGTCTTACCTCAGGGTATGGCCAATAGTCCTACCTTGTGTCAAAAATATGTAGCTGCTGCTATAGAGCCAGTCAGAAAAACATGGACACAAATATATATTATACATTATATGGATGATATTTTAATAGCAGGAGAAATTGGCGAACAAGTCTTACAGTGTTTTGCCCAACTCAAACAAGGGTTAACAACAGCCAGGCTACAAATAGCCCCAGAAAAGGTACAACTACAAGATCCATACACCTATCTTGGTTTTCAAATTAATGGACCCAAAATCATTAATCAAAAGGCCGTTATACGTCGTGACCATTTAAAAACTTTAAATGATTTCCAAAAATTACTGGGAGACATAAATTGGCTTCGACCATACTTAAAACTTACCACAGGAGAGTTAAAACCTCTTTTCGATATATTAAAAGGAGACTCTAATCCAAAATCCCCCAGGTCCATTACCAAAGAAGCATTAATGGCACTCCAACAGGTAGAACATGCCATTGCAACACAATTTGTTACTAGTATTGACTATTCTCAACCATTAATATTTGTTATTTTTAATACTACGATAACCCCCACGGGGTTATTCTGGCAAAACAATCCCATTATGTGGGTACACCTGCCCTCCTCTCCAAAAAGGGTTTTACTACCTTATTATGATGCTATAGCTGATCTCATTATTCTAGGAAGAGAAAACAGTAGAAAATACTTTGGAATAGAACCCTCTACTATTATACAACCCTATACTCAATCACACATTCACTGGCTGTTACAAAATACAGAAGCCTGGCCAATTGCTTGCGCTTCTTACACTGGTACAATTGACAACCATTACCCACCTAACAAACTCATTCAATTTTGCAAACTTCATGCGTTCGTATTTCCTCATATTACCAGTAAGGAACCTCTCAATGACGCATTACTAATTTTCACTGATGGATCTTCCACAGGACTCGCTGCTTACACCTACAATAATACAATTGTCAAATTCCAGACCACTTATACATCAGCTCAACTAGTCGAATTACAAGCCATAATTGCAGCATTATCAGCTTTTCCTTGTCAGCCACTTAACATTTACACAGACAGCGCTTACCTGGCTCATTCAATACCCCTCTTAGAGACCGTGCCTCAGATTAAACATATTTCAGACACAGCCAACCTATTTCTACAATGTCAACAACTTATTCAAAGAAGGACTACCCCTTTTTTCCTTGGACATATTAGAGCACATTCAGGATTACCGGGACCTTTAGCACAAGGTAATTCAACAGCTGACATGGCAACTAAAACTATAGCCACAGTCATTACAGACAATTTACAACAAGCACAAAAAGCACATGCCCTACATCATTTAAATGCCCAGACCTTAAGACTTATGTTTAAAATCACTAGAGAACAGGCCCGACAAATAGTTAAACAATGCGCCAACTGCATGACTTATTTACCTGTTCCTCATCTAGGAGTTAACCCTCGAGGACTCATCCCCAACGAAATTTGGCAAATGGATGTTACACATTACTCAGAATTTGGCCAACTAAAATATATTCATGTTTGCATAGACACCTATAGTGGGTTCATTATTGCAACTCTCCAGTCAGGAGAGGCTACCAAACATGTCATAACTCACTTATTATATTGCTTTTCCATCTTAGGTATACCCAAACAAATTAAGACAGATAACAGTCCTGGTTACATAGCCAAAACTTTCTTACAATTCTGCAACACCCTACAAATTAAACATATCACAGGCATTCCCTATAATCCCCAAGGACAAGGTATAGTAGAAAGGGCTCATCTGTCATTAAAAACTACTATTGAAAAAATAAAAGGGGGGAGCTGGTACCCCGTGAAGGGTACCCCCAGAAACATACTTAATCATGCCCTCTTTATCCTTAATTTTTTAAATTTGGACAGTCATGGAAAATCTGCTGCCGACCGTTTTTGGCATCCTGAATCTCAAAAACAGTTCGCAATGGTAAAATGGAAAGATCCACTTGATAATTCTTGGCATGGCCCCGATCCAGTTTTAATCTGGGGAAGAGGCTCAGTATGTATCTTCTCACAAAAAAACGATGCAGCTAGATGGCTGCCTGAAAGACTGGTAAGACAAATAAATCATAACCATTGTCAGTCCAGGGAAGATAAATCTCCCTGAGAAGTTTCTTCCTTTTTGTTTTTCAGAAAATGAAGCCTAACATGAGATTTTTCTGGAGACTAATCGTTTTATATAACATAGTGACAGTCCATGCAGGTTTTGATGATCCTCGTAAAGCAATAGAATTAATACGAAAGCAAAACGGCCAGCCTTGCGATTGCAGCGGGGGACAAATATCTGAACCTCCGTCAGATAGAATCATCCAGGTGACTTGCTCGGGCAAGACAGCCTACCTAATGCCAAACCAGTTATGGAAATGTAAGTCTACTCCAAAAGACACCTCACCTAGTGGGCCGCTCCAAGAATGCCCCTGCAGCTCTTTCCAATCTTCTATACATAGTTCCTGTTATACCTCCTATCAACAATGCAAATCAGGCAATAAAACATACTATACGGCCACGTTACTAAAAGCACAGACTGGAGGTATCAATGACATACAAGTATTAGGATCCACCAATAAACTTGTACAATCTCCTTGTAACGGCCTAAAAGGACAGCCTGTTTGTTGGAGTACTACCGCCTCCATTCACTTCTCTGATGGAGGAGGCCCATTAGATACTGCTAGAATTAAAACCGTTCAGAAAAAATTAGAAGAGATTCATAAAGCCCTATATCCTGAACTTCAATATCACCCTTTAGCCTTGCCTAAGCTTAGAGATAATTTTAGGCTCGATGCTCAAACTTTTGGTATCCTTAATGCCACTTACAATTTACTCCTAATGTCCAATACAATCCTTGCCCACGATTGTTGGCTTTGTTTAAAAATGGGAACCCCTACTCCTCTCGCTATGCCTAACTTTTCATTATCCTATGTCAATCACTCAGGTGAGTCCTTGGTCAATAACTCCTGTCCAATTATCTCTCCCCTCTTAGTTCAACCGATGACGTTTTCTAATTCTTCTTGCCTCTTTTCACCGTCATATAATAACACTGAAGAAGTTGATCTAGGCTATGTTGTATTTAACAACTGTACCTCTATAATCAATGTCACCGGCCCTTTGTGTGCCGTAAATGGCTCGGTTTTTGTCTGCGGAAACAACATGGCATATACTTATCTACCTACTAATTGGACAGGGCTTTGTGTTCTGGCCACTCTTCTCCCCGACATTGATATCATCCCTGGAGATGAACCTATCCCCATCCCCGCTATTGAACATTTTATATATAAACCAAAATGAGCCATACAATTTATTCCCTTGTTGGCTGGACTAGGAATCACCACTGCATTTACAACAGGAGCCACAGGCCTAGGAGTCTCACTAACCCAATATACTAAATTATCCAACCAATTAATTTCAGACGTACAGACTTTATCCAGTACTATACAAGATCTACAAGATCAAGTAGATTCATTAGCCGAGGTAGTTCTCCAAAATAGAAGAGGTCTAGACTTATTAACGGCAGAACAGGGAGGGATCTGTTTGGCTCTACAGGAAAAATGCTGTTTTTACGCCAACAAATCTGGAATCGTCAGAGATAAAATAAAGACTTTACAAGAAGAACTAGAGAAGCGCAGAAAAGACCTGGCCACCAATCCATTGTGGACTGGACTCGATGGACTTCTCCCCTATCTCCTGCCATTCCTTGGTCCCTTACTTACTCTTCTGCTCTTCCCTCACCTCGGGCCCAAGTGATCTGACAGCCATGGCTTCTGGCCAGACAACAAATCGAGGCCTTCCAGGCTAACCTATACAGGTCCATTATCAATGCTTCTGAGATGGCTGGGAAAATGGTGAGTCTTATTTGCCTTTAATGAGACCACCTCCCCTGGTGAGCTGAACTGGACAGTCAATGACGGGTAAGAGGACACTCAACCTCCATCAGAGCCTAACAGGAGGGCCTGCTGCTGCCTTTATCCCATGATCGGGCCTAGAAGGTGGGGATGAGCTGACCCAACCCCAAGACAGGTACAGTTCCCTAGGGGAAGCTATCTTCACCATGAAATAGCCAGTAGGGACCTGTCCGAGCTGATGCCCGCCATAGCGCAGTAATAATTGACGCATTAATGCCTGAGCTCCTATACATTTCCCACACCATACCTCCCTAGGATTTTACCTTCCTTACTGTATTATTATCCCATAAAAAGATGCATGCCTTCCCAAGGCTTCTTCATCCAGATTTTCCCACAAATTTTACTACCTGATGGTGCCACATGACGTCCACCAGAGAAACCGGGTCCTTACCTGGCCGCGCTTCCACAAGTGATGAGATCATCACTTGGCCCTAATTCCCTGCCCTCTAATGTATATATACTGTACCAATAAACTAGACTGATCAGAGCACTGTCTTGTCTCCATTTCTGCCCTGCCCCCAAATTCCCACCCCTCTTCCAGGGCTCACTTGGACGCATCCCAAGGGACGGGGACAGGGATTATGGGCATGGGAGCCATCTCCAAGCCTCTGGAAACTGCTGTTTAAATATTTGTTCAGTGGGCTGGGCGCCGTGACGACGGCTGTAATCCCAGCACTTTGGGAGGCTGGGCGGGGTGGACTACGCAGGTCAGGAGATTGAGACCATCCTGGCCAACACATGATGAAACCCCCGCGGTCTACCAAAATACAAAATTAGCTGGGCATGGGAAGCGGTCGCAGTCCCAGCTACCGAAGCTAAGGCGTAGAATCGCTGAGCCTGGGAGGCAGAGGTTGCAGTGAGCCCAGATCCCCGCCACTGCACTCCAGCCTGGCAACAGAGTAAGACTCCATCTCAAAAAAAAAAAAAAAATCTATCAGTTCTTCTAGATATTTTAAACTCTATTCTCAGAGGAAGCCAGATCATCAGGGAAGTATATAGCTGGTCTCTAGCATAAGCTTTCAGTAAATTATAATTTGGCCACATGCCAAATTGTGGCCTCTACAAGAGTTTACTGTGAGGCCTCTAAGAAAATGACTTAAATTCATGATTGCATGCATTTATTTATAGCTACAAAATATTGCGTGCTTATTCTGTCAGGTATGCTAGGTGCTTTTAGCGTGTCACTTAAATTTAATCCCTCTGACCACCCCATGGAGTGGTTATTATCCCTATTTTACAGGTCAGGATACTGAAACTCAAGACAAATTACACGGCTCAGAAATGGCAGCAACAAGATTCAGTTCACGTTTGTCTGATTTTTAAATCTGGTGGCCTTACCCCACTACAAAAGTTAATTTCCCACCATATCATATACTATCCAACATTAAGCATCTATATAGATACCCTGATAAGCATTTTTTGTTTTTAATCTATTTCTGGTTTTATTATTCTTCCCCACTTTTATTATCACTTCATAGATTTCAACTATTTACTTTTATACAATTGTAATAATATATTTTTAATAAATTGCCTAAAATATTTTTGGGTTTAAATTCTATTGAAGTACAAAGAAAAATAAATAAAAAAGCTCCTCTGAAATCCTGTAATAATTACTTTTACTTAATGTTGCCTGTGTTTTTTTTTCGTGTTATTTGCCTTTATTAAATTTTCAGGTTTATGTTCTAGTGTACACATTGCTTAAGTTATGAAATAACAGAGGAAAGCCTTCTAGTTTAAACTTCCTCTGGGTCCTTCTAAATACAATGGATATGTTTTTTCCTAGGCTTGTGCCTTGGTACAGATAACCACATTTGAAGAAAGGGAGGGAGGCTGGGAACGGTGGCTCACTCCTGTCATCCCAGCACTTTGGGAGGCCAAGGTGGGCAGATGGCTTGCGCCCAGGAGTTCAGGACCAGCCTGGGCAACATGGCAGCACCCTGACTCTACAAAAATTTTAAAAATTAGCTGGGCCTGGTGGTGCCACACTTGGGAGACTGAGGTGGGAGGATTGCCTGGACCCAGGAGGTCAAGGCTGCAGTGAGAAGACTGTGCCACTGCACTCCAGCCTGGGTGAGGGCAAGACGCTGTCTCAAAATAAATAAATAAATAAATAAAAATAAAAGAAAAAGAAAGGGAGGGGGATTTAAAGTAGTTAATGAAAATTTATAATAAGAGATATTTTAAAAATTCCATTATTTTACTCCCTGGCTTTGAATTGAATAAGGTATGGCACACAGCTTGCTGAATCCCGAGGTCTACTTATTAGTACCTACTTATTTCTTTTCACTATCCTTCAGATTCTGTTTAAAATCCTAAAGTTACTTATTTACATTAGGAGGTGCAGGTATTTCCTAACAGGAATAAGCACTTTTTCGTCATTTTGTACACTCCTCTTCTACACCACACCATCTTTTTTAAACAGCCCAGTTTGATGTCATCACAGAGCACCTGGTGTCAGCCACTCAAAGGGAACATTCTGCCTCCTGGGTTTCAAGTGCTTTTCTTGGTAACGCTAATCGTGGGCTATTATGGAACACTAGTTTTCCCACTCGCTCCTTTGGCTCTCTGTGGTGGCAGGGCACCATGTTTTATGATCACATCATTTTTTCACTCTGACATGCGTTCATTCAAACTTTTGCTTTGGTTTGTTTGGTTGGGTCTTTCAGGTCTTATCAAGGAACTCATCTTACACGTGTAGACATCTTCACCTTTCAAAAACACTCTGTTCTGGAAGTTCTGTTGCTAATAATTTTAGAGTTTAATTAGCTGAGACAAAGAAAGCATTTGTCACTTAAATTCCCAGACAGTGACTTGGCAAAATGAGACCTACTAGATTAAGAGTAAAAATGAAGAGGAAAGAAAAACAAATTAGGTATCATTTCATGCTAGTTGGGTATCAGTATATGAGAATGGTAAATGTTTCACTTTTTAATTTCCAGATTCAAATTATTAGTGCAGCTCATGTAGAGATATAGGAACAAGAGAATAGTATTTGAAATAATATGGAATATCACTGCATATTGAATATTAAATATTGAATATATAATATTGAATATTATTTTGGCCAGGTGTGGTGGCTCACATCTGTAATCTCAGCACTTTGGGAGGCTGAGGGAGGCAGATCGCTTGAGCCCAGGAGTTTGAGACTAGCCTGGGCAACACAGGGAGAGCCCATCTCTCTCTCTTTTTTAAAAAAATTCATTACATAAAAACAGATTGGGGCAATGGTTTGTTTATGTACTTGCTTTTGACATCATATTTTGCTCCTTCAACTAAAATGGTTTCCTCCATCTAGGATGTTGTGGTGTCTGAGAAATTAAGAAACTTAAAATGGTTTCCTCTTGCTATAAAGTAATGCAATTTTCTCTCATGGATTTCTTCCTCTTTCAGGGATTCAGTGTCAAAATTTATAAGAGTATTATTGAGCCTGGTACATAAACGTTTTATGTAAAGTTAATCCGGCTGAGTATTTGGGAGCAGGAGGATCTCAGAGAGGACAGAAAACTGTTTATGAAAACTAACAGGTGACGATGAAACATTCCAGTGGTTCTGCAGATGATTCTGACTCATTTTCTCTTCATGAACGTCATATTTAGAAAAGAATTTTTTCCTTCTAAACAAAGTGAATTTATTAAGTAACAATTCAGCTATTTTTATTTATCAACAATATGTAAGTGCTGGATTAAAATACCCAATCAATATGAGATGACAATGGTGTTCTAGTGAAGACACAGAAATCCAACGATGAAGCCTTATCATGAGTAAATGGATGGTTTCCATTAGATTTTGTCAAATATTGAATACAGATCTCCATTAATACCTCTCTGGGCTTGAGGGGCCCAAATAAAAAAAACATTTGTAAAGACAGTCAAGAGGAAAAGGAAACCGTGAGATATAGAGAATCTGGGGTAAGGCAAGGTCTTGCCATGCGCATCCCCATTTTGGCATCATCAACAAATTATCTGCACGTTTTTCAGTGTATGTTACTTGTGTTTTGGAACTTTTTTCACTAATACCATGCTCTGCTATCTTCCAAGTTTCCAATCTGTGATGGTCTGTTATAGGTTACAATAAACGTTTCTGTGACATCAATGAGCTCATTTGTGATCAGTTAATAGGAGCATGAACTCGGTGTAACATGGAGTTATTCTGGCTTCTAGGTATGGGCTCTGGAATAGCAGAAGTAAAATTGTAACTCTGAGGAGGAAAGGAAAGTTCTCAGTCATTTCAGCTCTTTCTTAGGGAAATAAAAGGAGTGCCTGCACCTGGGGCTCCTCCCCAGAGAGGCATACCCCGAGATTTGCATGATTCTGGGCCCTGACTGGTTGCATTTCCTCCTGTGCTCAGAGTTCCTCTTCCACCTGCTTTGCTCAGCACTCAGAAGCCAATAATCCCACTCAATTGTTTCTATGCATTTTTAACAACCCCTGAGGCGGCCTTCACCACATGATAAGTTGCCTGCCTAGGCTATCCAGGTTACCTCTAGAAGATTATTCATGTTTTTGTTTTTGTTAGTGTTTTAGTTACACAGATATACACTTTTTGAAAAGTTTATCCCTAATCTTATTTTTACTGTAAACTCTTTATAATGAACATTATGGCAGAATGCATTGTTTTTGAGGGACAGATGTCTTGTGTTATTGTAGAAGTATTGTACACTTAGTGGATGCTTATTAAATGCTGACACATTATTTATTATTAATTGTCACAGGAATTTTAAAAAGTAATTCCATGGAATGACTGTATTAACAAGAAACCTAATTACAGGAATTGAGCAAGACCATTTGACTCTAGATATTAGAATCTCTGAATGTCATTTTATTTTATTTTATTTATTTTGAGACAGAGTCTTGCTTTGTTATCCAGGCTGGTGTGCAGTGGCATGATCTCGGCTCACTGCAACCTCCGCCTCCGGGGTTCAAGTGATTCTCCTGCGAGTAGCTGGGACTACAGACGCCTGCCACTAAGCCCGGCTAATTTTTGTATTTTTAGTAGAGACAGGGTTTCACCATGTTGACCAGGCTGTTCTCGATCTTCTGACCTCATGATCTGCTCGCCTCGGCCTCCCAAAGTGCTGGGATTACAGGTGTGAGCCACCGCACCCGGCCTAAGAGTCATTTTAATTTGTAGGATATGTTTACTGTTTTAGAGAGACAGAGGCTGACTTTTCATTTTCAAGGACTGCTGAACAATCATCCATGAGTTCTTGAAGTTGAATAACAGGAAACTGTACTTGTTTTTCAAACCATTTGGCTACTGTAAGAAGCTGCTGGTCACAAAACGCACGTCCAATAAACTGCAGTCCTATTGGCAACCCTTGGTTTGAGAGTGCAACAGGGATACTCACTGCTGGCAATCCTGGGAAAAGAAGGAAACCCAGTAGGTGATTAATTCTCCATTCTAATTAGCAGAGACCTCTTCCACTTTTCGGTGCTAATAAGTACAATACAGGCTAAGGTTTAAAAAACAGCTAAAAATATTATGCTATATAATGCTTTTGAACTGTTTTGTTTACTTAAAAATATATCTTGGAAATCATTCTGTATCAGTTCACAGAAACCTTTTTCATCCATTTCTTATTGCTGTAAAGTACTCCATTACTTGGGGTTTCACCATAATTGAGTAAACCAGTCTTCTATGATTGAGTATTTAGATTGTTTTCAATATTTAGCTATTTTATACAATGCCCCAGAGAATTACCTTGTGTATGTATTTTTTTGGTATTTTTTAAATTTTCTTAGATGAAGAGGAGATTGCTTCATCAAAGGACAAATGCATATGTAATTAGATATTGCAAAATTTCCCTGCAAAGAAGTTGTACCAATTTGAACTTCCACCTATAGCCTTGCAAACAGATTGTGTTGTTCGGTTTTTGAATTTTTGGCAATCTATTAGATGAGAAATTAGCTCAGGGTAGTTTTAATTCCAGGTTTGGGCAGAGAAAGTACAAAATCCCAGAACATCTTGTTATACCATGAAATAAGTTTTCAAAAATTAATGGAGACAGTTTTAAAGGACACATATAACTTGAAGGGGCTCTTATTGGCCAAATTTAAGGCAATCTGAGCATCAAAAACAATACTGACAGTAATTGCTTATAATACATTGAATTAAAGAAAAAAAGGAAGACTCTTCTTTAGAGAATACTGCTAGCTAATAATGTAGAAGGAATGATAGAATTAGTTAAGCCAGAATTTTGTAATTCTCTAGCTAATATTTCAAGGATGATCAATGAATGCTAAAACTGAGTTCAAGATTATTGGAAAATAGGATATTCACATGGTCTCAAAACATCACCCCAGAAATCGCTAAAAAAATGATAAAAGGAAAAATGTACCTTTTTATAAAGAAACATCTAGCAGTTACTTCCTTAGCCAAGTGATCAACTCGGTTTCTAAAAATAATATCAGTCAGGAAACTGATATTAACTGTTTCCTGACATGAAGATTATGTAGTATTTCTACCAAAAACGTTTAACTCAATCCAATCATGAGGAAGCAATCTGACAAATCCTGATTATGGATGGGACATCCTACAGCACAAGTGGACAGGGCTCTTAACATTTTTTTAAGTGCTAAAGATAAGAACTGTTGAACCGGAGTTCTACATCCAGCAAAAATAACCTTTAAAAATCAAAGGGAAATCAACACACTCTCAAAAGGAAAGCTATGATAAATTTTTCATCAGCAGAACTACCCTAAAAGAAAGGCTAAAGAAATTTCTCTAAATGGAAGTGACACAATAAAGAATCTTGGTACTTCAGGAGGGAAGAAAGAACACAGTAAGCAAAAGTATAGGTAAATGTAATAGACTTTCCTTTTCCTCTTAAGTTTTTTACATTATGTTTGATGATTGAAACAAAAATTACAGCACAGCCTGATATGGTTTTAAAGAAAAAAGAGAGGTGGGGTGATTGTTCTAGGTTTTAAAAAGAAACCATAAACCAATGTAATATATCAGGAGGAAAGACAACTTATAAAAGACACTTTTGGTAGGGCTGAGAAAATTTGAATATAAACTACATTTCAATTATTAATCATGTTAGTTTTCTTAGGTATGACAATGGAATTGTGGTTCTGTAAGAGAATTTATTCTTATAAGATTTGTACAAAAGAACTTAGGGGTGAAGTGTCATGACATCTGAAACTTTCAAATGATTCAGGTAAAAACAAAGTTGTGTGTGCATGTGAGTGTGTGTGTGTAGAAAGAGGAAGAGAAGGGCAAAGCAAATAAGGCAAAATGTTAACAAGATTACATACATGGGAAGGGCATAACAGCATTCATTATACTACTTTTTCAGCTTTTCTGTGGGTTTTAAATTTTCCGAAATAAAAGTTAAAAAAAAAACTACTAAGTGTGTTGTGTTTGTGTGTGTGTGGTGAGAGGGCATGCATGTGTACTGATATGGTTTGGATCTGTGTCCCCACCCAAATCTCATGTTGAATTGTAATCCCCAGTGTTGAAGGTGGGGCCTAGTGGAAGGCGACTAGATCATGGGGACGGTTTCTCATAAATGGCTTAACACCATTCCCCTTGGTGCTGTTCTCGTGATAGTGAATGAGTTATTACAAGACTTGGTTGTTTTAAAAGTGTGTAGCATCTTTCCCCTTTCTTTCTTGCTTGGGCTGGGCCATGTAAGGCATGGCTGCTTCTCCTTCACCTTCTACTGTGAATTTAAGTTTCCTGAGGCATTCTCAGAAGCGGAAGCTGCTCAGCTTCCTGTACAGCCTGCAGAGCTGTAAGCCAATTAAACCTCTTTTTTAAAATAAATTATCCAGTCTCAGCTATTTCTTTATAGCAGTGTCAGAACAGACTAATATATGTACACACACACACTCCTAAGCAATCCAAAAGGATAGACTTTTGCTTTTAGGGAACCATCTAGCTAGAATCTTAGTTGAAGACCAGAGTACCTGCCTAAGAATTTGAAGAAAACCAGAATGTTCCTGAGGAATCCTCACCTGCCATATTTACAGCTTGTGTAAAAATATCATCCTGGGCACTTCGGGTTCTGTTGTCCTCTTTGATGAACTCCAAGTATGGTACTGCCTCACTCAAGGTAGTGGGAGTTAGCAAGACATCTACTCCAGAGTTAAAAGCATTTACAAAGTCATTAGCAATGAGGCGTCTCACTTTCTGTGCTTTGACGAAATAATTTTCGTAGTTTCTGTGTGAAAAAAGTGGGTGTCGTTTTTAAGGATTTTTTGGTATTTTTCTTTTAATCAATTATCTTACATTAGGCTTGATAAAGAACCATTGGATTTCCATTTTCTGGCTTAGAATAAAAAGTTTGGCTTGCCTGTGTAATGCCCATTCCCTTCCCCCCGGCTCCCCAGTGGTGCGGCGTATATGAGAGAGGAGTGTTTTTCTATCATAGACGCCACAGGGGAAAGTTTGGGTATGAAGCAGAGCTTAAAGGTGTTTCAATTAAGTTAGAAAACTGACACAGACTGTTGAGAAATCTTTGTGACTTTTCCCACCCAAAACAGCCTGGGGCCTGACATCTTCTGCCCTGGGCCCCTTTCTCTTGATGTGGAAAGTCTGAATGCAGTATTTATAGACTTCTAAGGTTTTAAAATCCTGCATCAGGAAGAAAATCAGAAATACTGGTTGGTGAAATAAAGAGTTTAGACATTGTTTAAAAAAAAAAAAAAAAAAAAAAAAACCACTGGATTCTTGGCTTTTATGAGGAGGCACCACTAAGATTCTTAACATATAAAAATGAATTCTCTTCCATTGTGCTGCCACTCTAAAAGCTTATATATATAAATTAATCAATCAGAATTCAGAATGCACTAGTAGATGCAATTCTACATGTATAATCTCAAAATATTAATAATTCCAGGGCTATCATTAAACAAGAATATTCATTGGTGAGGAAAGTAAAGCACATAGCAATAAATTACTTTCTAAAGGTTACTGAGACAGACAGTGGTAGACTATGCTGTATTTGAATTTTGTATTTTATGGATAGATATAGTCCAGGGGTAGAAATGTGAAATTCAAGAATGCTTATTTTACTAAAAAGACTAAAGAAAAGGCCAGACATAGGAGCAACCATAAGTCAATGATACTAAGAAAAGGAATAAAACTCCTTTGGATTCTTCTGAAGCTGTTAGGAGAGGCTAGCAAGAACTAACTGTTCTAAACCTCAGTTCCCACAACAGTAAAAATGGATATACTTGCTCCAGTTTTACTGAGGGCCAAATAAAATATGATAAAAATGTGAAATATATTTTACTCTAAAAGGGTGGTACAGCAGTATCATAGGTCCTTACTCTTATTTGACCACCAGGTCTACAGAGAGACCAATGCAGGCAACACATATAATTTACACACTGACAACAACTAAGTGGTTTAAACACCACAGTCCAAAACCTGAATTTTATAAAGAACAAATACTGGCCAGGCCTGGTGGCTCATGCCTGTAATCCCAGCAATTTGGGAGGCTGAGGCGGGTGGATCACAAGGTCAGGAGTTTG
This sequence comes from Papio anubis, assembly GCF_008728515.1. Taxonomy (NCBI): domain Eukaryota; kingdom Metazoa; phylum Chordata; class Mammalia; order Primates; family Cercopithecidae; genus Papio; species Papio anubis. Next base: position 102,020,355 of record NC_044981.1, on the reverse strand, counting down.
AGACTAGCCTGGCCAACATGGTGAAATCCTAACTCTACTAAAAATACAAGAAAATTTAGCCAGGAGGTGGAGGATGCAGTGAGCCAAGATTGCGCCACTGCACTCCGGCCTGGCGACAGAGCAAGACTCCATCTCCAAAAAAAAAGAAAAAGAAAAAAAGAACAAATACTTGTTTTCTATTAAATTTCTTCCTACTTTAAATATGGCTCAGAAGAAGAATTGCTTCCATCCAAGATGGAGTAATGGAGATGGAATTTACCCTGTGTTATGGTTTGAATGTTTGCCCCCTGTAAAACTCATGCTGAAATTTAATTGCCACTGTAACAGTATTAAGAGATGGGGCCTTTAAGAGGTGATTGGGCCATAACAACTCCACTCTTGAGTGGGACTGGTGACATTCTAAGAGGGAAAGTTCAGCCCCCCATGTGCTTTCCCTTTCTCTCCCTCTTTTTCTCCCCACCCTTGCTTTCTGCCATGTGTGGACATAGCAAGAAGGCCCTCACCAGGTGCTGGCTTCTCAGTGTTGGACTTCCCAGCCTCCAGAACTGTGAGCCAGTAAATCTCCATTCATTATAAATCACCCAGTCTCAGACATTCTGTTATAGCAGCAAAAATGAACTAAGCCTGCTTCTCAGAATAGGGGATTAAAAAAAAAAAAGAACTAAGATACCCTGCCTTGTTAAACAACTAGAAAACTGGACAAAATATATGAAATGACCATTTTCAGACATTAGACAACAGACATTCAGGAGAAAAAGTGGTGAGAGAAGAGAAACAAATGAAGTAAGCCAGGTTAGGTGTGGTCTCTCATGCCTGTGGGGGATGTGAGTGGGGGGCGCGGAGGATTCCTTGAGCCTAGGAGCTTGAGACCAGCCTGGGCAACACAGGGAGATCCTGTCTCTACAGAAAAGTCTGCAGTAGTCCTAGCTTCACTGGGGGGTGGGAAGTGTTGAGGGTTGCTTAGAAGAGCTTAAGCCTGGGAGGTCGAGGCTGCCAGTGAGCCATGGTCACACCAATGCACTCCGGCTTGGGTGACCAAGTGAGGTCCTCTCTCCAAAAAAAGAAAAGAAAAGAAAAGAAAAGAAAATGAGATATGCCCTTTGATTTCCCCAGCTTAATGCCTAGAGGCAGTTTGCAGGCCTCATTCCAGAGAGGAAGCCAAACAGTATGGGGGGGCGGGGTAAGTTAAAGAGACAGAGATCTGAAGTTCAAGGAGGCAAAGGCAGCTAGAATTTGCAAAGCAGGGTACTGAGTAGGAGGGAGTGGCACATAGAGCTCAAGAGATCTGCAGGGAGATTCCTTGAGTCTTTGGCTGAGTACTGATCTATGAATGCATGAGAAGAAATTCCCAAGGCTGGGGAAACAATCCCCAAAAAGCAGTGGACCCAACAATTCCTAGAGCTCAAACAGGGCTGGAAATAGTTTGTGTTTCTAACAGCCAAAGCAAAAAGACTTGAATATATGCAACATCAAAGCACCACCTCAAAGTAAAGTAAAATTAGCCCCGGACTAAAGGCTGCTTTGGATTTATCTTCACAAAGCTTTAAAAGAAGACTTGAAAAGATCCAACAAATTCCAAGCAACTTTATTGCACCCTGGGAAAAAGCCCAACACGGTTTAAAGGAATATAACAAAAGTCTAGCAAATGCCAATGTAAAATTCACAATATACAGGCATGAAAAGAAGCAAAAAATATGACCCATAACCAGAGAGGGAAAAAGCATTAATACAAACAGATGCAAATATGTTGGAATGAGTACATAAGAACATTAAAAGCTACCATAAATACATTCTTTTTTTTTTTTGGAGACAGAGTCTCCTGGGTCATTCTGTTACCCAGGCTGGGGTGCAGTGGCACAATCTCAGGTTACTGCAACCTCTGCCTCCCAGGTTCAAATGATTCTTGTACCTCAGTGTCCTGAGTAGCTGGGATTACAGGCATATGCCACCCCACCCAGCTAATTTTTGCATTTTTAGTAGAGACAGGTTTTGCCATGTTGGCCAGGCTGGTCTCAAACTCGTGACCTCAAGTGATCCACCTGCCTCGGCCTCCCAAAGTGCTGAGATTACAGGCGTGAGCCACTGCACTCAGCCTAAGTATGTTCTATATGTTCAAGATGGTAGAAGAAAACATAAAATAATAAAGAAATTGAAGGGATAAGAAGACCTACATGGAACTTCTAGAGGAAAAAAATACAATGTATAAAAAATATACTGGAAAGAATCCACGTAACAGAAAAAAAGATGAGTGATTCTGAAAACAGTAATGGAAACTAACCAAAAGGAAGTAGAGAAGGAAAAAAGACTGGAGAAAAAAAAAGAATGTAGTGTCTGTGAGCTGTGGGACAACATCAGGCAGATTAACACACGTGTGAAAAGAGTTCCAGACAGATGGAGGACAGAAAAAACATTTGAGAAAATAATAGCTAACATTTTCCAAATTTGATTAAAACTATAACTCAACCAATCTAAGCTGCTTAACAAACCCCTATGCAGAAGAAATATGCAGAGAACCACACCAAGGCATATCACAGTCAAATTCCTGAAAACCAATGATAAACAGAAAAATCTTAAAATCAGCCAGAGGAAAAAAAAGATACATTATATACAGAGGAATGACCATAAGAATGACAACAGACTTCTCAGAAACTATGTAAACCAGAAGACAATGGAACAAAACCTTTACAGTACAGAAAGAAGGAGCAACCTATGTTTTTTGTTTTTGTTTTTGTTTTAAAAAGAGATGGGCTCTCGCTCTGTGGCTCAGGCTTCAGTACAGTGGTGCGATTATAGCTCACTGCAGGTTCTCACTCCTGGGCTCAAGCAATCCTCCCACCTCAGCCACCTGAGTAGCTGTAACTACAGGAGTGCACCTGTGGCCCAGCTTAACCTATATTTTTAAACCCAGAGAAAATATCTTTCAAAATTAAAAGCAAAATAAAGAGTTTTACATATAAACCAAAGCTGAAAGAATTCACTGCCAACAGGACTACAAGAAATATTAAAGAAAGTTCTTCAAGTAAAAACAAAATTATACCAGATGGATATTTACATCTCTAGAGCGGAGAGAAAAGCACCAGAAATACTAAATATGTAGGTAAATATAAATGACACTATTTTTCTCATTTTAGATCTTTTTTTAAGAGAAAAATTACTATTTAAAGAAAAAAAGCAGAAGAAAAGGTTAAAAGAAAAAAAGAACAGATGGTACAAATAGAAGATAAATAGCAAAAGGTGGATATAATTGTGGTACATAAGTAACATTTATGTCAATTAAAAATAAAACTCTTCCTGGTCAGGCATGGTGGCTCATGCCTGTAATCCCAGCACTTTGGGAGGCCAAGGTGGGCGGATCACGAGGTCAGAAGTTCCAGACCAGCCTGGCCAATATGTTGAAACCTTGTCTCTACTAAAAATACAAAAATTAGCTGGGTGTGGTGGCGTGCGCCTGTACTCCTAGGTACTCGGGAGGCTGAGGCAGAAGAATTGTTTGAACCCAGGAGGCGGGGTTGCAGTGGACCAAGATTGTGCCGCTGCACTCCAGCCTGGGTGATAGAGCGAGACTCTGTCTCAAAAATAAAAAATAAAATAAATAAATAAATAAACTCTTCCTGGCACATAAGTTGACTTCATAAAATAAAAAAAGTATTCCAAATCCCAGTTTTCCTATCACCTTTGTCCACCCAAGTTGACCCAACTTGGAACTGACTCAGGAGCTAGGGATACCAGCAGTACTTTGAACTTCCTTTTATCAGAACCCCCCAAATGGTGATCATGAGAAATGCTTTCTGACTCCTCTCCTTCAATTTCTTTTTATGCTGTTACAATGACCTATATAATTCATCAACTTGTGCCCTGAGATAAACAATATGTTTCTAATCAGTAATATTTGGCAAAAGTAACATCTTTAGCTTAATAAGAGTTTTCCCTTAGAAAATTTCTTAGCAATATTTCATTTTCTTTTCTTACTCCAAATTCATTACAAGCATCTGGTCAATATGGTAATAGTCTTTTAATCTGGAACATAATCAAATAGTATTCTTTTTTTTCTTTGTCTTTTTGAGATGGAGTTTCACTCTGTTGCCCAGGCTGGAGTGCAGTGGCATTATCTTGGCTCACTGCAACCTCTGCCTCTTGGGTTCAAGTGATTCTCCTGCCCCAGCCTCCCGAGTAGCTGGGATTACAGGTGCCCACCACCACGCCCAGCTAATTTTTGTACTTTTAGTAGAGATAGGGTTTCGTCATGTTGGTCGAACTCCTGACCTCAGGTGATCTGCCCATCTCAGCCTTCCAAAGTGCTGGGATTACAGGCATGAGCCACTGGGCCCGGCCTCAAATAGTATTCTTAGAAAAAGTAATCCTGTGGCCCGGCATCGTGGCTCATGCCTGTAACACCTGCACTTTGGAGGCTGAGGTGGGCGGACTGCTTGAACCCAGGAGTTGGAGACCAGCCTGGGCAACATGGCGGGATCCCGTCTCTACAGAAAATATAAAAATTAGCTGGGCATGGTGGTACATGCTTGTAGCTTCAGCTACTAGGGAGGCTTAGGTGGGAGGATCACTTAAGCCCAAGAGGTCAAGGCTGCAGTGAGTTGAGATCACTCCACTGCACTCCATCCTGGTGATAGAGTGAGACCCTGTCTCAAAAATAAAAAGTAATTCTAACTATCAGCCTGAGAGGATGCACAGATAAATAAAACGCTTTCTGCCCTTGAGGGCATGGAGAAAAACTCCATGTAATGAAGTTCTGCATTACAACAACCAATCTTGCTTTTTCACACTTCTCATGTCCTCTTAGACATACGTGGTGGTATAGAAGATGAGGCTTGTTCACAAGGTCGTGAATAAACTCATAATGAAGACAATTGAAGGAGGAGTCATGGTCATTTTGAATTCTTTCTTAGAGCAAAGACATACATAATATAAGGAAAAACTAAGTTGATTCAATACATTTTCAAGAGACAATACAACTCCCTGCTTAAGGCTCTAACAGCAATAAACCCATGTGGTAATACCTAAGGGACATTTAATGAGATTAAAATCCTTAATGGCTTCCTACTCACACTCATCCCTTGGTGTCTGTTGGGGGTTTGGTTCCAAGACCCCTTTGGATACCAAAATCTGAGGATATTCAAGTCTCATATAAAATGGTGTAGTATTTGCATAAAACCTATGCACACCTCCTGCACGTTTCAAATCATCCCTAGATTACTTGTAACATCTAATACAATGTAAATGCGATGTAAACAGTTGTTATACTGTATTGCTTTTTAATTTGTATTACTTTTTATTGTTGTATGTTATCTTTTATTTTATTTTTTGAATATTTTTGATTTGTGTTTGGTTGAATCCAAGCTTGCAAACCCCACAGATATGGTGGGCTGCCTGTCATCTGTACCAATCGTTTAGCTAAAGTACCAATATTTCTTTTGTTTTTGAATACCAAGACCCAAAAGAGCCATAAACAGGTCTTTTCTAATTCAAATCCTAAAGATTTTGTTTCTTTACTAAATATCTTGACTTATAAGACCTGATAGAGACATGTTACTTGAGGTTTCAAGAATGAAGAAAATTCCTAAATGAGTTGTCTTACTCTTTTAATAAGAAAAAGTTTCCTGAGAGAATTCTTCCTCTCACCACATCATTGAACCCTTCTCGTCTGGTTGCAGCATACATGGCTTCAGTGGACACATTAATGTCACATCTGTGACCTGAAAATAAGATAAGGGTAAATATTACTTGAAAGGAAGTAAAGTCAGTGAAGTTTGGGCTAAAACCAGGCCTAGATTCACTTTATTTATTTATTTATTTTTTTGAGATGGAGTCTCACTCTGTCACCCAGGCTGGAGTGCAGTGGCGTGATCTCAGCTCATTGCAACTTCTGCCTCCCTTGTCAGTGATTCTCCTACCTCGGCCTCCTGAGTAGCTTAGATTACAGGTATGCAGCACCATGCTCGGCTAATTCAGATTCACATTTTTGTGACCAATATTAAAGTTTAGGGAGTTGCCCTTAATGGTTTCTTTTCCCTATCTGCCTTTTGACTGACTGGTCATGGAGAGAGAAGAAAAGAACCAAGAAAGAAACTCCATTTGTTTACTCCCTCATTCATTCATTCAAACATTTATTGAGCTCCTACCATGTATCAGGCACTACATTAGTGGAATTGAGCATACGACAAGATACTATCCCTTCAAGTTATTCACAGTCCTGAGAGGCAAACCAAACATACACAGATATTTATGACAAATAGTCAGTACAAGTCTAAAATGACAAAGGTAAAAAATGACTCACTGATTACCTTTTCTGAATCATTAACATTATCTCAAGCATTAACTTTTTTGTCACTAATAAGTGAACTTTTCAAATGTTTGCAACAACTACCTTAAAAATAAAATAACTCAGCCATCTTACCATATTGCAGCCCATCAAATCTTGCCATATTCGATGCCACTTCCGATGTGCACAATACATGGTAGCAGACAATTGAATAACTGGTGTGAGGAAGGGATACTTCAAGTACTTTGGCCCCCTCAGACTTAAAGAGGTCAGCAGCTTTGGACCAAAGAGACCGTACTTCACTTGATAATTCTGGTATAAGATATTCCTTACAGGAAAAAGTCAAGATACAAAATTGAAACTGTATAGATCATTTCATAAAAATTTGTACTTCATCTGTATAGATGATTTTATAAAAATTTGTACTTTAGGACCTTTGGTAATACATTAGAAAATATGATAAAATTGCTGGTAGGTAGCTAGAAAGACTGAATCCATTTAAGAGCTTGTGGTATGACAAAGCATAGTACTAGATATTATGATCTGGATATAACGACATTAAAGATTGGAGATCTAGTTGGGGAAAATATTTGTTAAATGCTCATTATGTATCAGGTACCTAACAGCATATCAGTATATATCAGCATATATGCTAATTGCTCATGTATTAGGTACCTTGTTAGATGATTTTCAAAGGTTCTCTCATGTCATGCTTTTAACAAGCCTGTGATCTAGGTATTATAATCCTTCATTTTGTTAATGAAAAATCTTAACATAAGAAGTTACTTTCCTAATGTTAAATAGCAGGTAAGTAGAGGGTCTAGGATTTCAAACTGGGTCTGTTTAAAAGCCTGTGTTCTCTGTAAATAAATTCTTAAAAGAAGGTACAGATACTGCCTTTTTTTTTTGAGGCAGAGTCTTGCTCTGTCACCCAGGCTGGAGTGCAGTGGTGCAATCATGGCTCACAGCAGTCTCAACCTCCTGGACTCAAGCAATCCTCCCACCTCAGCCTCCCAAACAGCTAGGACCACAGATGCATGCCACCACACCCCACAACTTTTTTTTTTTTTTAACTTTTTGTAGAGATAGGGTCTCTGTATGTTGCCCAGGCTGGTCTCAAACTCCTGATCTCAAGTGATCTTCCTGCCTTGGCTTCCCAAAGTACTGGGATTACAGGCGTAAGCCACTGCACTTGGCCTTACATTAATGGAAGATTTTAAATAAAGTAGTATTTCTCTATAGCAGTGGTCTTACCTGGGGGTTACTTTTGTCTCCTTTTCCCTAACCAGGAGACACTTGACAATGTTTGAAGACATTTTTGGTTGTGGGGTTGTGGTTTTGGTGGTGGGGTACTACTTGCATGTAGGGGTAGAGGCCAGGGATGCTACTAAACATCTTACAATGCACAGGACAGTCTCCCACAACAAACAATTACCAGCCCCAAACACCAACAGTGCTGAGGTTGTGAAACTTCATTATTCTGCAGGGTAACTTATCTCCCTAAAAGATTTAAAGCAGTAATATATTGCAAGCCTTAATATTTTTAAAAGGTTAGTAATTTAACATTATAACATTCACGTATTCATTACTCAATTGCTACTGTAATAGATGCAGTAGTAATAACAGTAAAGATGTTAACATTTTTTGAGGCATTACTATGCAAGGTATGGCTTTGGGCTAAGTCCCTTCTTTACATTAGGGATTGGCAAACTATGGCCCATAGGCCAGATATGACAAGCCAGCTGGTTTTTTGAAAATAAAAGTTTTATTAGAACAGAGACACACTTTTTCATTTACATATTGCCTGTGGCTGCTTTCTCACTATAATGGCAGAGTTAAGTAGTTATGATAAAGACTGTATGGTCCACAAAGTCTAAAATATTTACTATCTTGCCCATTACAGAAACAATTTGCAGACTTAACATGACTGTCTAATCAATCCTCACAAATCTCTCTAAAGGCAATATTTTTATTATTCCCATTTTACAGATGGGGAAACTGAGCTAAAAGAGATTAACTCACATACTCAACTCACATGATTAATAAAAGTGGCAGAGCAGAGATTCAAACCCACCCAATCCGCCTCCCAAGTCTGTGCTTTCTATTGAACTTGACAGTATTTCTATAAAGTAATGAAAGGAAAAAGTTACCTTCGGAATTCCTATACATAGTTTGCTCACATCTGCCAAACTGGGAAGCATGAATGGTTTATTAATAGGGTCATGTACTGTGGTAGAGTCCTTGGGGTCAGGTCCAGCCAGTGCACCTGTAAGGAGCAATACTTATGAATGGCAGATACATTGTTGTATAGAGAAACTGTTGCAAATGATATAGAATTATATAAATACCCAACACAATTGCTGCATCATCCACACATCTGGTTAAGATTCCTGGCACATCCATCGAATTCACCAGGGGAATGAGACCATGACGGGAAACTAAGCCATAGCTTGGTTTGAAACCAACAAGCCCACAGTGGGCAGCAGGATTTCTGGTCGATCCTCCTGTATCTGATCCTAAAGCCCTGGAATTTAAATGGAATTATCTTTAGAAGAATGATATATCTCTAATTATATTTGGAATCTACCCTTTCAACTGTATATTTTTAAACTGTATTTTCCTCTGATTACACAAAAGTAACACATGTTCATCTCAGAGAATTCACAAAGTATAGAGAACTTTAGGTACTCAATATTCTAATACCCAGAGGAAAACAATGTTAACATTTTGGTATATTAACTTCAAGTCTTTTTAAAAATGCATATTTTCATCGTTGAGATAATTCTGTAATCATGAGTTTCCATCCCTTTTTTAACATGAGCCTTTTACTATGTCATTAAAATTCCTGAAAATGTAAAGTATATGTAATATTCCATCATATAAATTGGTGATTCCTGGTATTTTAAAGTCCATTCTCCTTTCAACATACATATAAATCTTGCACTTTCCTCTGATGTTGATCCTGAAAACAAATCAAATTAATGACAATTTTACAGTATGATTTTACAGACTAAATATGCCCCTCCTAGAAATTCAGATAAAGCCCTTTGCTACCCACCCCATTTAAAATCATGGATAGAGATGTATAATAATTTACTTAAATACTTACGTTGTTTCTAACTAGAATAACTATTTAATAAATAACTTTGTAATTAAAATCTCTGAACATAAATTTTTGCTTATGTGTGAGTACTTTCTAGGCTAGCTTCCAAGAAGTAGACTTAGATCACATAAGCTTCTGATATATACTGTCCAATTACTTGTCAGAAAGATTATGCCAATTTATATTCCCAGTTGCAGTGAGTCAGATTGTGTTTTAAAGTTTCAGTACCATCACTGAGTACTAGGAACTTTTAAAATTGTTAGTGTGATAACCAAAAAGTTTTTATTAATGTGTATTTCAAATAATTTTGCACACTTATTTATACATGCATTACTCAACTACAAAGTGACTGTTCATTTCTTTACCCAGTTACCTACAGAGTTTGTGTTGTTCTTATTTTAAAAAAACAGAAAACTAACCTGGAGGACATTATGCTAAGTAAAATGAGCCAGTCACAGAAAGACAAATACTATATATGACACTACGTACATGAGATAACTAGAGTAATCAGATTCATAAGACAGAAAGTAGAAGGTGGTTACCAGGGCTGGGAGGAGGGTTGAAGGGTACACGGTTTTAGTGTTGCAAGATGAAAAGTGTTCTGAAGACTGATTGCACAACGTTTTTAATACTTTTGAACTGTACATTTAAAAATGGTTAAGCTGGTAAATTTTATGTTATGTGCATTTTACCACAATTAAAAAACCATTTCAGGAAAACAAAAGTTGTGCTGTAGAATAGTACATATCTACTATAAAAATTAAGATATCATATAACTATATGATGTATAAAGTAAGATTTCTCTTATAATCACAGCCCCCACAATAACTGTTACCAGTTCTGATATGCATTCATCCAGACATCCAGTACTTCTATGCAATGACTGACATATATATGTATGCAATTGTTACTTTTAACAGAAATGGATTCTGCGACTTATTTTTCACTTAACATATTTATCTTGGTTATTTTTCCATGTCATTGCATGGTGCTCTAACTCATTCTTTTCAGTGGCTGCATAGTACTCCAGGAATCTTCCTGTTTTTAAAACGATCACAAAAGAAACAAATCAAAAAGGGGGAAACAAATCAAAAAGGGGGAAACAAAAGCAGAACACTTTACAGTTTGACATACATTCAATCTGAAGTTATTTTTGATCTGTGCTTCTATTGCTTATATTTAAAGTGAAGCTTTCGGCTGAACAATGCTCCTAACAATAACATGGCACTCAGAAAATGCAAATTATATTTCCTTCCTTACAGTGTCAAGTTAAGCTACAAAATCAGACTGTTGCTTTCACAATTTTAAAAGATACATTTTCTTATTAGCATTCACTGACGGCTGTGTAAAAGTAAAACTTACATTTCCATAGGAATTATGTGTCAAAATGCCATCTACTCAAAGCACATTCAGAAAGATGAACACTAAGTGGGATGATTAGGACAGAAAAAAAGCACCTAATCCTGCAGTCCTAACTTGTCATAACTCACATTAATATTAATGCAATGCTATAAAATTCCACAGAGATCAAATGAAATGGTTTTACTTGTTAATAAGATTTTAGGAAAACTGAAAAAAAAAATCTGCAGAACTCACATCTCCATAGCTCTAAAAATATATAAATAATTTATGGATTGCAATGTGTGTGAAAGAACTTAGTTTTAATGGATAATTAAGGGGAGATAAAATATAAAACTATTATTAAAGAAACACATTCATTTTGATTAAATTGAGACTGATAAATATAGCAATGGCCATATTTACTTTCTTTTCTTTGGGTAGTTAAGAAATGCTTTACAAATGGAACTGAAAATATCATCAATGGATTCTTACCAAATACAAAGTATGACAGATAAACAGAATCAGCACCTAAAACTGGGAGGAGGGAGGAGCCAAGTACAGAAATAAAAATACATAAATAAAATAAAATACAAAGTACAGAAATAAAATAACTCCAATAATAACAATAAAAAAATTCCTAAAGCTTGAGAAAACTTTACTTACTGATGTACATTTTTAATTGCAGATTTCTGAAAACACTATTTAAAATATCTTATTAATACATATTAGCATTTTTTTTCTTTTTTTTCCTTTTTTTTTTTCAAAAGTCTGACCTTGCTGAAGGATAAACATTACTAACAGTTTAGTTCAGCAGCACTCAACTAAAGTCATTGTATGTTAGTCCCTAAATATTTGTACAATCAGTGAGCACACACTGAAATTATTTAAAAATGAAATGCAATGAAGTTCATTTATGTTCAATGCTTTATTCTACAAGATCCACAAAATCATATTTTAAGAGAACCAGATACCACGGAGAAAAATTTGTTATCTTAAATTAAAATTAAAAGTATTAAATATACATAATGTACTGTACAGTTGAGTGCAACTACAAGATATAATTTTGATATACCTTTGAGCACACACAGCTCACTAAAAAGAAAAATACCAAGGTATGAACTAGTCTATTGCTGGACACACTTTACGACTGTTTGTATATGGGTGGGTTTTAAAATACAGATAGAGAAAAGCATCTTACGCGTAGCATGTGAACGCCGATACGGCAGCTGCACTCCCACCTGAGCTCCCTCCAGTTATCAGCCAGTCTGAATCTTCATTCTTGCTGTGGGGATTCTGCTTCCTCTTTTCTCTATATTGTTTCGAATAACTCCAGGGGTTTTTAACTGGTCCAAATATACCATCTGTGCTCCCAGATCTGATGAAGTGAAGCAAGATACCTTAGTAAAACTTTCATTTTTTGTGAAAATTTCATCTTCTGAGTATATTACTTGCTTCTGACACTCATTGAGCATTTAAGAACCCACTGTAGCTTGAATTGAAAAAGGTGGGAAGCCTGCTCACATGTAGCTTTCATTAATCGACAGTTGGGGAGGATGGGAAGGAAGAGCATTTGTGGAAGAAAGTAGAGAAAGCTAATCGGCTAAGAAAATATTTTGTCTCATTTGATCATCCAATTCGACTGAAGATGATTTCCCCCTTGTGAATCAAGGTCTTCCAGCTGAAAAGGGTCATATTCAGTTAAGTCTTCTGAGGAAATCTCTCCCTTAACCAGAAGTTCTATGGAAAACATTACAAGTGGAATGCTAATAACTTTCTTTTAAATTTTTGAAATGATTTTATTCTCGGATAAATTGCAAAAATAAAAATAACATATAAAGCACTTTATACCCCTTACCCAGATGTACCTACGGTCAATATTTTATCCCATTTGCTTTACTACTTGTGTGCTCTGTGTATATATATACATGTACATATATACACAAAGTATGATAGAAACTTAAGGGTATCTTAAGGGTCCAACTTATATATATCATAGCCCTTTATCCCTAAATACTTGAGTGTGTATTTCCTAAGAGTAAGGATATCATGTTATACAGTCACAGTACAGTTATCAATCTCAGTAACATTAATATCAATACGATATGTTTACCTAATCTACTGTACGTAATTCAATTATGTCAACTGATTCAATAATGTACTTTGGCCGGGCGCGGTGGCTCACGCCTGTAATTCTAGCACTTTGGGAGGCCGAGGCGGGCAGATCACGGGGTCAGGAGACCATCCTGTCTAACACGGTGAAACCCCGTCTCTACTAAAAATGCAAAAAATTAGCCGGGCATGGTGGCGGGCACCTGTAGTCCCAGCTACTCGGGAGGCTGAGGCAGGGGAATGGCGTGAATCCGGGAGGGGGAGCTTGCAGTGAGCCGAGATGGCGCCAATGGACTCCAGCCTGGGCGACAGAGCGAGACTCCGTCTCAAAACAAACAAACAAAAAGAATTAATAATAACAATGTACTTTATGGCATTTTATCCCCTTCCTGGATCAAATCTAGAGTCAGGTCTTCCATTTAATTATCATTGTCTCTCTTTTTTGTTTTGAGACATTCTCGCTCTATTGCCCAGGCTGGAGTGCAGTGGCGCAGATCTTGGCTCACTGCAAGCTCCATCTCCCGGTTTCAAGTGATCCAGGTTCAGGCGATTCTCGTGCCTCTCGAGTAGCTGGGACTACAGGCATCCACTACCACGCCTTGGCCTCCAAAAGTGCTGAGATTACAGGTGTGAGCCACTGTGCCCAGGCTCACTGTGATTTTAATTTTGAATTTCCCTAATGATCAAAGATATTAAGCAGTTTTTCATGTGTTTGTCAACTATGTTTTAATCTCTGATGAAATGTCTGTTTAAATCTTTTGTTCATTTTTTAAAAATACAGTTGCTTGTTTTCTTATTTTCTTATTGAGGTGGGAAATGTTCTATGTATTTTGGATATCAGTTCTTTCTGAGATACATGTTTTGCAAATATTTTTCTCTCAGTCTGTGGCTGGCGTTTTCACTTTCTTAGTAGTATATTTCAAAGTACAGAAGTTCTTAATTTTAATGAAGTCTATCAATTTTTTAGTTCTTAATGAAGTCTATCAATTTTTTAAGTGGATTTGTGCTTCATGCATCCTATCTAAAAGACCTTTGACTAATTCTAGGTCACAAATATTTTTCCCTGTCGTTTTAAATTGTTTTTTTCTGTAGAGACAGGGTCTCACTAGGTTGCCCAGGCTGGTCTAGGACTCCTGGCCTCAAGCAATTCTATTGCCTCAGTTTCCCACAGTGCTGAGATAACAGGCGTGAGCCACCAGGCCTGACCTCCCCCTAAATTTTCTTAAGTTTTATGATGTTAGGTTTTACTTTCTTTATCTCTTATCCTGGAAGATTTTCACAGCCCTTTTTTGTTTCCATATGATATTTTAATAGACTGGTTCTCATTTTGGATTTATCTTTTGTTTCCCCATTAGTAGAGTCAGGTTATACATTCTCAGCTGGAATATTACATAGGTGATATTGTATCCTCAGACAATTACATCTGGAGGCACATAACGTCCACTTCACCCTCACTGGTGATGTTAATTTTGATCAGCTGATGAAGGCAATGTCCTAAAAGCCTTTGTTCAAATTTACTCCCATGGATTAGTTCATTCAACATACATATAATGAATTTGAAGAGCTACCACTCTGAACTACACATGCAAGGACTCTTGTTTCTATGAAACAGAGAACAAAGACCAAGCAAATATTACAAATGTGACAAGTGTCATAAAAGGGTAAGTATAAAGTACTTTTGGTGAAAGACTGCTTTTCCCTAAGATCAAGATCAAGGCAAGGAAATCTGCTCTCACCACTTCTATTCAACATTGCACCTAAGGCCCTAACTGGTGCAGTAAGGCAAGAAGAAGAAATAAGATGAACTCTATTTGTAGACTACACAACTTGCTACATAAAATATTCTATAGCACAAACATCAACTAGAACTAATAAGCGAGCTTTAACAAGGTCATGGGATAAAAGGTCAATATAGAAAAATCAATTATGTTTCAATGTACTAGCAATAAACAATTAGAAACTGAAAAAAATACAATTTTCTATAGCATTAAGAAACACGGCCGAGGGCAGTGGCTCACACCTATAATCCCAACACTTTGGGAGGACGAGGTGGGCGGATCACCTGAGGTCAGGAGTTTGAGACCAGCCTGGCCAATATGGTGAAACCCCGTCTCTACTAAAAATACAAAAATTAGCTGGGGGTGGTGGTGGGCACCTGTAGTCCCAGCTACTTGGGAGGTTGAGGCAGGAGAATCTCTTAAACCCAGGAGGCAGAGGTTGCAGTGAGCCGAGATCACTTCACTGCACTCCAGCCTGGGTGACAGAGTGAGATTCTGTCTCAAAAAAGAAAAGAAAAGAAACATAAAACATGGGAATAAATCAAATTATATGTACGATTTATATGCAGGAAATCATAAAAACATTCCTGAGTAAAACAAAATCTCACTAAATGGAGAAATTTAGGTATGGTATTCATGGATGAGAAGACACGTATTATGATGCCAATTCTTTCCAAGTTGATCTATAAATTCAACACAATTACAATCAGAATCCCATTAAACTTCTTTGTAGAAATTAGCAAGCTTATTCTAAAACATATCAAAATATAACAATCTGGATTATGTAAAATGATTTTGAAAAAGAAGAACAAAGTTAGAAGACTCTTACTACATAATTTCAAGGCTTACTATAAAGCTATAATAATCAAGATGGTGTGACACTGGAATAAACAGAGATGCAACAGAGTCCAGAAACAGACCTACATGAATGTGCTCGATTTTTGACAAAAAAACCTAAGATCATTCAACAACAAAAGGATAATCTTTTTTATCATTAGTGCTGGAGTTAATAGACATCCATATGTTTAATAAATGGACTTTATTCATACTATATACGAAAATCTAATTCGAAGTGAATCACAGATCTAAATGTAAGAGCTAAACAATAAAACTTCTAGGAAAAAAGTCTTTGTGACCTTTGTTAGTAAAGATTTCTTGGCCAGGCACAATTGCTTACGCCTGAAATCCCAGCACTTTGGGAGACGAGGCGGGCAGATCACCTGAGGTCAGGAGTTTGAGACCAGCCTGGCCAACATGGTGAAACCCCATCTCTACTAAAAACACAAAACTAGCTGGGCCCAGTGGTGCACGCCTATAATCTCAGCTACTCAGGAGGCTGAGGCAGGAGAATCGCTTGAACCTGGGAGGCAGAGGTTGTAGTGAGCCGAAATCGTGCCGTTGCACCCCATCCTCGGCAACAGGAGCGCAACTGTGTCTCAAAAAACAAAAAAAAATACACACATCATAAAAGAAAAAAATTAAGCCACGTGAGGTGATGTGTGCTTGCAGTCCCAGCTTCTCGGAAGGATGAGGTCAGAGGATCACTTGACCCCAGGAGTTCAAGAACAGCCTGGGTAACATAGTGAAACTCCATCTTTAAAAAATAAAGGAAAAAATGGGCCAGGCACAGTTACTCGTGCCTCCCAACACTTTGTTGGACCAAGCTGGGAGCACAGTTCGAGTCCAGGAGTTTGAGATCAGCCTGGGCAACCCAGTGAGACACTCTCTATATGAAAGGAAGAAAAGAAAAAAGAAAAGAAGGACGGGCACGATGGATTACATGCCTGTAAACCCGGGAGGCCTACGCAGGTGGATCACCTGAAGTCAGGAGTTCAAGAGCAGCCTGGCCAGCATGGTGAAACCCCATCTCTACTAAAAATACAAAAATTAGCTGGGCATGGTGGGGCATGCCTGTAGTCCCAGCTACTTGGGAGGCTGAGTCAGGAGAATTGCTTGAAGCTGGGAGGCGGAGGTTGCAGCGAGCTGAGATCATACCATTGCATTCCAGCCTGGACGACAAGAGCAAAACTTTGTCTCAAAAAAAAAAAAAAAAAAAAGAACGAAAAGAAGAGAAAAAAGGAAGAGAACAATTGATAAACTGGAGTTTATCAAAATTAAGAACTTTTACTGTTTGAAAGGCATGTTCAGAGAATAAAAAGATAAACCAGAGACTTGAATAAAAATTTGCAAATCAGCATCTATCTGATAATGGATTTGAATCCAAAATATATGAAAGAATTCTTTTCTTTTCTTTTTTTTTCCTGAGATGGAGTTGTGTTCTTGTTGCCCAGGCTGGAGTGCAGTGGCGCGATCTCGGCTCACTGCAACCTCCGCCTCCCGGGTTCAAGCGATTCTCCCGCCTCAGCCTCCCAAGTAGCTGGGATTACAGGCATGTGCCACCACACCCGGGTAATTTCTGTGTTTTTAGTAGAGACGGGGTTTCTCCATTTTGGTCAGGTTGGCCTCGAACTCCCTACCTTAGGTGATCTGCCTGCCTTGGCCTCCCAAAGTGCTGGTATTACAGGCCTGAGCCAGAAAGAATTCTTACAACTCAATAATAAGATGACCCAATTTCAAAAAACGGGCAAAGAATTTGAACAGCTGTCTTCACTGATGAAGATACAGGGATGGCAAAATAAACACATGAAAAGATGTTTAACGTTATTAGTCATCAGGGAAATACAAACTAAAAGTAAAATTAGAGATGACTATATATCTGTTATACAACTGAACATAATCTCACAGAGGGACTAAGAAACTGGCATTAGACCCTCAATCCTTTTAGGTAACTACATTTAGTGAAAACAAAGGCACAGGCCGGGCGCAGTGGCTCACGCCTGTAATCCGAGCACTTTGGGAGGCCGAGGCGGGTGGATCATGAGGTCAGGAGATCGAGATCACCCTGGCTAACACAGTGAAACCCCATCTCTACTAAAAATACAAAAAATTAGCCAGGCGTGGTGGCAGGCGCCTGTAGTCCCAGCTACTCGGGAGGCTGAGGCAGGGGAATGGCGTGGACCTGGGCGGCGGAGCTTGCAGTGAGCTGAGATCGCGCCACTGCACTCCAGCTTGGACGACAGAGCGAGACTCTGTCTCCCCACCTCTCCCCACCAAAAAAAAAACGAAAATAAAGGCACAGACATAAGAAACTCAAGAGAAGATTTCAATTTTACTTACCCCATAGCAAACTCATCTAAATTTGTTTTTCCCATTAGTAGAGCTCCCTGATCCAACAACTTCTGAACTACTGTAGCATTATAAGGTGGTATATAACCTGAAAAAAATTCAGTTACTATTATTGTTTTTTACAGTCCAGAAGTCTTTCATTTGTTTATACCTATTATGCCATGAATTCACAGGGAATAGGCTCCAGCAGCTCAGGAGCCTTCCCATTGGTTCTCACACAGTGTGTTTCTCCCGGTGGAGCAGGCTGAGGCTTCAGTTGAACCCAGGTACCTTTCTCTTTGGCTTCCTTCTTTTTCTCATCATTTTCCTTAATGCATTTCAGGAAGCTATCTCGGCTTTTACAGCACTTACTGTGCTCAATATGCACATTCATTCTCTTGGCAAGAATCTTGCCCCTGTTTATTTACAACAATGCCGACAGCATGCTGGGGAACACTGTAGACTCTCCAGTTTCACCATGGTAACACTTGTGGGGCATTCCTTTTTGAACAGTACCCATTCCCTTGATGTCTACAACATCACCTTTCTTACAGGTTCGCATGTATGTGGCAAACAACTCCTTGTTTTCTAAAAGGCCTACAAAACACGTATTGGGGCCTCTCCTCTTTCCCTTTGTGTTCATCATTTTGGTGAATTACTGTATGATGGTGGTTCCTGCCAAAAGGCCAGTTATTTTTTTACAGGAAACAAAACAGTGAACATGCAAATCATATGTAAGAAACAAGAGTCGGCTGGGCGGGGTGGCTCATGCCTGTAATCCCAACACTTTGGGAGGCCAAGACAGGCAGATCACCTGAGGTCAGGAGTTTGAGACCAACCTGGCCAACGTGGAGAAACCCTGTCTCTACTAAAAGTATAAAATTTAGCTGGGTGTGGTGGTGCATGCCTGTAATCTCAGCTACTCAGGAGGTGAGACAGGAGAATCACTTGAACCCAGGAGACAGAAGTTGCAGTGAGCCAAGATTGCGCCACTGCACTCCACCCTGGGCGACAGAGCAAGACTCTGTCTTAAACAAACAAACAAAAAAACAAAAAAAAGAGTCTAAACTGCAATTAAGCAATTCATAATGATATGCCTTAATTATTCCTAATTTAAATAATCAGTTGTACTTTCTTCCAGTAATTTTTTTTCTACTGTTAAATGTATGTTTTCCAAAGATAGTCTGTGCATTCACTATTTTTATAATCTAAAAACAGACTTTAACAGTTAGTTCTACAAAATATTGCATGATAGTCAGAGATGTACCCAGTATTTTTGAAATAATAAATCTCTATTTTGCTCACTGTACTTGACTGTTTCTTCTCAGATGATGTTATACCACACAGTAATTTTTATGTATTTCCAGTAGAAATAGATCTTTATTTTCAACTAAAATTTTCGCTGGCTATTGAAAAGCTGTAGCATACATTCCAAAATAATGAACAACAGTCTGCATATTAGAGGAAGGTGGGGCATATTCCTCATAGAATATTATTTTTAGCGTATAGTACTCTGAATAACCTTTTTTCTATTTCTGTTTCTTCCTAGGATCCAAATATCTTGATAAACCTGCTTTCTTTTGACCGAACTCTAAAGAATAAATCTAAACATTGCCATACTGTGCTATAAGAGAGGAATCAGAAAATAAAAAATAACTGGCCAGTAGATGTTAATGAATCCTCACATCATGTACAAGAGAAGGGTATCGATAATAGCCAGTTCACACTTATTCCCATGTTATCAATTAGCTGAAGGTAGAGGTTATATAGTGTGTTTACAGTAATCAGTTTTTTATTTCATTTTTTAGAGATGGGGTCTCACTATGTGGCCCAGGCTGGACTCAAACTCCTGAGCTCAAGTGATTCTCCCACCTCAGCCTCCCCAGTAGCTGGGACTACAGGCAAGCACCCGATTGGTAATTAGTTATTGAATTGAGTCTTCCTAAATTTAATAGAATCTTTGAAAACTTCTGAAATAGTATTCATTAAGCTGGCCTACCTCTAAAGAAAAATTCTGCATTCTGAAAGAGCAAATAGTAAAAAAGGTGATATTATATTCTAAATATTTCCTTCAAAGATATAATTAGTCTGAAATTATCTAGGTACTTTATTATCCTTAAAGCGAAAAATACCGATTTTTACAAAAGTATCAATGCTCTGATCAGTTAAACTTTACCTTTCAGCATATTTGATGCACATGTTGTCTCAATGCCGGACGTGCTGAAGTTGTCTTTTACTGCAACAGGAATTCCATCTAAATCCCCAAGTGACTGTCCTGCATTAAAAAGCCAAAAGAGTGATAAAGGAGATAGTTTAAAATATAAAGATACATGAATACATGTTATTATAGTAACTACTAGTTTTTGGCAAAGATACTTCTTCAGAAATCAAATTTATGGCAGAAATTAATACAGTTGGACATTATAAGGCATCACACAGCCATTACCCTCATTTTTATTATCCTCATGGCAAGTTCTTTAAATAAGGCTACGTTTTATGTTTAAAGCTTCACTTGCCAAATGGAGACTACTACAACCAATTAAACTCCTTCTCTGGAGATATAACAATTAAGTATAGTTAAAAGCAATTTACCATTCTTATATCTCTTTTCTGATTCTTCAGCTTGTTTTAAGGCCACCTCTTCCGACACAGTAATGTAGGCATTTAGAAACTTGGTCTTCTTGATAAGAGAGAGACATTTTTGACAGAGTTCTGTTGGTGTAATTT
This sequence comes from Papio anubis, assembly GCF_008728515.1. Classification (NCBI taxonomy): domain Eukaryota; kingdom Metazoa; phylum Chordata; class Mammalia; order Primates; family Cercopithecidae; genus Papio; species Papio anubis. The sequence goes on along the minus strand of NC_044981.1, from coordinate 101,999,855 downwards.
GGCCTTGTTTCAGTGCCGCAGAAACCTATAGTGTATACAATTCAAAAACCTTTTACTGAGTCTGCAGAAGTTTCAAATGTTATGTTGGTGGGGGTAGGGGTGATGGAGTGGCTAAGTATAACATTTTAAAGTGAGGCTTAGGTTCAAAATCAACAGAACCTATTACCTCTAACACTTAGTGTAGTGGAGGAAGGGTGATGCACTGATCAGCTTGAGGAGAGGTGGAGGACATGACATTCTTCTCCTTAGCTAACTTTTGGTTTTAAAGTCAGGCTGTACAAACAACAGCAATAAGTCAGGTAAACCATCCTGTCCAGGGGGAGTTGAGGCACAGCATGGGTGAAGGATGGCTGAAGGCAGATTCTGTACAGAGGGTAGCTTAGCTGCAACACAGGCAGTCCAGAGAGAAAAAAAGAGAAGTGAACTGGACAAGGCACTGCAGGATTTTTATGGCTCTCTAAATAAGATCTTTATACCTATTGTGGAGTTCAAGTAAGAGACACTATGAATTGAGAGAAATGCTTATAAAATACAGGTTCAAAGACAAACTAAAAACAAACTTTTCTGAAATTCTGTCTTTAGGGAAGACATTAGGAAGGCTGGTAAAGAAGGAGTTAAAAAAAAACTACACCAAAAGTGACTGAGTAGTAGTGAATACCAGTGTATACTGACAGGAAGTAGGGCCTGAGATGGAGTCATGGGTGTCTAATATTTCCTGTAGGAAGTAATAATAACATATACTTACTAATCAGATAAAAGGGATGAATAACAAGAAGTAAAAGATGACACCAAAACTTTGGAGATTTTATGAAAAGATAATTGGATTAGATGGGAGCTGAGAGAAAAGGAGAACAGGGGAAGGAATAGTATTTACCAAGTATTTTCTAAGAGTCAGGCACTGTTGCTTTACATGCGTTATTACTTCATTGAACCCTTAAAACAACCACACTGGCTGGGTGCAGTGACTCGCTCCTGTAATCCCAGCACTTTGGGAGGCCGAGGTGGGCGGATCATGAGGTCAGGAGATCGAGACCGTCCTGGTCAACATGGTGAAACCCCGTCTCTACTAAAAATATAAAAATTAGCCAGGTGTGGTGGTGCGTGCCTGTAGTCCCAGCTACTTGGGAGGCTGAGGCAGGAGAATCACTTGAACCTGGGAGGCGGAGGTTGCAGTGAGCTGAGATTACGCCACTGTACTCCAGCCTGGTGACAGAGCCAGACTCTGTCAAAAAACAAAACAAAACCAAAAAACAATCACACAAGTTAGGTACTGTTTATCTCATTTGACAGATGAAGAAACTGAAGCTCAGAGACCTGGAGTGATTTGTCCAAAGGCAAACAAATAGTAAAGGACAGTATGACTTCATAATATACAGTCTTCTCCATTTCTATCTCTACTCTATTGGAAGCTTAGGTTGTCCTCCAAGCTGACAGTATTTTCACGTGTCCCATATACACCAAGAAACAGAAGTTTGCATTTGAGGGGAAAATCTCCAAATGATCTGCTCTCAGCTACTGAGTAAATCATCAAAGTAATGGCATTCTTGGGGCTGAGGGTTTTAAATGCAACAAGCAGTAGGAAGAGGTCATCAAGAGGATCCCTAATGCTCACCGACAAGAGGAAAAGGACTTCCATGGGGAGGCTGCTGGACTGCTGCAGGGATGGGGAGGGCAGTGAGGTCTGACTTAAGTAAGTGACTTTTATAGTAACAAGAAGAGAGAGTTTGTCGAATGGTTTGTATGAAAGGTAAACCCTTGGCCAGGTGCGGTCCAGCACTTTGGGAGGCCGAGGCAGACAGATCACCTGAGGCTGGGAGTTGGAGACCAGACTGACCAACATGGAGAAACCCCGTCTCTACTAAAAATATAAAATTAGCCAGGTGTGGTGGCGCATGCCTGTAATCCCAGCTACTTGGGAGACTGAGGCAGAAGAATCGCTTGAACTTAGGAGGCGGAGGTTGCAGCGAGCCAAGATCATGCCATTGCACTCCAACCTGGGCAACAAGAGCGAAACTTTGTCTCAAAATAAACAAAGAAATAAAGAAAAGAAAAGAAATGTAAACTCTCTAGAAGAAAGAAGGTAGAAAGAATAAAAGAGAGCAGTGTGTTTTAATATCATGTATATGGAATGGGAAGAACAAAGATGCTAGCAGGCTGAGTGGAAGAGAGTTAGAACTAGCAAAAACCCAGAGCTGGAGAGACAAACATATGTAGGCAGGTCCATCCCATGGCTAAGTTGTAATAATGAGGAAAATTGCATCTGCCACTTTCTCTCCTTCCTTCACTCCTCTCAAGTCCCCTAATGTCTACTATCCTCAAGCTGCTTCCAGACTGGTCTGAGGATAAAAGCTGAGGTGTTACAATTGTGACTGAACAGCAAGAAATAAGATTGTCTAGGAGTATTCACTGGAAATGATGCCGATTTTCATTGAGACCATTTTTAGGAACTCTAGATTTGAGAAAAACAAAATCAATAAGGGAATTGGAAAAGAGAAGTGAAAATAAAGATGCTAATCAGCTAACTGGACTAAGCATAAGAAGCAGGAAATATAAATCACATATACAGTTCTGTGGGACAAAACTGCAGGTGTCACATCTGAATATAAAACCAAGTTAACTTTTAAGTTTTTGTTAAAAGAAAAAAAATTCTCTCTCTGGCACATCTTTTCTCTAATGGAAACTAGGCCTTCCCTGGCAGCCACTGCTTCTCCTGTTTAGCGCCTACCTACCACATAACACAGAGTCCAGACTGGGAGAGGGGACAGATGATCTCCTTGTTCCTCAATGCTTCTCTTCTCTCAAACATCCTGCTCACCCGAAGCACATGCCTTCGGAGATGACACCACACTCCCTGGTGTGCTGACCTATAGCCTCCCTGGTACTACTTTTCATTCATTGACAATTTTGTTACCTAGCGCACTGTCATCTTCGTTACCATTGCTCCTATCCTCTCCCTTGTTCATGTCAAATTTCAAGTCCATGTACACCAACACCTGATTTTTCAGTTCTTTGATCTCACTTCGCACAAACTTTTCCTTCACCTCACCCCAGTTGCCAACTCTCCTGGTTACTGCCCAGACTACATACATTACTAACATCCGTATGAACTCCAAAATGTCAATTCCAGCCATCCCATGTCTCCAGCCCTCAGCTCACTTACTTTACTATCCACACAGCCAGCAAGAAAAAGGGACCTTAGTTCCACAACCACAGGAAATGAACTCTGCCAAAACCAATGAGGTCCAGAGGGCTGGAGCTCAGATGGAACTCTAGCCCTGGCAATACCTTGCAGTACAACTACAGCACATGGATTTCAGCCTTGTGAGACCCTGAGTAGAGAACCCAGTTACTCCATGCCCAGACTTCTGACCCAGAAAACTGTGAGATCCTGAGATTATGTTACTTTAAGCCACAAAGTTTATGGTAATTTTTTATGCAGCCATAGACAATTAATATACCTCCTTAGAAAAATTTCAAAACCTTGCTCAGGAACCACTCTTCTTAGAAAGGGAAGGGAAAAATGCAAATACATATAATTTAGTAATTTTGTCCCTGTAACAAAATTAATGTTAATAATAGGTAGTACTTAGTTCTAGGCATTGTCCTCGGTGCTTAATATATCATTTAATCTTTACATCCACACTGAGAAGCTATTATTATCTCCATTTACAAATTTAAAAAAACTGAAGTTCCTACATGAGGTCACATAACTAAAAAGCAGCAGAGCTGGCTGGGCGTGGTGGCTCACACCTGTAATCCCAGCACTTTGGGAGGCCAAGGCGGGCTGATCACAAGGTCTAGAGATCAAGACCATCCTGGCCAACATGGTGAAACCCCGTCTCTACTAAAAATACAAAAATTAGCTGGGCGTGGTGGCGGGCATCTGTAGTTCCAGCTACTTGGGAAGCTGAGGCAGGAGAATCGCTTGAACCCGGGAGGCAGAGGTTGCAGTGAGAAGACATTGCGCCACTGTACTCCAGTCTGGCGACAGAGTGAGACTCTGTCTAAAAAAAACAAAAAAAAGGTAGCAGAGCTGGGATTCAACTGAGGACTGATCTTGTTTCCAACACTCATGCGCTGAACTACTTACTATACTACAGGGTGAGTATCCCTTATCCAAAATGCTTGGCACAAGAAGTGTTTAGATTTCGGATATTTTCAGACTTTGGAGTCCTCTATGTGTACTATATGCTTTCCAGCTGAGCATCCCTAACCCAAAAATCTCAAGTCTAAAATGCTCCAGTGAGCATCTCCTTTGAACATGCCCTTTGAAAATCATGTTAGTGCTCAAAAAGTTTTGGATTTTGGAGCATTTCAGATTTTCAGATTAGGGATGTTCAACCTGTGTAATTACTCTCTATGCAAGACACTTTGGCATTTATTTCTCTGTAACGAAGTGGAGACATTTTAATTAACTGAACAGACAGCATTAGAGGTTTACTTAGGAAAAGAACTGTGTTTTTTTTTTTTTTTTTAAACGGAGTCTCGCTCTGTCGTCCAGGCTAGAGTGCAGTGGTGTGATCTCGGCTCACTGTAACCTCCGCCTCCCGGGTTCAAGCGATTCTCCTGCCTCAGCCTCCTGAGTAGCTGGAATTACAGGTGTGCGCCCTCGAACTCCTGACCTCGTGATCTGCCCGCCTCAGCCTTCCGAAGTGCTGGGATTACAGGCATGAGCCACTGTGCACGGCCAGAAAAGAAGGGTCTTTAAAAAAAAAAATTGCCTTGATAAACACTGAAGGTACAGGAGAGCTCTTGAAGGCTGAGTATTCCAGGGACAGGTACTCATCCTCTCTTTAACATAGTCCATTCATGCTTTTGCCTTCTTGCTTCTTGAAATTGCATGTCAAGATCACCAGCAAGCTCCACATTCCTAAACCCACTGGTCAGTACCAGCCCTCATTTTATAGTACTCCTTAGTAGCATTCAACACAAGTGACCACTCCCTCCTTGAAACACTTCTTCTCTGTGTTCAGGACACCATGCCATCCTGGCTTTTCCTCCTGTCTCACTGGGCATTCTTTCAAGTCTCTTTTGCTGGCTTTACTTCCTATTGTTGACCTCCAAAATGTTGGAATTTTAGGTCTTCCTCTATTTTTACACTCAACTTCCGAGGTAATCTCATCTAGCCCTATAGGTTTAATTATCTTCTATACTTTGGCCAATGTGTATCTCTCACCTAGCCTCTTTGCTGAGCTCTGAACTCTTGTATCTAGCTGCTTAAGTGATATCTTCACTTGGATATCTAGGAGGCATCTAAAAATTAACACATCCAAAACAAAACTCTTGATAACCTTCCCGTTCCAAACATGTTCCCTTTAGAGGTTTTCCCATCTTGATGTTACCCAACTTGATGTTTCCCATCTTGATTTCCCCAACTGCCCTGGCCCAAAACCTAAGTAAAACCTTGATTCTTCTCTTTCCCTCAAACCCCATATCCAAAACATCTGCAAACCCTAACTTTAAAAACAATATCTACTCCCACTATCTCTTGCCAATGCAACAGGCTTCTAAAATGCTTTCTTGCTCTTTTTTTTTTTTTTTTTTTGAGCCAGGGCCTTGCTCTGTTGCCAAGCCTGGCGTGCACTGATGTGATCTCGCCTCATTGCAGCCTCAACCTCCCAGGCTCAAGTGATCCTCCCACCTCAGCCTCCTGAGCAGCTGGGATTAAAGCCATGCGCCACCATGCCCAGCTAATTTTTGTGTTTTTTGTAAAGACAGGGTTTCGCCACATTGCCCAGGCTGGTCTTGAACTCCTGAGCTCAATCAGCCTGCCTCAGCTTCTGAAAGTGCTGGGTTTAAAGGCATGAGCCATTGCACCCGGTCAGTCTTTGTACTTTATTACTTGCTTTTCTATAGATCATGGATCCTTAAGAGTCATCTGAAGGAGCTTTTAAAATTTTAACTCAGATCATGTCCACAGATTCAAAACTTTCCAGAAGATTCCCATTACACTTTGAATAAAATCCATACTCCCTACTGTGGCCTCAAAGGTTCTCCGCAATTTGGCTCCTACCTGTCTCCCTAACCTCTTCTCTCATTGCTGTCTTCATTCACTTTTCTCCAGGCATGCTGGCCCTCTTGCTATTCCTCGAACATGTTAAGCTTGCTCTTGTTTTAGGGTCTTTGTACTTACTGTTCCATCTGCCTGGAACACTATTCTCTCAGATCTGCCCAGTGTTCCCCCTTCATATCCTTCTGGTCTCTATTAAGTATTATTCACTCAGTCAGAGAAATCTTCCCTGGCCACTCTAGCTAAAATGTCCAGCTCCCCCAACTAGTTATCATACTATGATCTACTTAATTTTTCTCCACAGTACTTATACTACCTGAAATTATATCCTTTACTTTTTTTTTTTTTAAAAAAAGTGTTTAATGGCTGCATTTCCACAAAAAAATGTTAGGTTTCAGGAAGCAGGAGCTTCTGTCCGTCTTTAATGCTACCCCCCAGTGGCTGGAGCACAGAGGTACTCACTAAATGTTAGTTGAATGAATAACAGTTGTTTAAAATTTAGAATCGATTTCCCTATAGAGCAATGATTAGTTTTTCTAAAGTTGAAGCTCCAAGAAGCCAAATGAATATATCCTTCTTTAAACTTTAGGATTAATAATATTAGCCTGGTGCCTCGCTCCTAGCAACACTGGAATCATGCCACAAAAGACAAAAGTAAAAGTGAGATTCCTCCCCCTTTCTGAATGTACCTGGGTAAAATTTACAAATAGGAATTTTACCTACTTGGCATTTTACCTCTTTTTTGTGCCTAATCCCAGGACTCCTGTTACCATAAGCCTCCACTCACATCCCCCAAATTGCCTCCATCATTTCCAGCCCTTCTCCCTAATTCCCAGCAAATTTTCCCCTCTTCAACTGATTATCTCAATTAAGGTATTATGAAGAAATTTGAACTGTTATAATTTACAACCATGGGTGAACAAATCGTTCAACCTTCCCAGGCATCTGTACATATGTAAAATATAACTGAATTGAAAGATAATTTGTATGAATTAATTAATCTCTAATTGGTAGAATTTAGGGCATCAGTACAGTGATGTGGAAAAAATACAAAGTAGACAGAAGGTAGTTTTAGAGCTGGGGAAATAACCACCAAATGTTTTGCATGCTAGGCATTAATAGGTGTTCATTAAAGGAGTGATTAAGTAAAAGTAATCATGCCAAGGCAACCTCTGGGTCTTCCCCTGGGTCAGCTCTCCTGAATAGTTCTTTTTCCCCCATGACGCAAAAGTTGTTTTTCACTATGGCTCACTCAATGACACCAGAGAGAAGTAGCACTAAAAAAGGTAGCACTTAAGGAGCTATGACAGTTGTCAAAATCAAAATAGAGTCACTTGTGTTAAAATCCTGACTAATGGAGTCAAGGAAGGTCAAGAAGAGAGGGTTCTCATGCACGAATGCCTGATAAGAAGAACTATCACACTCCAGCTGACAAGGGATTGATAACCGAAGTATATAAGGAGTTCAAAAAACTCAACAGGAAAAAAAAAATCCAATAATCAAATTAAAAATGGGCAAAAGATCAGAATAGACATTTCTCAAAAGAAAAACATATAAATGGCAAACCGGTATATGAAAACGTGCTCAACATCACTGATCATCAGAGAACTGCAAATCAAAACTACAATGAGATATCATCTCACTCCACTTAAAATGGCTTCTTCCAAAAGACAGGCAATAATGAATGCTGGTGAGGATAGAGAAAAGTTGGTTGAAATGTAAATTACTACAGCCACTATGGAGAATAGCATGGAGGTTCCTCAAAAACCTAAAAATAGAACTACTGGTTGGGCACAGTGGCTCACAGCTGTAATCCTAGCACTTTGGGAGGCTGAGGGAGGAGGATTGCAATAATTCAAGACCAACCTGGCCAACACAGTGAGACCCTATCTCTAAAAAAATAATAAATAAATAAATAAATAAAAATAGCACAACCATATGATCCAGCAATCTCACTGCTAGGTATATACGCACCTAAAGGAAAGAAAATCAACATAGCAAAGACATATCTGCTCTCTCATGTTTATTGCAGCACTATTCACAATAGCCAAGATTTGAAAGCAACCTAAGTATCTACCAACAGATGAATGGATAGAGAAAATGTCCTACATGTACACAATGGAGTACTATTCAGCCATAAAAAGAATGAGAGCCTGTCATTTGCAACAACATGGATGGAACTGGAGGGCATTATGTTAAGTGAAATAAGCCAGGCACAGAAAGACAAAATCCCATGTTCTCACCTATTTGTGGGAGTTAAAAATTAAAACAATTGATCTCGTGGAGGTAGAGTAGAATGATGGTTACCAGAAGCTAGAAAGGGTAGTAGTAGGGGTGGGAAGTGGGGATGGGTAATGGGTACAAAAATATAGTTAGACAGAATGAATAAGATACAGTATTTGATAGCACAGTGGGTGATTACAGTCAACAATAATTTATTGTACATTTAAAAATAACTAAAAGAGTATAACTGGAATGTTTGTAACACAAAGAAATGATAAATGCTTGAGGTGATGGACACACCATTTACTCTGATGTGATTACTATGCATTGTATGCCTATATCAAAATATCTCATGTGCCCCATAAATACGTACAACTACTATGTACCCATTAAAATTTTTTAAAAAACAACAATCATAAGACTGCAAAAAACACAACCTTGCACAGAGGCCATTGCAACCTTCCACACACACAAGTACTTCTGTAAGGATGTCTGTCCAGCAACTGGCCATCCAACCTTGGACTGATGCCACCTTTGTGACTGATCCTTGTGGCCAAGGATAACTGATTCAAAATAATTTACGTAATCTTTTTCTTTCTGTCTTTAAAAACATCCTTTGCCCCAACCTCCTTGAGTAGGCACATAGTTTACTGTATCACACATATTCCCATTGCATTGCTACCCCAAAATAAATATTTTCTTTAGAGTCTCTTTCTGTTACTTAGATTGCCAGTGGAAAAGGCAGAAAAAGGAAATACCATATTTTTATAGGTTGTATTTAATTTTAAAACAAGTTTTGGGTGTTGTCCATTTATTAATTTATTTTTTAAAGAAAAAATTTGATTCGATACAATTTAAAATGGTAAAATAATAATGTATTTTGGGGAGGAACTATTTATTATTTAAAGCCTGTGGATTTAAAGTTCTCATTATATATTACAGCTATCTATAATTATAATTCCAGGCTGCCAGCTGGGAAACAAACAAACAAACAAAACGACAACTTCTAGGGTGGAATAAAAAGGAAGATGGAAGGCAGTTTAGGTCCTTAGCGCCTACTTCTTACCAGAAATCACCTGAAGTCCCCATTAAACCATACTCCTGAACCTACCACACAGATCTAATTAAGTCTAGATGGGACATAGCTTTAGTTTTAATAGGTGCTTCACGTGACTCTGATAGCAACTGGCCTGCAGGCAGTTCTAAGGTTGAGTGATGGAAGTAAAAAGGAAGTAAAAAGACCTGAATTAAAGCTTAACAGCAGACATAACGTGAGAGGGCAGATTCCAGCCATATCTGCAAGACAGAATGAACAGGGCTTAATGATTTACTGGATATGAAAGATGAGGAAGAATCTAAGGGCAAATGAGATAATATTTGTCTATTAAAAATAGACTATTAAGAATTCAGAAATACCAGAGCTTTTGTTTTTTAAGACGGCGGTTGAGAGGTAAGTCCTGTTACAATGATTACTTCACTGATTAAAGTGAATTTGAGGGTGCTTACGTGACATTTAGAAGAACTGCCCAGAAGGCGTTCACAAATACAGCCTAGAGTTCAAACATGACGTCCAGGAAATGGAGACACGGGTTCGGGAATCCCTGGTATCTTAGTGGTTGGTAAATCCTAGAGAACGAATTCTTTGAAAAAGCCCAAACATTACTGGTTTGAATTTTGCAAACTACAGTTTCGCCGGGCTTCTTAGCGACAACTGCAGCTAAGTGTCGGGGACAGAAGAGAGACTGAAGTGGCCCCGCAAGCCCCCTTTATCTGGCAAAGCCCACTCCGAGACCATCCGGTGCCCGACCCACACCAGAACAAACGTCTAATGGTGAGAAGCCGATTCACCACCCCACAGATCCGCGGTGCAGAGATTTCCCTGCTAAGGCCCTAACTCCTGAATGGGTACGGCGAGTACATCCTAAGGACCGAAAGGTACCTATCCCCCACTCAGTTCAAGAGAAGGCAGCGAGGTGGGCCAAGATGCGTGGTAAAGCCCAGGGACTCTTTGTCAACGAAGTCCGCTGAACTTTCCGCCCTCCCGGGGGCCTCAGCGAGCCAATTCCACTCACTTCTTGGAGGGTCCGGCCCAGCATGGTCCTCGTGCCCAGCCTGCCACCACAGGAGCCAGGCAAGGAGGAAAAAGAGGTCACCGGTCGCTAGTGATGGTACATGGCCGCAGCCATCTTTAATTGTCACTGAGCCTTTCAACATCGAGTACTTGGATTGGTTTAATTGCAGCCCGAGGAAATGATCTTTGCAGGCGATTGGTTGGCGCCGTAAAGCCACCCCGGCGGCTGAGGAGAGCGGGCAGGCAAGGAGATTCCGGGCCAGGGTCGCGGCGGCAGTCGGCAAGCGTTCGATTCTCTGGCATTGGACCGCGAGCGGTGTCTGCCTGTCCCGCCGAGGGTTCCCAGGACAGGGCAGGGATCTAGGGGGTTTGCGCACCTGCTTTTTTTTATGCCCCCCCCCCCTTTTTTTTAGAAGGGGAGAGGGTGAAAGGGAGGGAGGAGAATAGACAGAATACTGACTGGAACGTTGATTGGAGCATTTCATATGCGAAGAGCAGAATAAAAGTTCCATATTCTTTCAGTTTCTCCATTAGATTAGCTTCATTTTCGAATGCTCCGTTTTGCATGCTTAATTTTGAAACTAGCCCGTGGTTTGGCAGAATTTGACCGAATTCAGGGGTGAGAGTTTGATCCAGTCCAAGTGTATTTGAATTTGAGCACGCAGTTCAACCAGTGTTTGCAATGGAATTTCTGAAGACTTACGTACTTAGAAGAAATGCATGCACTGCGGTTTGCTTCTGGAGAAGCAAAGTTGTCCAAAAGCCTTCAGTTAGAAGGATTAGTACTACCTCTCCAAGGAGCACTATCATGCCTGCTTGGGTGATAGATAAATACGGGAAGAATGAAGTACTTCGATTCACTCAGAACATGATGATACCTATCATACACTATCCAAATGAAGTCATTGTCAAAGTTCACGCTGCCAGTGTAAATCCTATAGACGTTAATATGAGAAGTAAGTTTTCAAAAGACATTACGTTTTTTAAAAAAGTCATTATTTAATAAGGTATGCGGTTTTAAAAAATTTGACTACGCTTCTTTGGTTAACTCAAATGAATCATTTAGGTTTTTAACAATACCTCTGCAAATATTATTTCCAAAATTTTTGAAATTGCAATGGCCAGGGTATCTTTCTGGCCATTTGTCTTGATAAAATATAAGCTTGATTGTTTTCATGCGTCCTTAAATATGTAAGTTCAGACTTGAGAACTGTGTCTGTAGCTTTTTTTTTTTTTTTTTTTTTGAAACTGAGTCTCTGTCACCCAGGCTGGAGTGCAGTGGCCTGCTCACTGCAACCTCCGCCTCCTGGGTTCAAGCAAAATTTCTCCTGCCTCAGCCTCCGGAGTAGCTGGGATTACAGGCGCGTGCCACCACACCAGGCAAATTTTTTTGTGTTTTTAGTAGAGATGGGGTTTCACCATGTTGGTCAGGCTGGTCTCCAACTACTGACCTCAGGTGATCCGCCTGCCTCGGCCTCCCAAAGTGCTGGGATTACAGACTAGTCACTGCGCCCGGCTTATCTCTGTAGCTAAATTTCTGTCCGGGGAACTTTGTGGTATTCTGAGATCCGTCACAGGCTTCGGAAGTATAGTTATGTTTCCTCGTCAGTTCAGAATTTGTGGGGTTTTTTGTTTGTTTTTGAGACAGAATCTCGCTCTATTGCCAGGCTGGAGTGCAATGGCGCGTTCTTGGCTCACTGCGGCCTCCGCCTTCCGGGTTCAAACGATTCTCCTGCCTCAGCCTCCCAAGTAACTGGGACTACAGACATGCGCCGCCACGCCCAGCTAAGTTTTGTATTTTTAGTAGAGACGGGGGGTGGGGGTGGGGGTTCACTGCGTTGGTGGGAGACTGAGGCAGGAGAATCGCTTGAACCTGGAAGGCGGAGGCTGTAGTGAGCCAAGAACACGCCATTGCACTCCAGCCTGGCGATAGAGTGAGACTCCATCTCAAAAGAAAAAATAAATAAAAATAATGAATTGAATTGACTTTACTGTGATTGTCTCATGAAATCTACATCTGTATTCTTTGTTTTGAAGTAATAATTGCTACTACCAGTTGAGCATGCCGTTTTCCTTTATTCTTTTTACATTAGGCTTGAAGAGAGTTCAGTTTTTTATAAGATATGTCTTTTAGTGGTAAGTTTTACTCAATGGTCAGCATGTTTTTTCATCTCCTTTGGTTGTAAGTTCTTTCAAGATAGATCCCATACTTTGTCAACCTGTTTCAGCGCTTCACATACGCAGTTGTCATTCAGCCAATATTTCTATGCCTTTTTATCTTTTTGTTCTGACTTAGGATAACAAGCTTAAATTAGCAATATTTTATCCGTGAGTAATTTTTACATTTTGTCTTCATTTAGATCTGTTAGCTTTTTATTTCTTTAAATGCACATGCGTAACTCATGCCATGTACATTTTCATTTAAACAGAATGGCTGTATCTAGACTTTTCTTGGCTGCTGTTTAATAATGTAACACTGTAAAACATTTTACTTTTATATAGTGTTCTTGAAATATCTTAGTTTTTTATGACTTGATTGGGTAATATTATTTGCAAGTTACCATCTTTTTTTTTTTTCTCCTTTCATTTGAGGATATGTTATTGTCGTTGCAGAAGATATCTGAAACAGTAGCTTGGGGAAATAAAATAATGAGTAGAAGATTGTAAACTGTAGGAAGTGGTTATTTCCCTTGACAAGAAAGCAAGAGACATGTCTATTTTATTTGAGAGATGAAGACTGGCTGTTTTTCTGGAGATGGCCACTACTGTTGGACATAAAATAATAAATCATAGAAATGGCTAAAGAAATGAAGAATTTTTACGTGGGGAAAAAAATGCAGCCAACAGCATCATACCAACAAAGTTTGGTGTCTTTAGATGGGATTAACGTCTTTAAACTGATGACAGACTTAGGACTTTTCACATTGGCCCAACTCTCTGAACAAGTCAAGGTGGCAACCCCTGTCAATGGGATGGAACACTTAAGGGCTCCATTCAGTTATCCGTGTCACCAAACAGATTCTCAATTACTAACTGCCAGCTGACTACATTCTGGGTTCAGGGTCTTGTTAGATAGTACCAGTGAGCCAAGGCTACTCAGTTGATGCATTAGCATATCAGGGGACCAAGAAAACTAGAAACAACCTTGAGCTGCAGTCTCTGTACCTCGAAGAGGACTGAAACCTTTCTGCAGCTCTTAAACAGCAGCTCAAGTTTGACATGGCTAAATGTCCACTTCTGTTGTTCAAACCACATAGAGGTTTCAGTGAATAATTGTTTAATTATCTTTAGCAGTGGAAAAGGATTGTAAGACAGGAAAAGTGAAGGACGTGACTTTTGTGAATATTACAGGTGAAGTTTTTTGTTTTTTGGTTTTTTTTCCCCCCTGACAGAGTATAATCCTAACTAGCCGGATGGCAAATGTGTAATGTTGGTATAATGGCCATCAGCTTAGATTTTCTGGGACTTTCCCACCTTTCAAACACTTGATCCCATGTGTCTTGATTTTTTATTACAAACACAACTCATGCAAGCTACCCGCCTGTCAGCATCTCTCTCTGTATCTTCTACCTTCCCTCCTGCTATATGGATCAGCTGTCACTGCTTTCACAGAGGGCCAGCCCTTAGCTTGTGTTTCTAATCCCATCCCCTCTCACCTACTCTGGGATATCATTCCAGCAGTTATCTCCTGCATCATCAATCTTTTCTTTTCTACTGGATCATCCCCATTAGCATACAGACTTGCTATTATTTCTCCTTTCTTAAGAAGAAGGAAAAAAAGCCACTCAAAAGTCCTCTGTCCATCCTAGTTGCCACTTCGAGCTACTGTTCCATTTCTCTGCTCCCCTTACAACAAAACTTATTTTAAAGAGGGTTCAGTCTTCTCATGGTCTCCAGTCCCTTATTTCCCATTCTCTCAAAAGCACACTACACAGCAGCTGCTCCTGGCAGGGTTACCAAAGGTCTGCATGTTGTTAGATCCAGGCTTGTTTGTTTGTTTGTTTTAAAGCCTCTTAGCAGCTTTGGACCTTATTTGGAAACCTCTCTCTCCTGTCAGCAGCATTGACCGTCTTTAAACTGCCTCCTTAGGCTCCTTTGCTGCTTTCTCCTCATACCTGAGATCTAATGGATTGCCCATAGGAGTGAGTACAGGGCAAGGGGAGACGTACAGAACGGGTTAGTGACTGGAGCATGCGTTGTGAGGCAGGGATTGAGTGGTACATGACCCTGGAGAGGTAGGCAGGGTGCCTATCACGGAGAGCCTCACATGGCAGACATGTTCTCAGAAAAATGTCAAGCAGAAGAGAGAATAGCAGGTACTTTTGGGTCTGAGAAAAGTCACGTTATATGTGGAAGCCCTGTAATAAATTACTCTGGATTATTATACAGTAGCAAATTTACTTGAACAAAAAAAATTGTAATGAAAAGAATGTTTTCAGTTTTATTTAGCTGATATTTATGTAAATATTCTTCTTCTTCTTCTTCTTTTTTTTTTTTTTTGAGACAGAGCTTTGCTTTGTCACCCAGGCTGGAGTGCAGTGGTGTGACCATGGCTCACTGCAGTCTCAAACTCCTTGGCTCAAGCAATCCTCCTGCCTCAGCCTCCTGAGTAGCTGGGACTACAGGCATGTACCACTAGGCCTGGCTAATTTTTCAAAGTTTTAGTAGAGACAAGGCCTTGCTATGTTGCCCAGGCTGGTTTTGAACTACTGAACTCAAGGAATCCTCCCACCTTGGTCTCCCAAAGTCCTGGGATTACAGGTGTGAGCCACGGCACCTGGCCTATAAATATTCTTAAAAATAAAAAGGTATGGGCCAGGTGCGGTGGCTTATGCCTGTAATCCCAACACTTTGGGAGGCCAAGGTGGGTGGATCGCTTGAGCCCAGGAGTTTGAGACCAGCCTGGCCAACATGACGAATCCCTGTTTCTACAACAATTAGCCAGACGTCATGGCACACACCTGTAATCCCAGCTACTCCAGAGGCTGAGGCATGAGAATGGCTTGAACCCAGGAAGTGGAGGTTGCAGTGAGCCAAGATCACATCACTGCACTTGGGCAACAGAGTGAGGCTTCATCTCTTAAAAAAATAAATAAAATAGGCCAGGCGTGGTGGCTCCCTATACTCCCAGCACCCTGGGAGGCCGGGGTGGGCAGATCATGAGGTCAGGAGATTGAGACTATCCTGGCCAAAATGGTGAAATGCCATCTCTACTAAAAATACAAAAATTAGCTGGCTGTGGTG